>NC_090449.1:440114811-440421425 GCF_031143425.1 Pleurodeles waltl
CGTTAAAGTTTCAATTAAAGGTCAGCTGGTATGGGAGCCATCTTAAAACTTTGATTTTGAAACTATTTATAAAGATTGCACACCTGTTACTACGAGGGTACTTTAAAAAGGTTAGATAAAGTACAGCTTGATACAAATTAATTGATTAAGTGGGACAACTGTAATTCAGTAAGTTGGCATACCTGTTCTGCTCTTCTGTAACAATTATTTGAATTGTTTCCGGAATCATCAACACCAAACGGGTATAAGCCTGGAGCTCTTGTTTTTCCCGAGTCAGGTTAATTGGTCTGATATAAGGTGCCTAGAGCTTAAAAACAGATGAAGAAAATTTACAATTATATAGAAAGAAAGGAATCATAATAATACTTTGTATGGAACGGATATAGGGGACCTCAAGACAAACGTGGCTAGAACAACCATGTTTTCAGTTTTGTTCTGAACAATGAATGTCTCTTAACCTAACGGAGATGCAGAGGAAGAGAACTCCAATGTGCCTACCTAGAAAGAAAAGTAGCGGGTGCCTGCTCATGCCTAATGAAATCTGCGAGTATATGCTAAAGCCTGATTAGCAGATTTTGAGGATCTGGTTGGTCCATAAAACTAGATTCTATTTGTCAGATGTTGAGGACCAGAAAGGTGAAGGCCAATGTACATGTAGAGTAGAAGCTTAAAGATAGCCCGTTATGAGCAGTCAACTAGTGCAACATCCTGAGCATAACTAGATCTTGGCAAAAGATAATATTCTAGGCGGTTTTGAGTTGATGAAAAATGGTAGTTCTCCGTACCTACATACAGTGCATTAACATAATCTAATCTGCTTGTGATGAGAACATGTGCAATGGACTTCCCGTGTTTCATTGGAAGCAAGTAAACGATTGTGCTTCACAGCATGCACAAACTACCATAGCGGATCCCACAAACCGATGCAGTCAGCTCTTTTACAGACAGAGTATTGTCAACAAGAAATACTATGAAACGTCATCTCAGGGTCAATAGCAAATCAGTGGAATGGAATATTGGAAACAGGTTTGTAAAGGCAACACAAATATGGTATTCCCTTTATTGAGTCAGTGCATTTTCAAGGTTGAAGCACGGCAACCCATCATTGCAATTTAGTCCACATACTGCCAGATTGTCAGTGAGCTGGGGCCATAAACTGATTTTGATGTAACTTTCAAGGCACTAGTTTTCATTTTGAATGTTTTGATAGTCAACTTTACAAGCTTCTAAAAATGCTCCTAGTATGCACTCTTGCCACACTCCTTAATCACCCTGGTAGTTCATTGTATGGCATAGTAATTCCATCTGCATAGACTGCACTATATAAGTTCTGGAAGGGCCTCTTGTGTTCACTACTTGTGCGAGCTTTCACATTTTGGTGTTCTCCATAAACCTGCCATTAAGCGCTCATTGCAAATATCTTAATGCTACAATTAACAAAATGCAGGATGTTTCCTTTGCTGCTAGGTAGTGGCTCACTAAATGCTTTTGCTGGACCACGTGCAGATGTTAATTCATTGTTTGATAAAATAGTGAGTAATGAAATTGAGTAATAAGTCTTGACACTTACATACAGTCAGTCTATCAACGATACTGTTGTTTGTATGTTCTAATTCTTCTATAAACAGAAACTTGAATGATAATTGCATAGTTTTGTCTCCTACCTGATTGATCTTGCGGATTTCATTGGAGACTTGACCAGGAAGCTTGTGGGTCCCTTTGAGCGATCACAATTCACCACTACAGACGTTTCAGACACTTAGGCCCTCATTACAGCTGTCTTTTTTAAAGACCGCCGAAGCCGCTGCAGCCAGCATACCACCAGTGCTGGTGGTATGCTGGCTGCACTATTAGGAGTTTCCCCATACTAAGCCACCTTTGAGTTCCAGAGTAGCGTGCTACTCACCTGGAAAGTGCTTCAGCACCTCATCAGGGGTGGTAAGCACTAATTAAATACAATATTTGATAGAGACGTCTAGTTGCTTTGTCATCTAGGCTTCTTTTTCCTCTTACCTTAGAATCTGGAGATCAGACTGGATCCGGAGAATTTCCTTTGAGCAGTACCCTTGCGTGCCGTCAGGTGACATCAGTCAACTCTGTGTGCGTCGTAGTCGCCATGATGACTTCACTGTTGCCGTGATGACGTCGCAGTCATAAATAGGTGCCACCCCGACTTTGATTGAGCGGTCCCTGACGCTTGTGGCAGCTCAGCGCTCAACTCTGTATTGCTCCTGGTCTCCTTCGAGAGGAAGGTCTCCAGACCACCCGCGAAGTCATCACCACTCTTCGTCGTCCGATTCTAGATTTTTGACACCCAGGTCATAAGAAGAAGTCGAAGAAGGACAAACGTTATTTGGCTTCACGCTGTCGTTCGGCCTATGCTATGTATGAAGAGCTTCCATCCACACAGCCTACTTCTGGGTCTGCTCCACACCCTCAACTTACCAGGAGCTGGAGCCAGCTAAAGGAGTTTTACGAGGCCATGCGCCTCATCTTTGGGCAGACCAACTCCTCTGCTGTGCCTTTAGGCCCTGGGGGTTCGGATAGGGGCCCCTCGGGTTCAGTGGCGTCAGCTTCGGCACCAGCCAATGAGGGTCCCTCCGGATCCGTTGTCACATCTGTGGCAATGACGGTCGTGAAGCCGGTTGGGCCTACAATTAACATCGACCCAGTCCTCATCCCTGAGAACCCGGAACCAGAACGGAATCGTACAATGCCAGATCCAACTTCGATGGGGTCTTCTCACAACAGGTTGGATTCTGACCCGTTTTACTATGGGTATGAATACGGGGAAGGGTTGGAGGGGTCGCTGAACTCTCTGGAATGCCAGCTTGACCACCCTTTCATGGACTGGGCACATGAGAGCCTTGTCATCCAGGCTTCTTCTTCCTCTGGCACATTCCCATCCACTCCCCTGGGTAGTGAATCAAAAAGACTGGATCAACTTGGGAAGAAAATGTTTTTTTCCTCCAGTCTGGCATTGCAGTCTGTGAACACCTCATGCCTTTTGGGCCGCTACACCCATTCAATGTGGGATACAGTCACGCAGATATTGTTGAAGGACCCGTAAGAGCCCCAGGTCATCATCCCAAGTTGTTGCTGATGGTAGGGATGCGGCTAAGTTCACAATTCGTTGTGGGCTGGACATGACCGACTCACTGGGCAGATGGGTTGCGTCAACGGTGGCATTGAGGTGCCACGTCTGGTTGAGGATATTTGTTTTTTCAGGTGATGTCCAACAGTCTCTCATGGACATGCCCTTTGATGGCACTGGTCTCTTCGGAGACAATAGGACTCTGCACTCGAGAGGTTCAAGGAGTCCCGGGCTACGGCTTGGTCCTTGGGCCTCGCGGCTGCCCCTCTCCCAACACAGTCTGCTTTTCGCCCCTTTCTTGGTGACGGAAGGGGCTCCATGTTGCGACCTTTCCCTGCCAGCCACTGAGCAGCACATGCTACTTAGCCACTGCGCAGCCGGGGACGTGGAATCCCACAGGCTTGTGGGACAGGGCACCAGAGTATGCCCAGTCCACCCCTGCCTCAGCCTCCAAACCCTCCTAGTCCATCCGACCATCTCTGACCAGCTGGGGGCAGAATCTGCCATCACCTGCCCCACTGGGAATCCATTACAATGGACAGGCAGGTTTTACAAATAGTCTGAAGGGGCTACTCCCTCCCCTTCGAGACTGCCCCTCGGGCCATGCCTCGATCCTACGGCTGCTTACCGGAGGATCATCTAGCACTTCTTTGCGAAGAAGTCGCAGCTCTCTTGGCCAAGAGAGCCATAGAGAGGGTCTCTGTGCCAGAAGTAGGTTGTGGTTGTCATTCCCACTACTTTCTGATGCCCAAAAAGGATAAGGGCTTATGTCCTACCTTAGACCTTCGGGCCCTCAGTCTCTTCCTCATGAAGGAGAAATTCAAAATGCTCACTCTGGCTCGGGTACTGTTTGTCTTGGTCCCACGAGATTGGATAGTAGTGTTGGATTTGCAGGACGCTTACCTCCATATGCCCATCTTGCCTGTATACAGAACCTACTTACGATTCGTGGTAGGCCAATAGCACTTTCAATTTACCGTGCTCCCCTTCAGCCTTACCAGTGCCCCTTGGATGTTCACAAAAGTGATGACGGTGGTTGCAGCTCATCTGCTCAGTTTAGGGATTCCAGTCTTCCCCTACCTCCCAGAAAGTCATCTCCCACCTTCAGAATATGGCGAACCTTCTGCACTCGCTGGGGTTCACTATAAACATGTTGAAGTCACACGTGACTCCTTCTCAGTCGATCCCTTTTATCAGAGCTGTTTCTGGACACAGTGCAGTCCCAGGCCTATCCTCTCGAAAAGCTAGTCCAGGATCTTCGGGCTATGATTACGATGTTCCAGCCTCTATCCTGGATTTCGGTGAATGTCTCTGAGGCTCCTGGCCCTCATGTATCCTGCTGGTGACACTTGCCAGATGGCATATGCGGGCTCTGAAATGAGACCCGAAGTTCCAGGGGGCGCAGCATCAAGGGAATCTCTCCAACATGGTGCCTCTCCCTTCCCCAACAAGACCTTACAGTAGTGACAAATACATCACTCCTGGGATGGGGAGGCCACATGGGAGAGGCAGAGGTGAGAGGTCTCTGGTCTTCTGTGGGTCCGGAGTCCCCAGCAATATTTTTGCGCTCTGGGTGATCAGGCTTGCATTGAAAGCATTCCTTCCCTTTCTAAAAGGGTAAGTGGTGCAAGTGTTGACGGACAACACTACCGCCATGTGCTGCTGAAACAAGCAGGCCGGAGTGGGGTTGTGGACTCTTTGTCAAGATGCTCTGTGCCTCTGGATATGGCTAGAATATCAGGGCATAATCCTGGTGGTTCAACATTTGGTGGGATCTCTGAATACCAGGGCAGACGAGCTCAGCCGTCAATATATAGGCGATCACGAATGACATCTCCATCCTGAGGTGGTGCAAGGCCTCTTTCAGCAGTGGGGAGAGCCTTGGTTAGATCTCTTTGCCCCCGCAGAGAACACTCTGTGACGCTCTTCATCTTGAGTGGAACTTAGGCCTCCTTTATGCCTTCCCACCTATACCACTTCGGTCCAGAGTTCTGAAGAAGATCAAGAGCGTCTGGGCTCAAGTAATCCTTGGCCCTCCAATCAGACTACCCCTTCTAGAGGATCTTATCACAGCAGTAGAGGACGGTTCTCCACCCAAACCTGTCCAGTCTCCACTTTCTTGCTTGGAGATTGAGTGGCGCCAGTTGACAGCTTTCTTCCTTCCACCCGAAGTCTGTGATGTTATTCTGGCAGCCAGACATCGCTCCACCAAAACAGTATACACCTGTTGATGGCATAAATTTGTGGCATGGTGTATGAAGTCTGTTGATCCCCTTTCTGCACCTGTCTCTGAAGTTCTCTCATTCAATCTTTCTTTGGCTCAGCAGGGCTCTGCTTTGGGCACCCTTTAAGGTTACTTATCGTCTTTTTCAGCCTTTCTTAGAGTGCCACATCAACCTTCCTTATTCACGTCTCCCATTGTTGGAAGGTTCCTTAAGGGACTCACCCATTTGTTTCCTCCGACCCCGTTCATTATGCCCCTGTGGGACTTGACATTGGTCCTAACTTACCTTATGTGTCCCCCTTTTGAGCTGCTGCGCAATTGTCCCCTGCGGCTGCTTACAATCAAGACTGCTTTTCTTGTTGCTATCACCTCTGCTCACAGAGTAAGTGAGCTTCAAGCTCTTTCTTCCAAGCCACCATTTTTGTCTGTCCACCCTGACAAAGTGGTACTCGGTTCAAGGGCCTCCTTCCTTCCTTCCTAAGGTTGTTATGCCTTTTCACATAGGCCAATCCATCACTTTGCCTACTTTTTACGCACCCCCACACCCCTCTTATGAACAGGAGAGACGCCACCATCTGGATCCAAAAAGTGCATAGGCGTTCTACCTTAAATGTACTAGTGATTTCCAGGTGAACGATCAACTCTTTGTTGAAAATGTGGGTGCGAAGTAAGGGAAGGTGTGCAGAAGTGTAATATCTCCCTTTGGTACTGCTCTGCATCAAAATGTGCTATGATTTGGCAAAGGTGCAACCCTCTGAGGGCTTCGTTGCTCACTCCACCGAGCAACTGCTGCCACCGCAGCGTTGGAACACGGAGTTCCTGTCCTGGATATCTATCGGGGGCAAAATGGTCATCCCTGCACATGTTCACTAAACATTACTGCCTTGAGAGTCAGGTCCGCAGGGCGGCTGCTTTGGCCGTTCGGTCCTGCAGGACTCTCTAGTATGATCTTGGTTTGCAGTCCACCACCGAGGATGGTATTGCTTGGGTACCTATTCTAAGGTAAGGAATCTGCAACTAGAAGTCTCTATCAGATGAACAATTTACTTACCTTCGATAACCATTTATCAGTTAGAGACATATTCTAGTTGCAGATTCCTTACCGACCCACCCATCCTTCCCACTCTGAGAACTGATTTCTAGGGACAGGGATTCCCTTTAAAGGGTCCTAGTTCTGGTGCAACATTCTCAGTGTTCTTCAAGGCTCTGCACTACTGGCGTGGAAAGTCGTGAAAAGAAACTGGCATCAGCGTGCCGGGGTGGCACCTATATACAACTGCAACGTGATCACGGTGACCACAATGATGCACTTGGAGTCGGCCGATGCCTCCTGACGACACACAAGGGTACTGCTCCAAGAACAATCTCTGGATCCAGTTTGACGCCTGGGGGAAATTCTAAGATAAGGACTCTGCAACAAGACTATGGGGGTCATTACAACCTCGGCGGTCTTTTAACAAGACTGCTGAGGGACCGCCGTGCGGAAGACCGCCAATAGTGGCGGTTTGCCGCTCGGCGTATTATGATCGTTGGCTGCCCGGGTGGCGGGGAAGTGGAGGTTGCTCCACCGCTACACCAACAGAACACCACCCAGCTAATCGCGTTCTGTGATTCTGCGCGGCGGTGTTCTGTTGGCGGTGTGGTGTCGGCAGAGCTGCCCCCATGGCTCCTGTCCCCTCCCGGCGGATCGACGGACCAGGTAAGTCGATCGTCCGTTAGGGGAGGGGGGTGAGGGGGTGTTGTGTGGGTGCATGGGGGTGTGCATCTGTGTATGTAGGGGGGTGTGTGAGTGCGTGTATGCTTGCGGGGGTGTTGCGTGTTTTGGAAATGAGTGCGTGTATGTCTGTAGGTATGTCTGTATGGATGTGTGCGTGCATGTTTGAATGTGGGTGTACGTGTCTGACCGTGTGTGTGGATGTTGGCATGTATGTCAGTGTGTGTGCGTGTATGTGTGTTGGTGGTGCCTGCGTGCGTGTCAGGTGTGTATGTGTAAGGTAATGTCGGGGTCAGGTGGGGAGGGGGGCCCTGCCACCTTTGGGGGGTGGCAGGGGTGGTGGGGGGTGTAGGGGAAGGATTTGGCGTGGGGGTGGAGGGTGGGGGAGACCCCTATCAGTGCCAGGGAAGGAATTCTCTGGCACTGATAGTGCTTACCGCTGTGGATTTCATGGCGGTTCCTACTGCTGGAAATCCACGGCGGTAAGCCGGGTCAAAATACCTGCGGCGGTATTGTGACGGCCGCCGGGCTGGAGACCCAGGTCTCCAGCCCAGCGGGCGGAACAGAGAAGCAGCGGATGACCATGGCGGTAACCGCCACGATCATAATACACAAAAAAAGACCGCCAGCCTGTTGGCGGTCTTACCGCTGCTTTAATACCGTCCACCAGGGTTGTAATGACCCCCTATGTCTCTACCCGATATATTGTTACCAGAAGTAAGTAAAGTGTTCTACAATACTATACAGTATGTTAAATATATATGTTTGTATGTATTTCAATATATATATATGTGTGTGTGTGTGTGTGTGTGTGTGTAACTATATATATATATATGTTCGATGGCATGTGTAGCTGTAGATACACATGCTGTGCACTGTTCCTGCCATCTAGTGTTGGGCTCGGAGTGTTACAAGTGGTTTTTCTTCGAAGAAGTCTTTTCGAGTCACAGGACCGAGTGACTCCTCCCTTTCGGCTCCATTGTGCATGGGCGTTGACTCCATCTTAGATTGTTTTCTTTCCGCCATCGGGTTCGGACGTGTTCCTCTTCGCTCCGTAATTCGAATCAGGAAAACTTAGAAAATCATCGAAATCCATCGGTATTGTTTGCGTTCGGGACCGGTTTAGTATCAACACATCGGCAACGACAACAAGACCGCTTAGGCGGCCCTTCGGGGCTTCCGCACTTAACTAAGGCCTGGTCGGCCCGACCACAAATGTCGTCGAAGACTCATGGACCAGACCCCTTCCATTTCTGTCTGACGTGTCACGCCAAGTATCCTTATACAGACTAGCATCGGGTCTGTAACCTGTGTTTATCGCCCGAACACAGAGAGGATACTTGTGAGGCCTGCAAAGCTTTTCGATCCAAGAAGACCCAAGAGATCGATGCGCAAGATGTTTACAGATGGCGTCGAAGCCGACACAACACCTCGACGTCAAGGAATAAGAAACGAGAATATCCATTCAGGGTTCGGACCCGGATGACTCTGAAGGGGATCGGCCATCAACGGCGGTGCAAAAAGTGAGTACACCTGCACGTCCCAGACCCAAGGTCAGATAAAAAAAACAAAGGCCTCGGGGACGCCACTGTCGGAAGGCCATGGCTCGACACACAGAAAAGGCGGTGACCAAATAAAATCGGCACTGAAAAAGGCCAAAATATTGCCGAAGACTTCCGACTTGGGTCGCGAAACCGGCACCGAAAAGAGTCGACATCGAGTGGTCGAGTCGAGCAAACCTCGGAAAAGCCTCTCGGAACCGAGACCGACAGTTTCCATCGGGATTTTGGTACCGAAAAAAAACTGCTTCGGAGACAAAAAAGACTTCCTACAAGGAAGAGCAGGGGCTCTCTCAACAGCTCAAGGAAAGGCACAGATTCGAGCAGGAACTGGATTTGGAAGAGCTTGACCAAACTCAACCAAGGCTAAAAATCCAAAAAGACACAGGGAAAATACAAACCATCCCTCCGCTCAAGATCAAAAGAAAACTGGCTTTTCATGAGACTGAAATGCAACCAAAAGTCAAGGTGGTTAGAGAAAAGTCACCACCCCCACATTTCTCACCACAAACGTCCCCACTTCAATCACCGCAACTGTCACCAGTGGGTACACCAATGGCACAGTCGTTCACTGGGATGACGCAGGACGATGCGGACCCCTGGGATCTATACAACTCACCAGTTTTGGACAACAGTCCGGAGTGTTATCCTATAAAACCTTCACCTCCAGAGGATAGCACGTCCTACACGCAGGTACTGGTCAGAGCAGCAACATTTCACACTGTGACAATGCATTGAGAACCAGTGGAGGATTACTTTCTGTTTAACACTCTGGCATCCACGCATGCTTCATACCAAAGCCTGCCAATGTTACCGGGCATGCTTAAACATGCACAACAGGTTTTCCAAGAACCAGTAAAAGGGAGAGCCATCACGCCAAGGGTTGAGAAAAAATATAAACCGCCCCGTCAGACTCTGTGTTTATTACACAACAGCTCCTTCCGGACTCAGTTGTAGTGGGGGCCGCAAAAAAGCGGGCAAATTCACAGTCATCAGGGGATGTGCCACCCCCTGATAAGGAAAGCCGTAAGTTCGACGCGGCAGGGAAAAGAGTGGCATCGCAAGCTGCCAATCAGTGGCGTGTTGTCAACTCACAAGCCCTCCTTGCCCGCTATGACAGAGCACATTAGGACGAGATGCAGGATATTATCCAACATCTACCAAAAGTGCATCAAAAACATGCCCAGCAAGTCGTGGAGGAGGGACAGGCCATCTCAAACAACCAGATCCTCTCTTCACTAGACTCTGATGATACAGCAGCACGGACTGTAAATACAGCAGTCACCATTAGAAGGCATGCATGGCTGCGAAGTTCTGGTTTTAAACCAGAGATACAGCAGGCGGTATTGAATATACCGTTCAATCAACACCAGCTATTCGGGCCGGAGGTGGACACCACAATAGAAAAAATGAAAAAGGACACGGACACGGACACGGCCAAAGCCATGGGAGCGCTCTACTCCTCTCAATACAGGTGAACATTTAGGAAACCACAGTTTAGGGGAGGGTTTAGACACCAACCCTCAGAACCATCCACCTCCCAAACAAAACCCACTTACCAGTCTCAGTACCAGAGAGGGGGGTTTTGTGGTTTCTACAGAGGACAGTTCCCAAGAGGAAGAGTGAAAGAGGGAAATTTCAGCCTGCCAAGCAAACCCCTAGTAGCAAGCAGTGACTTCAATGTCACACTTCCCCAACATACATCACCAGTGGGGGGGGGGAGATTAACAAAATACCACAATAATTGGGCACACATTACCACGGACACATGGGTTCTATCAATTATCCAACATGGTTACTGCATAGAGTTCACAAAATTCCCTCCAGATGTTCCCCCAAGAACGCACAAGATGTCAATTCAACACTTAGACCTATTACAAATAGAGGTCCAAGCACTACTAGCAAAACAAGCCATAGAACTGATACCTTATCACCAGAAAGGAACAGGGGTTTACTCCCTATATTTCGTTATTCCAAAGAAAGACAAAACGTTAAGGCCTATTCTAGATCTCAGAACATTCAATCTCTTCATCAAATCCAAAACAAGGGGAATACATGGCAACACTGGTTCTAAAAGATGCGTATTTTCACATACCCATTCATCCATCTCACAGGAAATACCTCAGGTTTGTAATACAAGGCAAACATTACCAATTCAAAGTGTTGCCCTTCTGAATAACAACGGCACTCAGGGTATTTACAAAATGCCTAGCTGTAGTAGCAGCTCATATAAGGAGACATCGCATGCATGTATTCACATATTTGGACGATTGGCTAATAAAAGCCAACAATCAGCAACAATGTCAATCTCACACGCAATACGTCATAGATACTCTACACAAACTAGGATTTTACTATAAAATACCAAAAATCTCATTTATAACCATCCCAAATACAGCAATACTTGGGAGCGACACTCAACACACAAAAAGCAATTGCCACTCCAAGTCCACAAAGAGTTCAATCGTTTCAAAATATAAGATCAAGCATGCAGCCAAACCAACAATACACGGTCAGGTTTGTGATGAAACTACTAGGCATGATGTCCTCATGCATAGCTATTGTCCCAAACGCAAGACTACACATGTGGCCCTTACAACAGTGCCTAGCAAGACAATGGACGCAGGCACAGGGTCAACTCCAAGATCTAGTGATGATAGACCGCCAAACACACTCTTTGCTTCAATGGTGGAACCCCGTAAATTTAAACAAAGGGCGTCCTTTTCAAAACCCAGTGCCTTACGCCATTATCACAATAGACGCCTCCATGATTGGGTGGGGAGCACACCTCAACAATCACAGCATACAAGGTCAGTGGGACAATCAACAAAAACAACTTCACATAAATCTCTTAGAACTGCTAGCAGTCTTTCTAGCACTAAAAGCCTTTCAGCCCCATTCTTGTCAAAACAGACAATATGACAACAATGTATTATCTAAACAAACCGGGGGGGGACACACTCGTCACAACTGTGTCTCCTAGCACATAAAATTTGGCATTGGGCAATTCACAACAACATTTGCCTGATAGCACAATATATACCAGGCATTCACAATCAGTTAGCCGACAATCTCAGTCGAGATCACCAGCAAGCTCACGAGTGGGAAATACATCCCCAGATTCTACAAGGTTACTTCTACCGCTGGGGGACACCAAACATACATCTGTTTGCAACAAAACAAAACTCAAAATGCCAAAACTTTGCGTCCAGGTACCCACACCCTCAGTCCAAGGGCAATGCTCTATGGATCAGCTGGTCAGGGATATTTGCTTACGCTTTTCCCCCTCTCCTGCTCGTTTCTTTCCTGGTCAACAAACGGAGTCAAAACAAACTCAAGCTAATACTCATAGCACCAACGTGGGCTCGCCAACCGTGGTACACCACACTGTTGGACTTCTCGGTAGTACCGCACATCAAACTACCAAACAGACCAGATCTGTTAACACAACACAAACAAGAGATCAGACACCCCAACCCAGCATCGCTCAACCTAGCATTCTGGCTCCTGAAGTCTTAGAATTTGGATATCTAAACCTTTCAAATAAGTGTATGGAGGTCATTAAACAAGCAAGGAAACCGACAACAAGGCATTGTTATGCTAATAAATGGAAAAGGTTTGTTTTCTACTGCCAGGCAAATCAAATCACGATGCTAGAGGCCTCCATACAAAAAATTGTAAGTTATTTACTACACTTACAAAAAGCAAATCTCTCTTTTTCTTCCATAAAAATCCATCTCACTGCAAAATCTGTTTATCTGCAGATTAAACATACAAAGTCGCTTTTTAGAATCCCCGTTATTAAAGCCTTTATGGAAGGACTAAAAAGAATCATACCTCAAAGAACACCACCAGTACCTTCGTGGAATCTTAATATTGTACTTACACGACTCATGCGTCCACCATTTGAACCCGTGCATTCTTGTCAAATCCAATTCTTGACTTGGAAAGTAGCCTTTCTAATAGCCATCACTTTACTACGAAGAGTTAGCAAAATACAGGCGTTTACTATCCATGAACCCTTTATACAATTACACAAACATAAAGTTGTTCTCCGTACAAATCCACAATTTCTACCAAAAGTCATATCACCATTTCATCTAAACCAAACAGTTGAACTCCCAGTCTTCTTTCCACAACCAGAAACAGTAGCAGAAAGGGCACTGCATCAATAGACATAAAAAGAGCACTAATGTATTACATAGACAGAACAAAAGCATTTAGTAAAACTAAACAATTGTTTGTGCCTTTCCAAAAACTCGATGCCGGTAACCCTATATCCAAACAGGGCATAGCCAGATGGATAGTCAAATGTATTCAGACCTGTTACATTAAAGCTAATAGAGAACTACCCATTACACCAAGGGCACACTCCACTAGAAAGAAAGGTGCCACAATGGCTTTTCTAGGTAATATACCAAGGACAGAGATTTGTAAGGCAGCCACTTGGTCTACACCCCATACATTTACTAAGCATTACTGTGTAGATGTGTTAGCAACACAGCAACCCACAGTAGGACAGGCTGTATTAAGAACATTATTTCAAACAACTTCAACTCCTACAGGCTGACCAACGCTTTTGGAAGGATTACTGCTTTGTAGTCTATGCACAGCATGTGTATCTGCAGCTACACATGCCATCTAACGGAAAATGTCACTTACCCAGTGTACATCTGTTCGTGGCATATTGCGGTGCAGATTCACATGCGCCCTCCCACCTCCCCGGGAGCCTGTAGCCGTTTTAGTTGCATGTAAATTGTATATATGTAAATAAATATTCCTTTACTACAAACTATGTACATACATATCTGCTCCGTTGCATGGGCATCTTTAGTATCCTTACTTTACCAACTCCTACCTCACCCTATGCGGGGAAAGCAATCTAAGATGGAGTCAACGCCCATGCGCAATGGAGCCGAAAGGGAGGAGTCACTCGGTCCCGTGACTCAAAAATACTTCTTCGAAGAAAAACCACTTGTAACACTCCGAGCCCAACACTAGATGGCAGGAACAGTTCACAGCATGTGAATCTGCAGTGCAACATGCCACAAACAGATGTACACTGGGTAAGTGACATTTTCCATATATATATATATATATGTATGTGCACAAAAGCAGACATTTGAGGTGAGCAGATTTAGAGTGCCAATTGTGTTGTAGGGTGCTCTATAGTGGAGTTGCTCTCCACCTAAACTTGGGAACTAACCTGAGTTCTCTCTTCTCATGTGCATAATTTTGTCACTAAGTGTGAAAGGGTTTGTTTTGACTTATACTGGGTGCTCCCTTTGTGTCTGAACAAAGCTAAACTGCTCTGAAGAGCTATAATAATAGCTAAACACATGTCAGGGGTTGCTTTTTCTCATTCCAGGTTGGCTTGGGTGGTATTTTACCAATTCAAAGTTGTGATACTGTGCCTGGAATGGTGAAAGGCTTTTGTCATTTACAGATTGGTGTGCTTGACACTATGCTAATCCTATGCTTAAAGACTTTGTTGTATAAATGTCAAAATACTTTGTCACTTTCTAGCTCAGTGTGGATGGCACTGTGTTTATCCTATGATTAAAAACTCTGCTAGAAAAGCAGACATTTGAGGTGAGCAAATTTAGAGTGTTGCAGTTGTTGTAGGATGATCTATACTGGAACTGCTTTCCACCTAAACTTGGGAACTACCAGGAGATCTGTCTTCTCTTTTGCATAATTTCTGTGTCACACTAAGCCTGAAAGGGCATTGTTTTAATACATATATATTATATATAATCTGTCAGTTAAGAAAAAGAAAACATTATATGGTATAAAGAATTGGCAACAGATGCATCAGGTAATAAACTCTGAGGATGGTATGTTTTGGGCTGTGGTAAACTAACGGTGGTCAGAGTCCTCTTCTTCGAAATGTGCAGTCCAAAACACAGGATTCAACGTAGGTTGCTACTATATGGTGGCCCTTCAGATTTTCTACTAACAGAACATATGTAGTTGAGGTTCTTCAAAATTCAATGACCATTGAAAGCTTACGAAACATGATCATACCTATTGAACATAGAGGAGTAGCTTAGCCTGTTATGGTGTCAGACTGCTTTCTTTGTCTTGACTGTTGGTTACATGGATATTAATAAATTAGACAGTTCCCATAACCTGGTTTGAGGTCATTTTAAAACCTGTAAAAAAAGGTAAATTACTGCATTAGCTTTTTAAAGATTAATTCCTGTTGACTCCATTTTGAAAATGTTTGCCAATCTTGTGTTGGGAAGATTAAATGTTTGGTTTACTGCATTAAAGACAGTGCAGATAGACCAAGCAGATTGTTAACTGTCTTTCTGCTGTAGGTCACTGTCTGCCTCTTTGGTAGGTTACTAGGAAGTCCACCGAGCAGTTAAGTGCTTTCATTCAGCTTTCAGTTCTATCGACTGAGGCAAGTTATGGCTGAAGTTCAGAGCTTGAAGTTGTCCCACAGGATTGCTAGTTACAGTATGAATGTTGCAATCTGTAAAGTGAGTCAGTTTAGCGGTATCCAGTAAATTCAGGCATTCTGCCAGTATAAAAACTGATAATTATCTTAAGCAGGACTGTATTTTAAGCCCTGCTTTATTCTGTTTGTCTGTGGCTGAGCCATTTTGTTGATTTATCCAGCTTCCTGAGCTTGAACTATCAGGGGCACACACATGAATCTGTAATGCTATTACATACATGCCAATAAACCGATTCAGGCAGGAGACTCTTGATTTTTTTTTAAGCCTAAAATTGCCTCTGCTTCAATATAAGCCTATGTGGAAAATATATATATTTTTTTAAATCTCCCACTTCCTGTTTGAATATGTTGGCATAAATGCTACTAAAGTGTGTTTGTTAACTAGATAATTTATGTTGTTTTTGTCTGGCAGCAGCACAGATGGGAGTAGGACAGTCATTATCCCACATGGACATTTAAGTCTGACTTGACGGTGTAGGTTAAAAGTCAGGTGACAGCAGCACTAATATTATTCTTCTGTTCTTTGCTTCCACTCAGATACATATCCATTCCATACCTGTGCTTGTTTTTATTTGGTTAGACGGGAAGTGTTTTTGGCATTCTGTGCATTCTTAATTGCAAAGTGGTTTTGACTTTACAGCAGATTTGTCCGGCAGGAGGTGGAGGGAGGTTGTCAGAGATGTAATCATGACTATAGAAATATATAGGGAAATAGGAAGAAAGTATAAGATAGCTGTATAACATAAGAATACTTGGTGTAGGGATTAGGATGGATGGAGGTTAGAACAGTGAGAAACAGAAAATGAGGAAGTAAAAGTCGTACGCAGGGATTTGAGGGGGGCAGAGTCAAAATAGGAGAGGCCAAGTGAGTGTAGAAAGAAGTGTAATTGGGCGATGCAAGGAGAGAGTGGTGAACAGATGGTAGGGTCTTGTGATGACATGAGAGAATGTGGTGGGTAAATTCTGGAGGAATTCCGGAGGGTGTGAAATTGAAAGTAAAATAGGAAAAAAGATTGTCATCTGACATTTTACCATGATTTCTCCATTTCTGAAAATAGAGATACGGTGGTCAGCCTTGAAGACGGAAAAAGAGGTGATAATGAACTTGGTTCCATGAGGAACTTTAGTGATGCACATGATTTGGAGGCATGTGAGAAGGCATTGTACCACATTGCTTTATTGAGTGAAAAGAAAATTGGATTTTAAAGTTTCGTAAGTGAGCGGAATTATATTAGTCGATGAGCATTTCTGGGATCTTCCATAGGGAAGCAGTCTTTATGTTTTATAAGCTTTTCTGGAATGACTAGGGATTACTTTAAAGGAATGCAGGTCAGATTTAATGCAAAGATTTGTCTTACAGGTCAAAAAGAGTACAACACATGTCACATATCCTAAGACGGCTATTCAGAAATAGTGGGAAATTTCAAAATAAGAAGGAAGTGAGAAATAACTCAATGCAAATGGCAGTGGATATGGAATGGCAAATGGCAGTGGATATGGAATGTGTGTGTGTGTATATATATATATATATATATATATATGTGTTCAATGGCATGTGTAGCTGCAGATACACATGCTGTGCACATCCCGCCATCTAGTGTTGGGCTCGGAGTGATACAAGTTGTTTTTCTTCGAAGAAGTCTTTTTCGAGTCACGAGAATGAGAGACTCCTCCCCTTTCGGCTCCATTGCGCATGGGCGTCGACTCCATCTTAGATTGTTTTCTTTCTGCCATCGGGTTCGGACGTGTTCCTTTTCGCTCCGCGTTTCGGTTCGGAAAGTTAGTGGAAATCTCGGAAAATTTGACGGTATTGTTGCTGTTCGGTATCGGGTTAGTTACAACAGATCGACACCGAATTTTGAAGAGCTCCGGTGGCCCTTCGGGGTTTTCGATTCCCCGTCGGGGCCTGGTTGGCCCGACCACGTGCGTCTTCAAGGCTAATGGAACGGACCCCATTCCGCTTCTGCCCCGAATGTCACAACACGTATCCTTATACAGATCAGCATCTGGTCTGTAATTTGTGTTTGTCTCCAGAACACAAAGAGGATACCTGTGAGGCCTGTCGAGCGTTTCGGTCGAGGAAGACTTTAAGAGACCGAAGAGCAAGAAGCCTACAGATGGCGTTGGCGCCGACAGGACAACGACACTTGGAGGAAGAGGAAGATATCTTCTCCATCGTGGATTCGGACTCTGACGAGGTCGATCCCGAACAGACGCCGAAAACCATGAGTAAGACGTCACAACACAAAACTCACGGGAAAACCGTTAAAGCCCAGGGGACGCCACCGCCAGCAGGCCATGGCTTAACCCGGAAAATAGGTGACCGAGCATCGGCACCGAAAAAGGGCATGCATGTGTCGAAGTCATCCGACTCCGGTCGAGATACCAGCACAGAGCAGACTCGACCCCGGGTCGGAGCAATCTCGACACCGAGAGGGCGGCACCGAAATGAGTCGGCATCGAGAGATCAGTACGCCGAAAATTTAAAAAGTGTCTTTGGAGCCGAAAAAGACTGCTGAAAAAGTTTCCATACCGAAACTTCCGACCTCGAAACCGAAATCCAGTTCCTACACAGAGGAGCAGGGCCTGTCCTCACAAATGCAAGGACACAAATTCGGACAAGAACTGGAGGCTGGGGAGCCAGATTACACACAAAGAAGGCTCCACGTTCAAAAGGACACAGGGAAGATCAGTACTCTCCCTCCAATAAAAATTAAACGAAAACTTGCCTTCCAAGAGAAAGACAAGCAGCCTCAGGCAAAGGTGGCAAGACAAGTGACTCCCCCACCATCTCCACAACTATCACCAGTAGCCACTCCACCAATGATGCAGTCCCCAACTCACAAAGGGATGAGTCAGGATGATCCCTACGCATGGGATCTTTATGATGCGCCTGTATCAGATAACAGTCCCGACTGTTATCCAGCGAGACCGTCCCCACCTGAGGACAGCACTGCCTACACACACACAAGAGCAGCTGCGTTTCATAATGTCACCCTGCACGCAGAACCTATAGAGGATGACTTTCTTTTTATTACACTGTCGTCCACACACAGCCAGTACCAGAGTCTCCCTATGTTACCAGGAATGCTCAAACACTCCAAACAAGTGTTTCAAGAGCCTGTGAAGGGCAGGGCCATAACTCCAAGGGTGGAGAAGAAGTACAAAGCGCCACCAACAGACCCTGGGTACATCACACAGCAATTAACACCAGACTCCGTGGTAGTAGGGCAGCTCGTAAAAGGGCAAACTCACACACCTCAGGAGACGCCCCACCTCCAGATAAAGAAAGTCGCAAGTTCGACGCAGCAGGGAAAAGGGTTGCGGCACAGGCGGCCAACCAATGGCGCATTGCCAACTCACAGGCATTGCTGGCGAGATATGATAGGGCTCATTGGGACGAAATGCAACATTTCATAGAACACCTGCCCAAAGAGTTCCAAGAAAGAGCACAACAGGTGGTGGAGGATGGACAGAGTATCTCGAACAATCCGATACGCTCAGCAATGGATGCAGCCGATAGAGCTGCTAGGGCTGTAAATACAGCAGTGACCATACGGAGGCACGCATGGCTAAGAACATCAGGATTCAAGCCTGAAATACAACAAGCGGTCCTGAATATGCCATTTAACGGACAGCAATTGTTTGGGCCGGAGGTGGACACTGCCATAGAAAAACTTAAAAAGGACACAGATACGGCCGAAGCCATGGGCGCACTCTACTCCCCACAGAGCAGAGGCACCTTTCGAAAAACACATTTTAGAGGGGCGTTTCGGGGACAGAGCACAGAACCCTCACCCTCACAAACAAGGCCCACTTATCAAAGCCAATATCAGCGGGGAAGTTTTCGGGGACAATACAGAGGAGGACAGTTCCCAAAGAGTAGGGGGAAGTTCCAGAGCCCCAAAACTCCACAAAATAAACAGTGACTTCAACGTCACAAATCCCCAACACATGACACCAGTGGGGGGGAGACTAACCAATTTCTACAACAACTGGGAAGAAATAACAACACACACATGGGTCCTGGCCATTATCCAACATGGTTATTGCATAGAATTTCTTCAATTCCCTCCAAATGTCCCACCGAAAACACACAACATGTCCAAACAACACATGGATCTCTTACAACTGGAGGTCCAAGCGTTGTTGCAAAAAGAGGCAATAGAGCTAGTACCAAATCATCAGAAAGGAACAGGAGTTTACTCCCTGTACTTTCTCATACCCAAAAAAGACAAAACTCTAAGACCTGTACTAGATCTCAGAACATTAAACATATACATCAAATCAGATCACTTTCACATGGTGACACTGCAAGACGTGATCCCATTGCTCAAACAGCAAGACTACATGACAACACTAGACCTCAAGGATGTGTATTTCCATATACCTATACATCCTTCCCACAGAAAGTACTTAAGGTTCGTAATCCATGGGGTACATTACCAGTTCAAAGTGTTGCCGTTCGGGATAACAACCGCGCCAAGAGTTTTTACAAAATGCCTGGCAGTAGTGGCAGCTCATATCAGAAGGCAGCAAATACATGTGTTCCCGTACCTAGACGATTGGTTAATCAAAACCAATACGCAAGAACAGTGTTCACAACACACGAAGTATGTCATAGAAACCCTTCACAAGCTAGGTTTCTCACTCAACTACAACAAGTCACACCTACAGCCGTGTCAAATACAACAATACTTAGGAGCAACAATCAACACAACAGAGGGGATCGCCACTCCAAGTCCACAAAGGGTACAGGCATTTCAAAACGTAATACAAGCCATGCACCCAAACCAAAACTTACAAGTACAATTAGTAATGAAACTACTAGGCATGATGTCCTCATGCATAGCCATTATCCCAATCGCAAGATTGCACATGCGGCCCTTGCAACAGTGCCTAGCATCACAATGGTCACAGGCACAGGGTCAACTTCAAGATCTAGTGTTGATAGACCGCCAAACATACACCTCGCTTCAATGGTGGAACAATATAAATTTAAACAAAGGGCCGCCTTTTCAAGACCCAGTGCCTCAATACGTAATCACAACAGATGCCTCCATGATAGGGTGGGGAGCACACCTCAACCAACACAGCATCCAAGGACAATGGGACACTCAGCAAAAACAGTTTCACATAAATCACTTAGAACTACTAGCAGTATTTCTAGCGCTGAAAGCATTTCAACCTATAATAACCCACAAACACATTCTTGTCAAAACAGACAACATGACAACGATGTATTATCTGAACAAACAGGGAGGGACACACTCAACACAGTTGTGTCTCTTGGCACAGAAAATATGGCATTGGGCGATTCACAACCACATTCGCCTAATAGCGCAGTTCATACCTGGAATTCAAAACCAGTTAGCAGACAATCTCTCTCGGGATCACCAACAAATCCACGAATGGGAAATTCATCCCCAAATACTAAAGACTTACTTCCAAAGGTGGGGAACACCGCAAAAGACCTATTCGCAACAAAAGAAAACACAAAATGTCAAAACTTTGCATCCAGGTACCCACAGGCTCACTCTCAGGGCAATGCGTTATGGATGAGTTGGTCAGGGATATTTGCATACGCTTTTCCCCCTCTCCCACTCCTTCCATATCTGGTAAACAAATTGACTCAAAACAAACTCAAACTCATACTAATAGCACCAACTTGGGCAAGACAAACTTGGTACACAACACTACTAGACCTCTCAGTAGTGCCCCATATCAAACTACCAAACAGACCAGATCTGTTAACTCAACACAAACAACAGATCACACCCAAATCCAGCATCACTGAATCTAGCAATTTGGCTCCTGAAGTCTTAGGCATCTAGACCTTACACAGGAATGTATGGAGGTCATAAAACAAGCTAGAAAAGCAACCACAAGACATTGCTATGCAAATAAGTGGAAAATATTTGTTTATTACTGCCATAATAATCAAATTCAACCATTACACGCATCTGCTAAAGACATCGTCAGCTACCTACTACACTTACAAAAGTCAAAGTTAGCTTTTTCATCCGTTAAAATACATCTCACGGCAATTTCAGCTTATCTGCAAATTACACACTCAACATAATTATTCAAGGTCCCAGTCATAAAAGCATTTATGGAGGGTCTGAAAAGAATTATCCCACCAAGAACACCACCAGTTCCTTCATGGAATCTCAACATTGTCTTAACACGACTTATGGGTCCACCTTTTGAACCCATGCACTCATGTGAGATACAGTATTTAACATGGAAAGTAGCTTTTCTAATAGCTATCACATCTCTCAGAAGAGTAAGTGAAATACAAGCATTTACTATACAAGAACCCTTTATTCAGATACATAAACATAAAGTAGTTCTACGAACAAATCCTAAATTCTTACCTAAAGTCATATCACCGTTCCACTTAAATCAAACAGTGGAACTCCCAGTATTCTTTCCAGAACCAGATTCTGTAGCAGAGAGAGCATTACATACATTAGACATTAAAAGGGCACTAATGTACTATATAGATAGAACAAAACAAATTCGCAAAACAAAACAATTGTTTGTTGCATTCCAAAAACCTCATACAGGGAATCCAATATCAAAACAAGGCATTGCCAGATGGATAGTTCAATGTATTCAAACCTGTTATATAAAAGCAAAAAGAGAACTGCCTATTACACCAAAGGCTCACTCAACTAGAAAGAAAGGAGCTACCATGGCCTTTCTAGGAAACATACCAATGACTGAGATATGTAAGGCAGCCACATGGTCTACGCCTCATACATTTACCAAGCATTACTGCGTGGATGTGTTAACAACACAGCAAGCCACAGTAGGACAAGCAGTATTACGAACTTTATTTCAAACAACTTCAACTCCTACAGGCTGAACCACCGCTTTTGGGGAGATAACTGCATACTAGTCTATGCACAGCATATGTATCTGCAGCTACACATGCCATTGAACGGAAAATGTCACTTACCCAGTGTACATCTGTTCGTGGCATGAGACGCTGCAGATTCACATGCGCCATCCCACCTCCCCGGGAGCCTGTAGCCGTTTTAAGTTGAGAAAAAATTAGACTTGTACATTTGTAAATTTGTAAATATATCACTTTTAAACACACTATGTACATACATATTTACTCCATTGCATGGGCACTATTACTATATACACAACTCCTACCTCACCCTCTGCGGGGAAAACAATCTAAGATGGAGTCGACGCCCATGCGCAATGGAGCCGAAAGGGGAGGAGTCTCTAGATCTCGTGACTCAAAAAAGACTTCTTCGAAGAAAAACAACTTGTATCACTCCGAGCCCAACACTAGATGGCGGGATGTGCACAGCATGTGAATCTGCAGCGTCTCATGCCACGAACAGATGTACACTGGGTAAGTGACATTTTCCATATATATATATATATATATATATATATATATATATATATATATTTTATAAATTTCAAAAGACGGTGAGACGTTTTTTCAATCACCGAACGGCTGCACAATGTCCCAGAGATCGTATGTAGCAAATTGAAAGAAAAAATCCAAAATGATCTGTATAGAATTTGTCGACTATTTTATTGAGAAAAAATATAAAAAAAGGTATATGTGTAGGTGTCTGAAAAGTCAGAGCAAAAATAATAAATCTAAATCGCGCTGTCCCGGCCAAATGTCAACGCGTTTTGGCAAACGCCTTCAACTGGACATTGGCTGACATTTTTGCATATAGCTATTTAAATCATATAGTCCTTCTTTGATTTCATCAACATAAAATACATTTTTTGAAAACATGTCAGCCATATTGAAGCGTTATTGTCATCATTCACAAAGGCTGAAAAACAACCATATGTCAATGTCAAAACCATGTCATTATAATCATATATATCTACTGATGATAGAGTTTATCTCCCTAATATAAAAATATCAATTTCAACATAGATATAAGATAAATATTGTTTTATGATAAACGCTGTGTATATTTTCGACATATTTATATGAAATATGTATATATGAATAAATATAAATGTCTACATAGTACATAAATATAGTTTCTCATTTATCCAGAAAATTCATCTCCACAATGGTCTCAAATCCATGTATCAAATTTACAATCATTAAAAGTCAATTATTTCCAAATGGAATTGTGTCCATGCTAAGTAAATGAGGTCCCTCTATAATCACCATAACCACCTCAATGGTTACAAATAAAAATAACACATAGGGCTCCTCAACAGTAACAAGTCTAACTCCTCTAATGACCATAAATAATCATCTCATAACTATAAAAAAAAGAATATTGTATTATTGATCATATTGACCCATCAAGAAATTCCTACATAGGGGGTAAAACTGATTTTATATATTTATATATGTAAAAAAACCAACAGACCGCCAATGACCATAAAGTGCTAATTAAAGTGTAATCAATAATAATCTACAAAGTGCTAATACCAATGTGCAAAAAACAAGCAATTAAGAACAAAATCTGTTCAAGAATCCGGTTATATTGCTCCTGGTCTATATCTGAGATTTCATTTAACGTATCTATGCTAAAATATATAAAGAATCTACTAGAAATTAATCAAAAGCATATGTTGAATGAAAATCTCACAGATGGACATAGTTCAGCATCTAAATTATGTCCCCACGGACTTTCAGAACCCAGTAACAGGATCATCTTCGATTTCATTTATCTTAGCTCTGCTGTTTTATTCCCTCCCCTGGGATTGACAGTAATAGTTTTTATCCCATAGAAGATCAGAGAGCTACAGTCTCCATTATGGATTTCCCAGAAATGTTTGGCTAACGGATACAATCTATCTAGATTTTTGATTGCCTTGAGATGTTGTAAGAATCTCACTTTCAATTTATGAATGGTGCTTCCCACATATTTTTTGTGGCAGCCACATTCTATGACTTATACAACATACTCAGTGTCACAGGTTATGCGGTCTGTCATTTCGCAAACCCTGCCTTCGAATGTAACATAAGAATGTGTATTATAAGAAAATTTCAAGCTTTGCAACGACTACCTTTCCTAAAGCCCAAACGTTTCTTGGATAGCCATGATCGATTCACCTTAGAGCTATATCCTCTGTTTAAGAATCTTTGGATCATGGTGGTAATTTCAATTTTGAAGCTTTCATTATCGGAACAAATTCTACGAGCCTGTAAGAATTGACTATAAGGAATACTCCATTTCAGAGCTTTTGGATGACCACTATTTCCATGCAGAATAGAGTTGCATGCAGTTGGTTTGCGGAATATGGTCGTCTGCAAGGTCTCATTTTGGATAGTTAACAGAACATCCAAGAATTCAATAGTATGAGTACTATATTTTAAATCTAAATGAATATTAAACTCATTATTATTAAGTACATTATTAACATATTGTATCAAGGACTGTTCATCACTATCCCAAATGAGAAAAAGGTCATCAATATATCTGACCCATAAAACAACTCTTTCCATGTAGTAAAGATGCTCCCATGGCTGTACTCTGTTTCTGAAGATAATGGGGGTCATTACAACATTGGCGGTAAATGCCGCTTACCGCTGTGCAGAAGACCGCCAACACACCGCAGCGGAATTCCACCACAGCTATTATGACCCACAGCTTGGAATCCGCCAAAATCTAGACACCCACACAAGTCCGCCACACCAAAGGTCAGTGATAAACTGGCGTTAACAAAACCGACACTGTCACACCAACAGGAACACGCCCATACTATCACGACCACGCGCCAGTCTTTCAACCGCGGTATTCCATTGGTGGTACACACCGCCACGCTCAAAATACACACACATTTACAAAACACAACCACATTGGACTATTCCAAATACACACACCTGATACACATTCACACACTACTCCCACACACCCAATACAATATAAAACACACACCCACATTACCCACAAACCCTTACCACCACAATTGCGACTGAAGGCCAGAGAGAGACACCACCATCTACAAACTAGCATCCACAGGCACTCAACACCATCACTCACACAACATCCACGCACAAAACACCACACACCCCTAAACATCACCCCACACATCACAACACACACCACCTCACACATCACCCACACATCACCCACACCACCCCATGGCACCACAAAGACACCCCAGGTTTTCTGAGGAGGAGCTCAGGGTCATGGTGGAGGAAATCATCCAGATAGAGCCACAGCTATTCGGATCACAGGTGCAGCACACCACCATCGCTAGGAAGATGGAGCTATGGTGCAGAATCGTGGACAGGGTCAACGCAGTAGGACAGCGCCCAAGAACACAGGATGATATCAGGAAGAGGTGGAACGACCTACGGGGGAAGGTACGTTCCATGGTCTCAAGACACCAGATTGCAGTTCAGAGGACTGGCGGCAGACCCCCACCTCCTCCCCCAGAACTAACAACATGGGAGGAGCAAGTCTTTGCTATACTGCATCCTGAGGGCCTCGCAGGAGTAGCTGGAGGAATGGACTCTGGTAAGGCAAATCTTTCACTACTTCACCCCCCCACCCTACCTGCATGCTATCACATACCGCCACCCTCGCCCCCATCACTCCAATTCCTCACATATGTCCCACTATCACAAACCACACATCCCAACACCAAGCGCTGCATGCAACACCAAAGCATGGACACCATCACCAATGCATGGCCACTGTACATACCCACACACACCCCTAAACATTTAGCACACAAGGTCCTACACAAGAATGCAAGCACTGGGGTACAGGGTCACCCACCCATTGCACACCATGGCACACACAGATGCAATAATCATGCCTTTACAACCCTGCAGGACCCCTACCCAACGTCACCGGACAGGAGGTTCCAGACATGTGCACTCCCCCCACAGAAGAGGCCCACAGTGATGACAGCAGCTCTGTCCAACTGGATCTAGATGACCAGCCCGGCCCAGCTGGGACCTCGGGACAGTCTGTTCCCCTCACACTGGCACAGCCACAACAGAGCCTCCCCCCTCTGGAAACACCAGCACAGCACCCACCCAGCGGGCCCATACCTCTGTCCCCAGGACACGTCAAGCAGCAGTGTGTCCACCACTACAGGGAACCCAGGCTAACCTACCACCCCAACAACACCAGGGACCTGTGGGCAGTGGCAGTGGGCACACGGTTCAGGGGACAGAGGCACAGGAACACAGGGGAACTGGGAGGGCTGCTGTGCGACAGGGGAAGGACAGGCCCAGGGAATCCACTCTCCACAAGGCCCTCTCCAACATCATGGGAGCCTACCACCATTCCCAGGAGACAATGGCAACGGTACTGGCCAAGTTTAAGGAGACCCAGCGGCTGCAGGAGGAACAGTATTTGGGGTTCAGGGAGGAACTCAAATCCATCAATACCACCCTGGGCACCATTGTAGGGGTGTTGAAGGAACTTGTCAACACCAGGAGGGACACTGGCACAACAAGGGGCCCCTGACACTAGCCTGGATGATAAACTGCCCACCACCTCTGCCAGCGCTAGTGGACAGGAGGCACCGCCACAGGACCACGACACCAGCACCCCACCCGCTGCAGATTTGGAACCAGCCCGCAAACAGTCCCTGAGATCCAGGGCAAACACAGAGAACCATGGCAAGACCCCCGCCAAAAAATGAGACCACCCTAATTGTCATCCTTCTGTCCCACTTTGTCACCCTGTCCATCCTTAAACTGCCCCAGCTCCACTTCCTGTGCCCCTTTGGACAATGCACTTGCGAGACTAATAGACTGGACTCTACCTTGGACATTCCTCCACCATCACCCCTGACCATTTTACAACACCCTCCAATATTTTGCACTTAAATAAACACCCTTAAATCACAAAACAATCTAGAGTCAGTCTGTGCTTTCAAAAATGTCTATTTGCAATAACTGTGGAAAACTGCTATATCCATTGCATTGTCAACATACCTATGTCACACAGCTCTAGTCCATGAGGAAACAAAGCAGATGTCACACAGTGGGTCCCGCATCTGTGAAATTGAAAGGAAAGTGACAACTCAGGGTCCATACACTGGGTGAAGGTGACAGACAGATGAGAGGTAGAACAAGGGTATCAGATGTAGCAGGCAGTGATGTCTTCTTACCTGTGTCTCACTGGAAGTATTGATGAATCACTGTGTTTCTGTTGTTGATATCCTCTTCTTCTGCTTTCTCGTCTTCACTGTCCACAGGCTCCACAGCTGCCACAACACCTCCATCTGGACCATCCTCCTGCAGAAAAGGCACCTTTTGTCGCAAAGTCAAGTTGTGAAGCATACAGCAGGCCACGATGATCTGGCACACCTTCTTTGGTGAGTAGAATAGGGAACCACTTGTCATATGGAGGCGCAGGAACCTGGTCTTCAGGAGGCCGAAGGTCCTCTCTAAAACCTTCCTATTTCGCCCATGGGCCTCATTGTAGCGTTCCTCTGCTTGTCCTGGGATTTCTCACTGGGGTCAGTAGCCATGACAGGTTGGGGTAACCAGTCACCTGCAAATATCGAGGGACAACTGTTAGACGCACACTAACTCTTAGGGATATCCCTAGACCCAGACACCTAGTCACACTGTATAGGGTCCATGTCCTCACCCTAATAGCCACACACGGTGCCTCTGGAGTTGCCCCATCACATAAGGGATGCTGCTATTCCTCAGAATGTAAGTGTCATGCACTGAGCCGGGAAACTTGGCATTCACATGGGAGATGTACTGGTTGGCCAAACACACCATCTGCACGTTCATCGAATGGTAACTCTTCCGGTTTCTGTACACCTGTTCACTCCTGCGTGGGGGGACCAAGGCCACATGTGTCCCATCAATGGCACCTATGACGTTGGGGATATGTCCCAGGGCATAGAAGTCACCTTTCACTGTAGGCAAATCCTCCACCTGAGGGAAAACGATGTAGCTGCGCATGTGTTTTTAGCAGGGCAGACAACACTCTGGACAACACGTTGGAGAACATAGACTGGGATATCCCTGATGCTATGGCCACTGAAGTTTGAAAAACCCACTTGCCAGGAAATGGAGTACTGACAGCACCTGCACTAGAGGGGGGATTCCTGTGGGGTGGTGGATAGCTGACATCAGGTCTGGCTCCAACTGGGCACACAGTTCATGGATTGTGGCACGGTCCAGTCTGTATGTGACAATTACATGTCGCTCCTCCATTGTCGACAGGTCCACCAGCGGTCTGTACACCGGAGGATGCCGCCATCTCTTCACCTGCCCCAGCGGACGTGCTCTATGGAGGAGAACAGCGAGCAGAGAGTCAGCCAACACTGAGGTACGAAAACACAACTTTATTCCACATTTTTTAAAATCCGCTATGTGCCTGTATTAGTGTGTATGCAAGGCCTAGATATGTGTGACGCATTTAAAATTAATGCCATGTGGCCCTCTGAAATGGTGGCTGCCTGACCTGCAATGTGTGACAAGGGGATATGAGGTAACTGCGCTGGCGTTGTACACCGTCGCGGTAGGCGGTCGAAGACCGTGGCACAATCCTGCACTGGTTAACATTGGGCCCTATGGGTCCAAGGAGCCAATGACGATGTACGCCAGCGGTGATGGACGTGACCAACATTTTCTCTCTGTTCACTCACTTGATACCTGATCTTCGACAGGAGAGGACCTACACTGCAAGTGCTGCTGTGACCTCAGTATGGAAGAGACAATGCCTCGTGTGTCTGGGGAGAGGGCCCCTGCCTTCAGCACGGAGGAGTTGGAGAAACTAGTGGATGGGGTCCTCCCTCAGTACACGCTACTCTATGGTCCTCCAGCCAAACAGGTAAGTACACTGTGAGCATGCTGAATGGGCAATGCCTGTGTGGAGTGGTGTGGATGGAAGATAGGGGGGGCGGGGGAATGAGGCATGCATGAAACGACGGTGAGTGCATGTGCATCATGGCAAGGGTAGGGATGCGGGCCAATGACTGTGACGGTGCGGACGGTTATATCTTCTCCTTTTTCCCTATACTATTCCTGTAGAATAGAGCCCACCAGAAGAAGGATATTTGGCGTGCCATTGCCAAGGAAGTCCGGACCCTGGGGGTCCACCACAGACGGAGCACCCACTGCCATAAAAGATGGGAGGACATTCGCCGCTGGAGCAAGAAGACGGCGGAGGCCCAGCTGGGGATGGCCTCCCAACGTGGGAGGGGTGCCCGTCGCACCATGACCCCCCTGATGTTCCGGATCCTGGCGGTGGCGTATCCGGAGTTGGATGGGGGCTTGAGGGCATCACAGCAGCCATAAGGGGTTGAGTACACTCTCATTCAGCTGATTCTGCGCGCATTGGAGGTGTCTGGGTGGGGGAGGTGGGCTGTGGGTTCCCCTAGGCCAGGGCGAGTTTAGTAGGCAAGGTCCCTTCGTAAGGAAGGCCATGTGGCACCCCACCCCACCTGTGTTCCGAGCCAACTACACCTAGTCAGGCTTCTGTGACTTCCATGTGTGCAGCAATCGGGCATAGGCCTTGTAACCCATGTCCCTGTGATTAATTAGGGAACTCTAAGTGCATGGCGTAGTGCAGGGGGCTTCTGTGTCTGTAGTGTCCGCCAACGATAGTGGTATTGCATGCACTCAACATGTCTTTCTTCTGTATCCTACCCCCCCTTTTGTGGTCTCCCTGTTCTTGTGTGCATTAGCATCATCAGGCGGAGGAGCAGTGGCTCCGGAGCAGGAGGGAGCTGCATCCCACATGGCCCTGGAGGGTGAAACAACGGAGTCTGAAGCCACCAGTGGGACTGAGGGCGAGGGGAGCTCCACGGCGGGGACAGGAGCTGAGAACAGCGACACGGACTCCTCCTCTGATGGGAGCTCCCTTGCGGTGGCGGGCCCCTCTGTGCCCACCGCATCTACAGGTACAGCCCCCACCCCCACTACCAGCACTGCCCTCCCAGCAGCCCCTCAGCGTGTGCCCCATGGCCTCTCACCCAGGAGGGTGGGCATCTCCTTCGCCCCAGGTACCTCAGCCCCTGCCCCTGTGAGCCCTGCTGCCCTCAGTGAGGAGGCCATTGACCTCCTCATGACCCTCACTGTTGGGCAGTCTACCATTTTGAATGCCATCCAGAGTGTGGAGAGGCAGTTGCAACAGACCAATGCATACCTGGAGGGCATTCATTCTGGTCAGGCAGCCCAGCAGAGAGCTTTTCAGACTCTGGCCTCAGCACTGATGGCAGCCATTGTCCCTGTGTCCAGCCTCCCCCCTCCAACTTCCTCCACCCAGACCCAAACACCTGTACCTCAGCCTGTCTCAAGCACACCCTCAGACCAGCATGCACACACCTCCACACAAAGGAAGCTCTGGCAAACATAAGCGTCACACATCCCACAGGCACTCATACAAGCATCATACCCATGCAGACATACCAACATCCACTGCCTCCACTGTGACCCCTCCTCCTAGTCTCCCTCCTCCCTCCCTGTCTCGTCTCCACTCACACCTGCATGCACTACATTTTCAGCCACTACGTCCATCACTAGCACACCCATCACCACACCCCGCTAATGTGCACTCACCACCCTAGTACCATTCACACATCCCCTGTGTCCTCTCCCAGTGTGTCTGTGAGCCCACCTCCCAAGGTACACAAACGCAGCCACACACCCACCCAACAGCCATCTACCTCACAACAGCCTCCAGCCCATACACCTTCACCCAAAGTCAGCAAACATACACCTCCTACAACCACTACCTCTTCCTCCACTGCCAAACCCCCTCCATCTACCCGTCCCACTGTGTCCCAAAAACTTTTCCTGTCCAACCTTGACCTCTTCCCCTCACCTCCCCCACCCCTTCAGTCCCCTAGGGCCCACCTTTCCAAGTCCCAACCCAGCACCTCAGCCACCACATCAACAGGAACAGTGGTGCCAGCAGTCACCGGCTTCTGGAGTGCGCCAAGCAGTAGGGCACCCAGTGTGCCAAGTAGCCAGACCACGGCCGTCCCCCCACCTTAGAAGCATAAAAAGTTGGCCACTGCCTGGCGGGAGAAAGGCAAAACATCTGCCACCAAAGGCTCTCCCAGGAGTACAGTTGGGAGTGGGAAGACAGCTGCGCCACCATCCAAGGTGGGGAAGGGGCACAGAAAGAAAGGCAAGTCGCCGCAAACCTGTACAGCGGACAAGACCGCCACCAGCACCGCTGCCAAGGACACCGCCGCCACCAGCACCGCTGCCAAGGACACCGCCGCCACCAGCATCGCTGCCAAGGACACCGCCGCCACCAGCATCGCTGCCAAGGACACCGCCGCCACCAGCATCGCTGCCAAGGACACCGCCGCCACCAGCACCGCTGCCAAGAACACCGCCGCCACAACCACCGCCGGCCAATGAGCGCCGAAAGCTCCAACGCTACTGAGGCCGCCACGAGCAGGATGAAGCACTCTGGGCACAAAGCCCCCTCCAGAACCAGTGGAGATTTACATCTGCTACCTCTGTCCTTGGCAGGATGAAGCACTCTGGGCACAAAGCCCGCTCCAGAGCCAGTGGAGTATCACATCCACTACCTCTGTCCTTGGCAGGATGTAGCACTCTGGGCACAAAGCCCCCTCCAGAACCAGTGGAGATTTACATCCACTACCTCTGTCCTTGGCAGGATGAAGCTCTCTGGGCACAAAGCCCCCTCCAGAACCAGTGGAGACTGTTATCCACTTGAGAGACTGTGGCTTTGCACTCCCCAAGATAAAGCAGTGGGCAAACCACCCACTTGAGAGACTTGTGAGACTGTGGCTTTGCACTCCCCAGGATACAGCAGTGGGCAAACCACCCACTTGAGAGACTTGTGAGACTGTGGCTTTGCACTCCCCAGAATACAGCAGTGGGCAGACCACCCACTTGAGAGACTTGTGAGACTGTGGCTTTGCACTCCCCAGGATACAGCAGTGGGCATTGGGCCCCCTCGTGGATCTGGCGTCATGCACTCATCTGGCTGAGGTGCCCCCTCTTCCCTTCCCCCTGAGGTGCCTGTTGTATTTCTATCTGATGCCCCTGCAGTGTTCTCTCCGTTTTGATCGGGTATTGAGTGTGGGCCTCGCCCATGCATTTTGGGCCTATTGGTCCACGGACTTTAATGCTGCAATACCTGGACTTGTATTCTTGGTGTATATATTTGTTTATAGTGTTTATATATTTTTGAGTACTGGATTTTAATAGATTACAAACGTTCAAATCATTTCCTTTTGTCTTTGCATTCTTCCAGGGGGGTTGGGGGGGTGTAACTGTAATGTATCATGATGTATTAGTGTGTGTGTGTAGTAGTGGGTATGGGTGTTGCGTGTTGCATGTGTGTCACTCTTTCCCCCCCCCCGTGTCGTAGGTGCAGTACTCACGTGGTCTTCGCCGCTGGCGTTCGTGCTCCTGGTAGAGGAGCAGGAAGACAAATGCAGGGAGAATCTGGAGTTCTGGTTCCATGGCGTCCTATTTCCTCATGGGGTTGTGTGGAGGTGAGCGTTTTCCCTTCCAAGTCCTGTATCCGCTGTGTTTTTGTTCGTGGTGAATCTGCCCTGGAAAAGGTGGCGGACTGGCCTGTTGTATTACTGTGGGCCGTACATTGTTTTCCACCTGTCTGTTGGCGGTTACCGCTGCAGTGTTTGTTTGTACCGCCGTGGCGGTCGGAGTGTTAAAGTGGCTGTCTATGTTGGCGGTTTCCGCCACAGTCGTGATTCCATTTTTTTTTTTTTTACTGCCGGCCTGTTGCCGGTTTTACCGCCGCTTTAACACCGACTGCCAGGGTTGTAATGACCACCAATATTCATTATCAAACAGGAAAACATTATGGGTGAGGCAGAATCTCAACATGGTCGGAAGCATGTTAGTGTGTTGAAAAAAATTCAATCTTACGGGTTCCTAAGAAATGTCTACATGCCTGAATGGCAAACTCATGCATAATGGAGGTATCAAGTGAAGTTACATCCATGGTAACCGATAAAAAACTGGATTGCAAGGGATATATATATATCCCCAACAAACAAAACCGTCCTCTCACAGCACGCTCCACAGCTGGTGCTTGCGTCAGGGATGGACCATTCCTATGCATTTAATTTGAATTTGAATTTAATAAAAAATGTGTGTGTGTGTGTATATATATATATAAATATATATATATATATACACACACACACACACACACACACGTTGTGGGATGATGCAGGTGAATCCAGACAGGGTTAAGTGGTCAGGAGGAGAGATGGCTGTACCTAGAATGACAATCTACTAACTATCTGAATACAGAGGGGTCACAGAGTAACCCTCAGTGGGTGAAATGTAGAAATTGCCTCTTTGCCAGTCACACCTGCACACGGTATAGTGGCCCTGCAGTACCACATCAAAGTATTAATAGATGTAAGGACAAGGCATTTGAGGAGGAGAGTCCTTAGGTCTTAGGTTATAGATGTTGAGTGTAAAATCTTAGGTGTGATTGCAAATTCACTTAATTTACAGTCAATTAATTTGAGACATAAGTTCTTCTATTATTCAGTAATAAAATTAATGAGAAACTTGCTGTTGTGCCTAACACCTCATCAGGCAAACTAAAATGAGTACCAGAATTAAAACTGATTCTAACTGCTGTACTGTTTCTATAAGGAAGTATCATTACAAGAGATTCTGGTCAAAAGAAAAGAGCAGATTATATAAAGGGGTTTTTCATCTTTTATGAAGAAAATGGGAAGGGGTTGAATTCATTACAGTAACAGATTTTCAAACAACCAGGAAAAACTGATTAGGCTAATAAAAATAATAAAAGAACTGCAAGTAATACTGCTATTCAAAGCAAATGGTATAGACGAGGTATTTTGACCCCAAGAACCGAATTCAAGGAGAGTCGTGAAATCTCCTTATGCTAATGACAAAACAGATAAAGTTGTAAAAATGTAGATTTCTCTTGACAGAAAGGTTATGCAATTGGATACCTCAAACAGAGTGGAAGAAACATACATTTGTCCCCAGCAATGAGGCAAAAGTTCCTTAACCTGCAGACATTTAAAGATGAGAATCTCAAGTTACTACATTAATTCTGTAAATATGTGATAGTTTCAATTGAGGATTTTAATTTGAATATGCTCAGCTGAAATATTAGAAGACAAGGATGACCTGCTGGTAAGCTGTCCATTTCCTAGTATAACTGTCCAAGCAAAAGATTGTAGGGTCACTGAAGTGATCACTGGGCTGCATGGCGTAAATGTTATATATGCCTAAATATGAGATTTTACAATAATCCAGTGTATTATACACCCTATTCTCTCAGACGGTGGGCTGTATAAAGCTTTGATATAACATCACTGTATCACTACTTTAAGGATTTTGAATTGTGCATATTCTAGGATGTGATCACTGTCCAGTCATTTATTGTGGAATTTGAGGGGATCACTAATACACAGATACTAGAACATGAATTAATAGACGTTTTTTTAAATATGCTTAATTGTTTGGCAGAGTCTTATTTATGAGACCTATTGCTTTCAGATTCTAAGTAACAGCTGTGGGTGAAAGTCATATTTAAACTTGTTTTCAGAAGCAGCTACTGTAAAATGCAAGGAATTCATCCATAAGTGGCAATGATGGTGATGATGATTCATGTTTATGAAGCACCATTCCCGAGTTAGGGTTTCCTGGCACTGAAAAAAGAACATCTCACTGAAATAGCCGAGTTTTCAAAGATTTATGAAATTAGGGTGTTTAGCTTCAGCACGCAGATGTGGGAAAATAGTGTTCCAATGTTTGGAGGTCTGATTAAAAAAAATCCCTACCACCCTTAAAAATGCGTTGGACACACAGAATGTCAAAAAGAAGAGCACCGGAAGGCCTTAAGGGACTCCTATCAGTAGATCTCCTAAATCTGGAGTGATTTACCTCCTGACCTTGGTTATAAAAAGCTGTGTGAGTGATACCCATGGCTTTGAAATCACTTTGCATGTTACAAAAAGTCTTCCGATATCTCCCCTGAATACCAGATGTGCCGTCACTCAGGCCCTAATCACCAGGTCGATTAAGACGCCAACGCACTCTATGCTAGGATCACCACACAACTAGCCATTTGTAGGGCACACCCATTAATTCGTAAGCATATTCATATCACAAGTCAGTTCCTAGAAGTCATCGTACACCATGATAAGTGTTACACCAGCCCAAACTGCTGCAGCACTGCGTTCCGAGCAAGAAATGAAAGCCACGGTGTATGATGACTTCTAGGAACTAACTGTGCCTTACAAATGGCTAGTGCTTGGACACTTCATGTACTGTATGGGCACACATTGAATGAAAAGATGGGTTTGGAAAATTGCCAACATTGAAGAAAGAGGAATTGGCAGTTTAATATTCACATTGATTGGTGCCCTGAGGAACTTCACCTTGAGTGAATGAAATGCGTTGGCTGTGTTGTTTTGTATCACTGACAACAACAAAGAAGTTAGATTTATACCGCACAAACTTGGATCCTGATTTGGAATAAGTTACTTTTTTGGTGCATGCCTACAAAGCACTGCACAACCAAGGGCCAGCCTGCATCAAAAGTCGCCTGAACTTTCACCACCTTACCAGACAACTATGCTCTGCCTTCCTCTCACTCGCTCGCACCAACCGCATCCACTAAAGCAACAACGTACCATGCTTTTTCTCCTACCCCACTGTGAGATCCTGGACCAACCTCCCTCTGCATGTATGGATGTCCACATCTGTACTGGAATTCTGGAGGCTGGCTAATCTACTGAGTCACCTGACCCATCATGACCCTCCAGCATCTGGATACTCTTGCGGGCTATTAGTTGTGCTATATAAAGCCACTTGATTGATTGAACCCAACCCTCCTTTCCTTGGCATACTGGGTTGCTGACTTCAGTCTGCAGATGGGCACAACCCAATTGGCATGGTAGGTAGGCTGACCACAGCTAACTTCACAGCTGCCCTCTCAGGCATACTGTGTCTCTGACCTGAAATTACACACAGGCGACAACTCAATCTTTGCTGCAGCAGTCTCCTCACCCCTCGCTCCAGACCATAAGGAACTCCGCTTCCAGGCCAGACTCATCCTCAGCCTCCCCAGACGGATCTACATCACCACCCCCCAACTCGGGAAACTTCACTGGCTCCCCATAGAGAAAAGATGCCAATTCAAGCAGGTGATTCACACCTACAAGGCACTGCACAACCAAGGACCAGGCTACATCAACCGTTGCCTGAACTTTCACCATCTTACCTGACAACTATGCTCCGCCTCCCTCTCCCTCACCTGCACCTGCACCAACCAGCATAGGAAGCTCCGCCTACTTTACAGTGAGATCCTAGAACAACCTCCCTCTGCATCTATGGAGTTCCACCTCTGAACTGGAATTCTGGAGAGTACTCAGGACCTGGCTATTCGACGGAGTCATCTGAACCATCATGACTCAAGTGTCTGACACCTACCGACAGCGCACGAAACGTCGGCTTCACCCTCGACTCCTCACTCTCCATGTCAAAGCAGGTCAGCACCATCTCCTCCTCCTGCTACAACACCCTCCGCATGCTTCGCAGAGTTTACAAATGGATCCCAACAGAAACAAGAAAAACAGTGACCCAGGCCCTCGTCAGCAACACACTCGACTATGGCAACGCCCTCTACACCGGTAGCCCATCCAAACTCCTCCAGCGCATCCAAAACGCCTCCGCCCGACTCATCCTCAGCATCCCTCGCCACTGCCACATCACCCCACACCTAAGAGACCTTCACTGGCTCCCCGTCAACAAGAGGATCACCTTCAAGCTCCTCACCCATGCACACAAGGCACTCCACAACACTGGACCATCATACATGAACAACAGACTCAGCTTCTACACCCCCACCCGGCATCTCCGCTGCGCTAACCTCGCCCTCGCCTCCATCCCCTGCATCTGATGCAAATCTTCTGGCGGCCGATCATTCTCGTACCTCGCCGCCAAGACCTGGAACACCGTCCTGCCGGATGTACGACAGACCCAGGACCTTCTTTCCTTCGAAAAACTCCTCAAAACGTGTCTCTTTGAGCAGTAGCAGCACCCTCCCAACCACCCCCCCCCCCACCCAGCGCCTTGAAACCCTCACGGGTATGTAGTGTGCTTTACAAATTGATTGATTGATTGATTGAAGTGTCTAGACGCCTTCTCTGCTGATTAGTTGTGCTAAATGAATCCGCTTGATTGATTGAACCCACCCCTCTTTCCCCTGGCATACTGGGTCGCTGACTTCACTTTGCAGACGGGCACAACCTGATCGGCATGGTAGGGATGCTGACCACAGCTAACTTTACAGTGGCTCTCTCTGGCATACTGTCACTGACCTGAAATTGCACACAGGTGATGACTCAATCGGTGCTGCAGCAGTCTCCTCACACCTCACTACCGGTAGCCTCTCACCAGGGTCCCCTACTCTGGTCATCTCTGCCTCCAGTGCCCTCTTCTTCATCACAAGGCACACTAGTCATTGTAAGCAGGCAGTCACAGGTACTCTAGGCTCCAGGGCAGGTGGTCTTCATTGTCTCTGTGCAGTGTCCCCTCAACCAGCTGTTAGACTGGCAAGCCTAGCCCCCAGCTCTCGTCACAAACAGAAGTCTTGCAAAGCTTCTCATCCCAGCACAGCCCAGCTGGGTGCTTGACAGTTGACAGTTTTGGAATCCTTAAGTTCCTGTTCTTATAGTCAATTTCCAGACACCAAATGTGATTTAGTGTCTGAGTCTTTGAAGTTTATGTTGGGGGTCTGCTTCCTTTTGAAGTGCCTACTCCTCTGCCCTGCTCTTCCTCCAGAAAGCAGTCTGTCACAGCAGAAGCGTCTCCAAATCTAATTCCCCACAACAGAGGCCATGGGAGTGGCTAGTTCACTCGCACCTGCATGTCTGCTACAGTGATATGTGCATCAAAATGTTAGCCCTACTCTTTATGGTTCTCTTATCAGCCAATCCCCTTCTTGAGATGTTCGTAGGCCCCTTGCTAGTGACTTCTTCCAGAATCAAAGATCACTCTTTGAAGTGTCCTAGAGGGCCCAACTCTCTTCTTCCATTATATCCCATCCAGCTCACAGTGATGCAGCAATGCTCAAATCTGTCTGGGGGGGGATGCCTCTACTTCCTACAAAATGGAACCCAGAATCTCCTATGTATTGTAGCATTCACAGGCACACATACACCCAGCACATGCATAAAACACACAATTGCTGCACAGCACAACACACTAACTGGATGTAGGCTAAAGGTGAGTTAAGCACACAGCAGCAGAACTTAAAACCTGTATGCCTCATTCCAATGAATGGACATTTAACTTCTACTGATCACTACACAGTATGCTGTCACAACTGTGCTTGTGCTGCTTAACTCCTGGCAAAGGTAGTAGCCTTTCATCACTAGGAGGGTAGCACTTTGGGTGCCCTGCCCAGTCCTACATGTCTGCAATCCATGAAACAGGCCTATGTCATGGCATGCACACACATGATCAATGTTCGCCCATGACAACAAAAATCAGCACCAGGGATTCAAACTTTGCTTCAGCTCGGGAACTCGGGACAGGGCTGCACATTCATCAGCGTGCGAGTGACTTATCCATCCCAACAGACTCCCCTTTCAGATCACACTACCCTGAGTCCCCTCCTAACCTGGAGAGGTTAGGTGGTCAGATCGGTAAAATTGGTGGGAAAGTCCGTCAGTATTCCTGTAGCTCAATCCAGCTCAGTGCTTCTCCAAAAAGTCTAACCCCTACAGAGAAATAGACCATCTTGACAACTTGGGATTCTCTCCCTCCATAGCTGCCAACCATTTCAGTGGCTTATGATTCCTTCATACCACACATGTAGTGCCAAACAAATAAGGGTGTAACTTACGTAATGCTCGAACTATGGCAAAGCACTGTTTCTCTATTGCTGCCCTGTTCTGTTTTCTGTGTGGTAACCTTCTACTAATAAAGGCTACTGGGTGCTCTCTGCCCTTGTTATCCAGTTGAGCTAACATCAATCCAATCCCCTTGTGAACAACATCTATCTGCACTGGCTGACTGTAGCCAGGTGCTTTCAGTACAGATGCAGTGCATGGTGCCTTCTTCAGTTCCTCAAATGCCTTTTGACACTCCCCAGTCCATCACTCTCCTGTGCTGCTTCGTGGAGATCAGAGGAGTGAATGGGGCAACTAAATGTTCATAGCTTGCCACAAAGTTCTTGTAATACCCTGTCCTAAAAAAGCACTCACTTCAGGTTCGATAGTAGGCATCCCCCACTCCCTCACAGACTGAATCTTGGCATCCCACTGACGAATCTTAGCATTTCCCACCTCATGCCCATGTTAGACTACAAAGGACTTCCCCACCTGACACTTGGTCACCTTGATGGTCAATTTGTCTCCTGTATCCTAGCCAGCACGTTTTGTAGGTGCCTTTGGTGATCCTGCCATGAATTGCTGAACACAGCAATGTCATCCAGGTCGCCACACAGAACTCCTGTTCTCCTGTTAGAACATGGTTTACCAGACGCTGAAAAGTTGCAGGAGCATTCTTCATCCCAAAGGTTATCACCTTAAAGTGATAGAGACGTTCTAGCGTAGAAAATGCTGTTTTCCCATTGGCGTCTAGTGCCAGAGCAATACTTTGCAGCATGTAATCAATCCACAACCTCATCTGCGCTTGGGATTGAATGGGCATTGGTGTTGGTTACCTCATTGACGGCTTGGTAGTTCATACAAAACTGGAAGTCAGTAGACACTTGGTTTGGTACTAGCACTACAGGATGAGACCATGGGCTATGATCCCCAGGTCCAACGGTTTAGCAACATCTGCCTTAATGCCTCACTGAACCCAGCCAGACATTCTGGACATCCTGCCCTTCACTTGCAGCTGTGTGTCTGTCATGAACACAGACAGGTGTCAACTCTGGAGTCAGCGAGAAGAGGGTGACAAGCTGTCCCAACACCTCTCTGCACTCTCTCTGCTGCTCGGGCATGAACTCAGGGGTTTGCTTAACCCCTTCCACAGTGCCAGCCTTCATGTTGCTATAGAACATGGCAGGATGATGCTCACTATCTTTCTCATCTACCTCTACCACAGTCGTGATATTCACTGTGTAATATTTCTAGAGGTAAGGCTTCAGCCATTTCACATGAAATTCACTCCTGGGTACCACCTGTGTCCACTAAATAGTTAACCTCAGAAACCTTCCCCTGGTTCAGTAGAACAGAGGGTCCAACCTACCCTTGTTTCTTCCAGTGCCTAGTATCCTGCCAACGGCACTTCACTGGCTCAGTGACAACAGGAAATTCCTGTGCACTAATGGAACCAGTAGCATTCTGCTAGCTCTTGACTCGGAATTCTTTGGCTATGAAGTAGGCCATCCTCTCAGCCAACATGGTCTTTCCCACCTGTTCCTTTGCTGATCTGTCCCTGGGCTTCCTTTCAGAGCTCCTCAAGAGTACACACTCTTCCTGTGCCTTACGGAAATCTTCCTGGGTAAGCCCCTCCCCCCAAGCAGCTAACAAACCCAGCAATTCTGGAAGCAGCTCATGCTCCAGCACAAGGTCTGCTTTAGGACCTTGTCCTACCCTCCCTTTGAAGCAGAAGAAATGACCTCCACTGCAATTGCCTTCTCAAAATATGCAGTTTCCTGCAAACTATTCTTGTCCTGTTCTCTGCAAAACACAAATGATCCCAGTCTCACTCAGACTGACGCGCAGCCTGTGCTATGGTCAAAACCGCTAACATGGTCCAAGCCGTAAAGGCTTCCGGTCCTGGGACACATCAAGTCATTGCTCAAGAGACAATATCGCATCTTGCTTTTCCCTTATCCCGACATAAACTGTGGCTGCCTTACCATTAAGGTCTATATCAACCCTGGCAAGCGTATTCTCTTTCCTTTCACTGGCTACCAAACTTGTATCCTTGGTGCCAGAGAGCATCTTCCCAGGTTTAAGATACATCCTCCCAGCCATGGTGTGTAAGGCTGCAGTATCTCTTAGGGCAGGCACTTTAGTCCCATTTATACTAACTTGTTTTAAATCCTCCCCTTCCCCAGATTGCATGCCTAGATATACCTCCAAGGGGGACCAAATATCCTAGGCGTGGGACTTCGCAGGCATCAACTCCCAGTAAGCAGTCAGTTATTCCTGTCATTAGGCCGTGTCCCAAAACCATCCAGCTCGCCACTGCATCAGACGCCGAACCCAGTGCATTGCCACCTGACGCTTCCCTAGCAAGAGGAGCATTGTAGTCAGTTTGCGAATGTCCAGTGGAATATCCTTCACATAGCTTAATAGTGCAACTCATGGCAAGCGCTCAAGGGTGTACCCAGTGATATCTTGAAGAGTGTTAAATACAGCATGCTAGAAGACCTGCACTCCAGGGCAGTCCCACACAAGGTGGAGGAGGGTGGCACAAGGCACAGTGCAGCACACATCCTTAATCGGACCCATTTTATGTAACTTCTCGAGGGTGTGGTATAATCTCTGCAGGTATTTGAAATGCACTAAGCATAGCCTATACTTAGGGAATAGGGTCCTGGATTGAGTGCAACAATTCTTCCACTGATCATCTGTGAGGAGGATTGCCAAGTCTGCCTCCCTCTCCCGTCAGGCACTAGGAACATGCACTGACATAGTCTCCTGCATCGCAGCATAAAGACTTGTAACTAGGCTGCTGAAGAAAGGAGGTGTGAGAGTTGTTTCAAGTACCTGGAACACAGGAGGGGCCGCAGAGAAAATGCCATGAATCGTCCGGATGACAGGTCACAGTTGATAGTATGTAAATGTTTCCAGTGGAGTTGTGTCTGGGCCCTACAGGGCCTGTTGCAGTGTGATAAAGGTGTCCTCCGGGTATATAGCTCCAATTGACATTAGCTGTAAAGTGCATAGACGAGAGTGGGTGCCAGCATCAAAAATGGAAGGAGGGGTGACCACTGAATGCCACTAACAAGGCAAAGAGGTAGCTCATACGAGCTCACAAGCAAAGGGCATGCACAAATAGTGCAATCACTGTGTCTATCTGTGCCCTCAAGTGCTTTGGGGAGTCAAATACAGTGCCATCTGGAGGGGCTATAGGGCAGCGTGGTCGTGTTCAGGCACTGTGTGTGCCTGAAACTGTTGGATAGAGCCAGTAATTCACAAATTGCACCCGAGCACTGTAGTAATACAAATCCATTTCTGGAGCTCCCAGTCTCCAGTGCTCAAATGGGAGTATCAGTGTCTCCTACACAATTTGAGGTTGTCTGCCTGACCATGTGAGGGTCACCAAGTGCAACTGGAGCCACTGTCTTTGCAATGGCTAACCTTCCAGTTAAGGATGGTGGGAGCTTCAGCCAGCCATCCACACCCTCCTCTAGCTACGTCTTAAGCACCCACAATTAGCTTTGCACAAGTCAACCAAGTCCTTACTCAACCAAATGCCTAGGTATCTCACCAGCTCTCTTGCCCATAGGAGCAGGAAGGCCAGTACAAATTCCTCAATCTCATTGGTCAAGAGGAACAGGGTCGACTTAGCCCAATTAATAATGATACCTGATGTGCCCTCAAATCCGATAAACCCTTGAATCAAAGGGTCCAGATTATCCTGTGGGCTTCTCATGTCGCGTGGGCTCTCATTATCCTAAATGAGACTACTGGATTTCTAGGTAACAGGGTCGTTCCTGGTGTGGGGGACTGAGTCTTACCCACTTAGAAGGACCGTTGTCACCTTCAATCCGGTTTTGCTCCAGCTAACTAGCAGTGCCTCATCTCTCCCAAGGGGAAGGGATGATTAGGCAGCCGAGCGCATGACATCTATAAAACTTCTCAGGGAAGTCGTGGTCACTCAGGTCCCAACAGGCTCTCTCATTCACAGTATGATCTCATATACAAATGACAAAGGCAGTTTAAGTTTTATTGATTGTTTTTAATAAAATGACTGTATTTTAGATATTAAGGCATGAGCCGCAATAACCAGAACCATACAACACAGAAGGATTGAAATAGTCACTATGAGAGTGAAACATAAAAACAACGCTATCATGGTGTTAATAGATTCTATTCTCTCTCAATCGATTATATTTCGAGCACAGCATGTTAAGCTATTAGCTTGCCTTTCAGATTCCCTTGGAAGCCATCAACCCTCATACCTGAGCAAAGGCCTGTGATCTGGTTCAGCATCTGTAACGAGGCAGTCAGCGTCTAGTTGTGGTTCCTTGGTCGGAATCTCCCTCTTGCGTGTATTAGGACAAGGAAGTGTTTTTATAACTAACATGTCAGTGTGATCACAAAATGTCCCTACGCAAGAATGTATTCAAAGACTAAACTCCTACCACTTCTATCGGCAATGTACCAGACTGTATCCTTGACTGGAGCCCAGAGTGAGCAAGAATGTGTTATTGAGAACTCCAGCGCAGAAGTAGGCTAAACAGTATGATACTGGAAAATAAAACAAGACCGTAGAACTGGCTATTGAAAAATAACAGTACGAAGCTGAATAAAATGCATTTAGAGCAAAGTGCATGGGGGCTCAATGCTGCAAGCAAAGAAATAAAATACACCCAGGGCAAAGTGCACAAAGGCCTAACGCCTCAAGCAAACACGCAAAGGATACATATACCTAATCACACTACACTCACATATAGTGTAACGTCATCTACAAACATGGACACAAGGGTCCTGCGAGGTGTGAACGCCACGCCCCGGTGGGAATGATGCTGTTGCAACAGCGCCACTAGTGGCTTCATATCTAAGGAAAACAATGTGGGTGACTGTGGGTATCCCTAGCGGTTGCCCCTCAATACCGGGAAGGGCGAGTAATTGTTCCATTAATTTATAAGGAGGAGACATGCTGGACATATGGAGGCCAGTCAGTCTGATGAATTTGGGACTCATCCCCTAGGCACAATAGCAGCGCATACAGGTAAGGACACTCAAGCGAATCATATGACATAGTGGCATCCAGATGCATCGCAACGACAAGAAGCTCAGGATCAGTGGTATGTACAAGGGTGAAAAAAGTACAGATTGTGGGTCATCGACCTCCCGGGCACAAAGCCCAATTGGTATGGTCACCCGATATGCGTCAAGAGCAGGAGTAGTCGCGAGGCGAGCAAGGATTTTCTTAGCCATGTTAATCTTGGCTATGGGTTGGTATGACTTGCAGCGCTGGGAATTCTTTTCAGGCTTGAGTATTGTTACAGTCAGCTCCTCTCACAGCAAAGAGGGGAGAACCCCAGAAGCAAGGGACTCCTCATATTAGATGAGGAGATGTGGGGCCAGGATCTGTGCGTACTCTTTACAGAAAACAATGGTGAGACCGTCGAAGCCATGGGCCTTATCTCCTGGGAGTGCACTGATGACCCGGAAAACCTCATCCTCTGTAAAGGGCTCATCTAAGTATCGCCTATGGCCCTGTTCAAGTCACAGCATCTGCACTGAATCAAGATAAGAAATGAGGTATGGTGGATACGCAGACTGCACAGTAGTGTAGAGGTTAGATGAAAAAGCAGTCATCTCCCTCTATATGGCCTCAGCTCTAACATGCTCATGTAGCTGGTCATCCTGCAGCTTGACTATGTAATGTCTGGTCAATGGCTTGCGCAGTAGATTTGCTAGGGTATTACCAGGTCTATTGACATTTCCATAATGCCGAGCGCAGGCCTCTTTCCCCAAATAGTGGGTTTCCCTTTGTGCCACCTCTCGTATTCCGCTAGCTTGCCCTGTGCAGCTGCCAGTGTGGATGCATCACAATTCTCAATATATTGGTGCTGCATGGTGTGGATCTCCTCAAGGCGTGCAAGCTTGCCCCGCAGCTCTCGCAGCACACCCACCTTCTTCGCTATAGAAACCCCTTGTATCGCCTCAAATGCCTTCCACAGGGTAGACTGAGTCAATACTGAGTGCTCAGTGTGGTCAAAATAGTCTGCAATAGCGGTTCTGACTTCAACTTTAAACATTGGGCCTCACAAAGCTCCAGCCAGGAGGCACTATGCAAAGACACACATAGCACAATCCAGTGGGCTCATCTCATAGCAGAACCGGTGCATGATTGGATATTGTCTCGCGAGATGTTCAACTCTAGAGGTCCATGCATCAATATTGCATGTTGCCAGCCAGTAATCTATCTGCGAGCATGTGGGTATGTAGCAGCTATGTATGTGCCCTCTGCACGCTCAGTATTTCTTGAGCGCCAGAGGTCAGAGAGGTGATTGTCAGTCATAATTAGGCATAGGTGCGGAGCTGCATTAGGTTGCGATGCCGGGTTTTGCTGGCTCGATCGGCCCTGGGATCCAAGACCACGTTCAAGTCCCCTCCCCAAAAAAGCACCCATGCCCCATTGTGCTCACCAGCCTACAAACCTCAGTGAAGAATCAGGGGTTATCTACATTTGGGCTGTATACCAGCAGCAGCCAGAATGGGTGCCATGCAGTGTGCCAGAGAGTAGAACATAGCCACCATGTTGATGACAAAGGACTCTGCATATGTGCCATGGGAAGCCCTTATGGATTAATATGGCCACCTCTTGGGCATAATTTGAATGATAGACAACATGGTGTTCGCCTGTCCATCCTGCTTGCAAGCGCGCCAGAGTACCCTCAGTGAGATGTAATTCCTGCATCATGCAGATGTCGAAGTTGTGTAGCTGCAGGTAAGCAACCATGGGACATATGTAGTAAAGCATTTTCCCATAGACACAGATTGGGTAAAACCCTTTGATACATCTGGCCCCATGTGCATCGTCTTGCGCCTATCATTGTGGCCTTGTATATCCCAGGTCACACATCTAATCAACTTCATTGGAATCAAATGGTTGACGAGGGATCACCTGCCATGCATGTAGAAAACAGCAGTTGGCTAAACCTAAAGTGAAACTCTGAGTGGCAATAAAGGGAAGAGAAAAGCAAACATTTTGCAGCCAAGAGGCTGTGGACATCAACAGAACCAGGACATACCACCGACTTCCTACTTTGAATCCCACAATCGGGCCAAATATTACCATCTTACCCTTTATACACCCCTAAGTTAGGAACCAGTGAACACAGGCAAGGGACTATCCAGCGGGGGTGCCAGAGGTCCAACTCGTTCCCAACCAGGGAACTGCTGGGTGGTTGGAGAAGAACAAAATCTGAGTGGCCAGGGCAGACCATCACTGCAGCCATCTTGGGCGCTATTGCTGCCAATATCACAGCTAGAATACAGTGTCATGGTGTGCTGCATAGGGATAAGATCTTGTGAGTAGCACCACTCCTTGCCGTCGATCACTGCTTCCGGAGTGAGCATTCAGGAATCTCAAGGCTCTTACGTCGTTTTAACTGACATGCCCCAAGTCTGAGGGGGGTTAGTGTGCTCCAGTCTCAGTTCTTGGAATGTTTTAGTGAGCCTTTCACAAGTTATGTATCTGTAGCTTGGCAGGGTAGAGATCAGAGCATACTTGGCACCCATCTTCTGCAATAAATGTTTGATAAGCAGAAATTCCTCCAAGCATGTACAGCAGCAGTGAAATCAGGGAAGATGGATATCTAATTCCCTCGGTAATGGTCCTCTGATCTCTTGCCAGTCTCAGGGCTGTATTTCGATCTCTAATTCAGCAACCTGGCAGTTTCAGCTGGGCAGGCACCCCTGGGGAAAGTCTCTGCCCAGGCAATCTGTATGCCCGCTCGACAATAAGCATGTCAAAGTGTATCCCCAAACAGAGTGCAAAACATTATCTACACATAATCCTCTATATGACCCATCGCCGTTGATTCTGGTACACCAAGGATGTGCAGATTATTTCTCCTCGCGCACACCTCCAGATCTTCATTAATGTTGCGGATGACCTCCAACACTTTTTCAATTTGAAGCAGTTTCTCTCTGGCCAAGTTTTGTCCATCTTCCACATCTGAAGTACGACGCTCGATTCGCTCATCATGTTTATCTATTTTCTCTCTTAAACATTCAAATCTGCAAGTCAGCATATCAATTTTGGTATCAGTTGCACTCAGACTGTGTTTGAGATCCAAGAACATAGAACGAATATCTGGCTCCTGGGAAGAACCTTAGCCACCTCTCTGATGTAGCTGTTGGTCATCAGGAGGCAAATTCTTCCCTAATGTCTGTCTGCGGTGTTCAAATGAGAGTTTGGACTGCCATAGTCCCTATTCTGTACCAAGTATAGTTCAACAAGGCTCAGGAGTTGATTGAGGGCACACGAAGCAGAATACTACACAGCTGTCCACCTTCCCTTTCTGGGTCACGCCACACCCCCAGAATGGAGCAGATGGGGAGGGGGGGTCATGAGCAGATCCCACTAGCACGGTCTCAGCAAATGTACAGAGTAGTAGCTCAACCAACTGATGGACTGGTAATCTCCTCAGGTGCTTTCGTGCATCTCAACCAAAGCATATGAAAGGGGAGCCCCAAAAAGTCTAAGATCATACCTGCCTCACCCCGGGAGATCAAACGCGGGGGCCACAAGCAGGACAAAGCGCTCTAGTTTGTGTTGTGGCATTGGCTGGGTCGCAAAGCGCTGACCACCTTTCGGTCTCCAGACGGCAGGCCAAGGAGACAGGGAAAAGTCCTCCCATATCTTAGACACTGAGACCAGAGCCCGACCATAGGCTTGCGCTGTTCGACCCTCATATGTTCCGAGAATGTGTCCTCACTGAGAAGTCTTTGCAGGCTTCAGGGCGACATCCAGTATATTCAGCACTCCATTGAGGAAGGCACTGGGGATGGAGTGAGGAAGACTCTTGCCCCTCTCAGCACATTGTGTCTGTCCCCACCATCGCCGCTTGCCTGGCCCACAGCTTCCGAGAGCTGCATGTGATCTGCACAGGAGCCGGCGGCATGATCACATCCAAATCACAGCTCTGGGAAACGCTCCCCCCTCCCGGATTGGCTCACATGCGGTCAAGTGATCACAACGTGGGTGCCCACTGAGGCAAACTGATGCTTGTTCACTGCCCCAGGTCTGGGTCATCACAAATGGTTTCCCTCATCTCTTGCCGGGTCTTGCCACTTCCCAGCCAGTTGTTTAGTAGGCAAACTGCTACATATCGGTCACCCAAGCCGGGTCATCTCCGTCAGCCACTTCCTGCACCGCATACAGCTCTGCACTTTCCAGGCAATCGATGCTCAATGCATTGGGTCCTGTGGGGAGCTGCATAGAAAGTGGGCCCTCATCTGTCTGCTGTCATGGCCCTGGGCCACCACATTCAGTTCTCTGCTATACCCAACCACAATCCAGTTGAACTCAGCTGCCCCCAACCATCACTCGTCCAGCAGGCAAGCGGCTGGCCTGTTGAAAGTCCTTCACCCGGCTGTTTGACTGTATTGCGGCATGTTGGAGCCAGAAGTCCTGTGAATGGGTTCCACACATGAGTTAGGCCCAATATAGGCCACATTCAGCCCCATTTCACAGATCAGCCTTAAACGTGCTCCCCACTCATAAATTCAGGGTTTCTCTGTTGCAGCAGGGCAGTGGGTATGCAGGTGGCCCAGGCAAGCTCTGATGCCCCCATCAAAGTAGGATACGTTACAGATAAAATACTCCAGCCAGCAGAGCCTCACTAAGTGGCAGCCATGTTGCGGTCTGGCTTACTTGTGCCCCCACCATTTATACAATCTTCCTGCACAAACTCCATCATGTTATGATGAATGTGCTTCAGAGCATCTGAGTCCCTCTCCCAGGTCTTCAGCTCTACTAGGTTGAGCGCAACCAGACCCTCTTGGGTCCCTTTACCCTTGTGTAACATGTTTGCAATCATGGGTGCTCCTGGGTCAGAACCTGCCCCCCTGAGATTATGTGACACCTTCTACATGCCCAACACCTTCCAGAACTGATGGTACCAATCTAATTCAAATGGCGGGTCAGCAGTGTCAGTTCCACAACCAAAAGCAAATTTGCAACCAGTTGTCTCACCCCTTTCCTGGTCTCCCTTCAACTCCCATAGCAACTCCAGCAAAATCGCAGGTATGGATGAAAAAGTCCATGACCACCATAATTTAGAATATTTTGTTTATAACTGTCCAGCAAATTTCCAGTTTACTACCATTCACAAAACATATCACAGCATGCCCTCCTCCCCACATCTCCTCTAACACTGATCTAATCTCTTCTAAATTGTGTAGCTTCACTGCCATATAATTCCATTCTAGTAGTATTTTCAGGCTAGCTTCAATCCTGTATGTTCAGTTCACTCTCCTAGTAGAGCCCCAAAGAACATCTCGTCAGTCTCTGATTGATAACTCCATACCTAGTTCCCTTTTCTAAGCAGATCAGTGTCCACCTGAGCTCAGCCCCTGAGATCCTCAGTATTTGGTATAGTTTAGAGATTAGCTGCTGGTCTGTCAGCTAACTGTAGCAGTTTCTCAAACATGGTTAAGTGTCTTGCCATACCACCCTCCTTTACCATATGGTATAGGGCCCAATGCATTACTTGGGTTTACAGAAATATTTCACACTCCTCTAGCTTGAAATCCTTAGTAACATCTTAAAAAGGAGTTTATAAACCCAAGACTAAACATGTCACCCAGCCTCCCACATATTTGTAGCTCCCAAATCCAAAAACCTGCCCTATCTATGCTAGGTTCAAAGGCTGAGTTTCCAAACAATAAAATGAAAAGAGGCGGCTGGCTAGTCGATCCACTCTTTGTTACTATCCTATCTAACACTTTCAGTGTGGTGCTGAAGAACACAGACTTCAAGACCTTTTATGCTCTGTCTTGTCGTTTTATCCACGGAAGCACCAAAAATGTCCGGCCTGCCCATAAATGACAACAAAAGCACCACTCCCTCTCTGTTTTATTATTATTTTTTCCTGGAACCATACTGTGAAGATTTGGGTTTACTATTTGATATCGCTGTGGGGCCCTATTGTGAAGTACACTCTCAAATATCATCTTGGGGCCAGTCAGGCTTTATTTACTTAACCTTAAGCCCAACCCTGGGTAGCTGTGGCTACGAGCAGTAAGGCTTTGGCAAAGAAACATAATATAAAGCATTTAACAGCATCAAACAATGAAATAAAGTCACACAACATGAAAAGAATTGGACACTAATTTATAAAAATAGATTATATTTTAATCAATTTTAGAGAGGTTAATGAACAAAATCAACTGCAGGGTTCTGGAGATACAGATTTTAGAACTTATTACCACTTTTAAATGCAACTGCAAACAAGCATTGGTCAGCAAAAAGTCTGTAAAGTTTTTATAAGTTTGGAAATGTTTTTTTGACTACTCCGGCCCGGGTTGGGCAACCAATTCCAAATGGACAGAGGTCGAGGAGGCAGAGTGGATACTCTTGACAGTTACCTGGCTGCCAGAAATTTTTTAGGGTGAGTTCCGAACCACTATGGACATCAGTGAAGTGGTCCCGATGCTGAGGATACAGGCAAATGATGCTCAGAGGATTCTCTGGTTGTGGTGCGTCAGATGGGGGTGTCTTTGTGGTTGCTCCTTGGTCCCCAGGTGAAGTGAGGTGACTTTGGCCACAGAGATCTGGGTCCCTCAAAGTCCTCTCTGTTGTAGTAGCAAGCCAGCCAATACTGGACTACTGATCTCTTTGCACCATGGTTGGGGTGAAATCCTTTTTAATGTGTTTTTTAATTCTCTTTATTGGCATTTATGTATGAAAAGACCCTTAATCTGGGTCAAAAGAAGCATTAATTCTGTATCGGATGCATAGAGCCTTACCAGTGAGACAAAAGGGCTGCAAAACAGCAAATGAGTCAGCATGAACAAGGGAAAAACAATGGACAGTGGTACATTAAGTGCAGGTACACATCCTTTTCAGTTGCAGGTATCGGGCAATCCAGCCCCATGTCCTGTTACTCAGTCTTGGTTCCGGCTTCACCTACGATCACCATCGTTATGGAGAAATCGGCAACCTAATGGCATAACCCAGACCAATGTGGGTGTTCCTGCTCAGTTACCCATTTTCCTATTCAGTTGCGCGATCACCTTTGCCCAGAAAACCCTGTACACTGGAGCACTCCCAAGCCAAATGAAGAAAAGAAGCTCTTCTCCCCCCTCCCCTGGCCCGCATCTGGGGCAGTCTACGTTCCTACCATCGTACATTTGGCTAAGTTTAATAGGCATAGAGTACATCGGATGTACGTAGTTAAAATTTACTAACTTAAAATGTGTGTTGCACTAGACCTTTTTTTACTAGTTCACAAGTCTTTTTCCAGTCTGCATCTGATCTGGGCCTCTCAAGCTCCTCCTCCCATGCTTGTCGAGCTGCGGACGAAGCTCTGACTTTATCTCTCGGAAGCGCTTTGTATAAGTGCGTCACCATATGTCTTGTCAATCCCACCATCAACAGCAACTGCAATGTGTCCGTCTGTGGGGAGTGTGTAGGAAGTTCATCCAAATCTCACGTGCCGCGCTTGACAGCTTGGCATACTGCAGAAATTGTCCATTCTTTACCGTGAACGCATCCGGACTTGGATAGTACTCCTGGGTAAGACAGACTTGAGCACAACTTTTGGCTATCTCAGATTTGTCCTTTTGGGTGCCTGACGACTGGCTACGGCAAATCTTGTGGTGGCTATCAACTTGTCGGTTTGGGCTTCTTCAGCTTGTGTGTCCCTGGTGCTAGTTCCAGGAGATCAGCAGACTGATCTTTTGAATCACTGTTTTGATCTGGGGCTGGGAATCAACATTTCCCCGAGCCAAGAACCACAGGCACAATCCAAACTCCACTAGCCCAAAATGCAGCAGGTGCTTTCCTTCCAACAGTGCAGCTTCTCTTTGTGCAATTCCAAGGGCAGCTTGGCAGTCCTTCCTCTCACCACATCGAATATTATCTGAGGTGCAGGGTGCCATATGTATTCCATGAAAGTTCCTTGAGGGGACCACCTGGTCCTAGCCAATGGGCTACTGGGTCCCCTCTTACCTAGTGACGAAGTTCCTGTGATGTGTGGCACCTGGCTATCCCAGAGTGCAACATTCTTGCCATTTTCAAGAGGCATGACCCTTTGTCTGGAGCTTGTTATCCCACCCTAGAGGTGTGGCTACCAGAGGGCTACATGCCCACAGAAAAAATGGTTTGGTGTGAGTTTTCCCTCTCTTGCCCTGTCTCCACTTTGTTTGTAAGAACAAAAGAACTCCTCGGGGTGTTATTGCTGCTTCCCTCACAAAGGTGGCTTCCCTTTCAAAGCTTGCCTTTTGGGCTAACACCCTGAGTGGCATTCCTGGGAGAGGAGTTGACACCTCACTCGGCAGAAACAACCTTTGACCTGAGTCATTCACGTCTCTCCAGGCGGGCAGAAAGCTGTCTGTGTGCAAGAGCCTTTGTGAAGCTGCTGGGCTAGCTGAAGTACAGAGTGACACCTTTTAAAAAAGTTGCTAAACTTTAATTGTGGAATTAAATTTGACTTGGGCATCATTACATTACAAGACCCGGTTAGGTAGCCCCTTTCAGGAGTTATCTGGGTTGGGGTGCCAACTAGTAAGCCTGTGTTATCCACAGCAGAACAGCAATGTGAAAGTGTTGCTATTAAGACGTATGAAAAATATATGTCCTACTTAACAATACACAGCTTCCTGCCATAGGGCTCAATAGGATTTCGTTAGGGGAGACTTGCATATATTGTTAGGGGAAAGGGTGGCTTTGCCACTGGTTTGAATGACAAAGTGAAGCTGGCAATGTAAACACTGTCCTTCCAGTCTGCAGTGGAAGGCTGGGCACCATTCTGTACTTTGGCACACACAGGGTGGCACAGACAGTGCTGCATCCCTGAATGGACATTGTGCCTTAAAGGCCCTGGAACTCAAGTGTAGGGATCTGGGTTCTGGTTGCAGCACCCACTCCACACACTTTTTGCCTGGTTTTTAGATGCAACTTTGACCAAGTGCACCGATTTCCAGCTAACCAGGTCCCCAGTGCCAGTCTTCCTTCCCTAAAACCAAGACACCTGGTCACTTGATCCCCAAGTGACCAGGCTCTTCAGCCCGTTAAAAGCCCCAAGTAAATGGCACCCCTGACACCTAGGGCATGGGTACTGAAGAGGGCCCCTCAGAGCTGCAGCACAACACTTTCTCTGATGATGGTGTCTACCGATGGCTTCAGGGCACATAGAGGTTTTGTTATTCTTGTTCATGATTCTTTCCGGGGTCTTGTTGGCCACCTCTCATGGGCTCCAATGTTGTACCTTCCTGTGCAGCTTTTTGCTCTTCCCCTAAGTTCAGAATTTTATAGGATTCAGTGAAGGATTTATCAGATACAGCCGATCCCACCCTGTACAAATTAATCAAAATGGGTGTCCCTATCTGTACATAATATAATTCTGCCTGAAGAAGCCTGTGACCTGTTGGAATGTTCTTCAGCATCACCATAGGGGGGTCCTGCAAAAGTAAGATCTTATGCCCCTAAAACAGGAAATCCACCTTCCTTCTTGCATCCCCAATAAAATTGTACTTGACCTGAAAATGAAGCACCCTAATCAAAATGTCTAGGGCACATTCTTCAACTGCAAGCAGTTTGGGGTTCTGTGTATTGTATCTAACTTGAAGGGTTAAAGGTCGCTGGATTCAAGTACTGCTATGAACAGTCTTTGGACATAGATTTCCTTAACTGCATATCGAGTTGTAGAGGACTCCTTTGATCTGATTATAGTTGCATCTGGAGTGATTTTCAAGATCCTCAAACTTACCTTAAAGGGTGATTATTTTCCTGTCACATAAGATTTTGTTCCTAAGCCCTGTTGTTTCCGACTTCTTCAAGAAAAAGTGCTCCATAAGCTGATATCTCGTTTTACTTCCTCGATTTCTTGCCCCAGCTCAGATCTTAGTGCAGCCACGCCTTCTGTAAGACCTTTGTTTAGCTCTTCAATAAAGTGTTATGTTACAGTAGAGCCAGCTTCTCTGCCACAGGTGCATGTAAGGCCGACATTGGCATGTCTCTGAGCTTACTTTTCTAATTTGCTTCTTGTTTATGTGTGCTGGGCTTCACCAACATTTTTGTAATTGTGTGCTTTCTTACCCTTTTCTGCCTCCATGTTTCTATCAGATAGGGTCTCTCCTCACCTAGTAGAGTCGAGATGGCTCCTTCGGTGCAGATGTGTCTTCTTCTGGTGCGCACTTGACATCCACTGCGTCCTCAACAATGTGGTCCCTTTGTCAGTGCCGAGGCCACTTTTACCGCTAACTGCGACCTTTACCCCATTCTCGCTGCCTATTTTGACGTGTAAAACTCTTCCCTCTGGTGTGGGGTCCCTTATACCCAGGGAAAGGGTCCCAGTGTGAAGCCTACAAGTTAGGTAAACTTGATTTCATGGTCTTCGTTAAAGGGGCTGATCCTTGACGGTCTGTTCCCTAGTGGCGTTGTGCGACCATAGGGACACGCCTTTCTTTCCATGACTAACAGGCCTGCTCGCTGAAAAAATATGTCCTATTTGTATGCATAGTTCCCTCTAAACTGCGTGCCTGAGCGGGTACACACACACATAGGTTTCCTTTCGCACACATGCCTAAGGTCACTGTGCACTACAAAGGATTCAATTAATATTTCATTTGATCCTTTGAAGTGCCCCTGATGTTAAAGCTGCAGTACTAAATGCATTTTTAAAGACAGTGTGTTTGTCTTTTCAAATGCTAACAGAGGCTAGTCCTGAAGGAGACGGAAAGAATTACCAAAGCTTTCTCTGCAGCCTCAGTCCAGTCTTCCATGTTCCTCTGCTCACCCCCAGCAAACAACAAGACGAAATGTGGCGATTTCATCACCCATTCATTTTTTTGTAGTGGCTGCCTGGGCCTTGGGTTTGTTTTCTTTTTGCACTGGAGGGTGTATAAGGTGTGAGTTCATTGTGGCTTGTGGGTGAGCAAATGAGAGCATGAAAAGGTTGGTGCGTTAGTGCAGAAGTGTTTGAGTGATTCATAAAATCAATGAGTTACATTAGCGCATTCCACAAAAGAGTGTCAAAGCAGTGTAACAAAGTGAATTGCTTATCCAGACTGCCTCTATCTCAACCACGAAATAAGACTAAGCATTTTCTTCAGAGAAGAACACAAATTATTATCTAGAAATGCCACCCCATTAGTAATTATTTGACACCATCTTTGCATTGGGAACATTTGTTTAATATGTTCTGCAGAAAACTCTCTAGCCACTCTAAAAATGGAATACAAAAACATATTAAACTAAAACATAAAGCAATTAAACTTAGGGGTGTACAGAATTCACATACCTACTCAAATGTTGGGGAAACATATGCAGAACTAATGCAGAATTACACAAAATGCTAATTCTGCATTTATATAGACAACTATAATTTTGTACATTTTTGTATTTTTTAGTTCGGTATACCTGATGGTTGCCTTGTAGGAAAGCTTATACTCAAAATAGTTGGTCTAAGTTGATTACGGTGATGAGCTAATGACAAATGCTAGGGACGTGATCAGTTCATTGGGAAGAGTTATTCAGGTGTCCTAGGTCTGATCTGTCTGTTATATGAAAAGGTCTGACAAAGACAGTAGACAAGATTTGTATTATTATGAAACACCTGTTAACATCAGTAGGCCTTTACGGATGGATTGTTATTGCACCCTGTTAAAGCCTAAAGATGTATTTTGTTACTTGGAATCTCCTGATTACAATTTTTAGGTAAGGAATTTGGTTCCGATAACCCTTTTTAATAATCATTAAGGGTTCAAGATTTGAACTGTAATACATCCTGCTAGAATCTCTTCAAAACGCTGACAGGTTACATTGTCTTCCAGGCTCCTGTAAAGAATAATAATTAAAGAAATAAGTACGTATAAATGTACATCTAAAAAATAAAGGGACATTTGGCCAGGCCTCTTCCCCCACTGGTCTGTACAGGTATAATTTACATTCTCCTTAGATGCTTGACTTCTTAAAGCATGAGCAAATAGGCAAGCTCACTTCAGTCATTGGCTCTCTTGCCCTGTAAGTGACGGAATTTGTCTGATCACACATGCTCGTCCATCTGAAAATAAGTGTGCTCCAAGGCCACAGCTGTTAGGCCAGCCTTTTAGTTTTTCATTTTTTGCCTGTAGGTGCCTTTTTATTTATTTCCTTCATCTCTTTTTATTTTCATTTTAAAGCATGCTACAGCATATAACACAGTGCTAACTGGCTACTTGCTTGTTGCTTAATTCATCTGCAGTGTACTGAAACGTACACAGCAGCTGCATTTAAATTAGCTAACCATCATGGAATCATATTATTTGTACTGAATCATTGTTTTTAGTATTGCAGGATATCCAGCACAGTTCTAACATGGAGTCAGCTGGAACTATACGCCACTATGTACAATACCAAGCTAGATTTCCACCTCCTTCTTTGTCTAATTGTGTTATTGCAAGCATACATCTACAATCTTTAAACAGTAGCATGTTTTCTTTTTTCTACTTTTATTGCTTTCATTTACCTTGCATGTGTGTCTGAATTTGTGTAAACATTGTATTGTGGTTGTTTAAGTGGATGAATTAATACTTTATTAATGGATGCTCAAGTGCAAGGATGAATGACAGAGTGTATGTATGATGAATTATTCAGTGCCTAAACCAATAAGTGACTAAGCAGTAACTTTAATATTAAAGCCAGACCCATTGGAGTGCCAGTACTTATTATCTACCTAGAAGTGGTTGCTGGTCGATTTGCCTTGCTGCACATTTCATCACTTGGTTATGCACACATGCCAGAAAAGAGTGCACACAAACATTCTGTTGCCGCACATCAAGAAAAATAATTAGACGTAACATTGCTTGTATGTCTGCCTCGCATCTGGGGCACAGCCCGCAGCAGGGCAGCACTGCTTAGCTTGTCTTTACCTTGATATGTGGCCCGTATTTAGTGGTTGAGCCATGAGGCTCCTGAGTATGAGCACCGCAGCATCGTACTCCAAGGCCTCTCTGTCCCATCCCAAAGACACTGTCTCTTAAACCACCTATCAGGCGTCCCTGACCAAAATGCATTAATATGTTGTACAGTCTCTTGCCCCGCCAGCATGGAGACCCACGAGTGAGCAATGTATTTACCAATCATAACCGGCCCAAGGGCATCACCCATGGTCTTACTATTAATGCATTGAAAAGGAATGTTGAAATCTGGTGAATCTTCTTATTCCTAGTGTCTAAAATGTTTTTGGAGGACTGATCAATGTCTGGGCTCTACAATCGCTCCTCAGTACTTCAACCATTTTACAATAAGCCTTGGCAGAGTCTGACTTTTATGTGTGAATGCATGCAGTACTTGCAGTACAAAAACGATGCTTGTACGCGATATAAAAATAAATAAAGATGGACAGACTAATTGTTTTTGCAATTAGAATTTGGCTGGCTTATAGTTTTCTTCTTGCAAGTGAAGCTGCTATTTTGTACATATTTAATTCTAGGAAAACAGTGACATTCTCTTCGGGTTTTCATGTGAAAGGAAATGTCTAACCCAGGGAACGTTCATGAGAATTCTTGGTGAGTCTACAGATTTTGGAGAAATTGCACTTGGGGAAATTTTGCAGCAAGAGTGGCATGAGAGGAACTATAATTTGACAGCTTGGTATGAGGATGTGCCATATATTGGTGCAATATGGATGGTCTACTTGGAAAACAGGTTACAATGTGTGCTCTACAACAGCCACAACGATAATTATTTCTTAACGTGGTGCTCGCCCAAAGGCAGCCGTTTATGTATTAGATTTGTATTGTTACTCTTCCGAATAAAACGGTTAGGCACCCTTGGAAACTGTTTCTAAACTCGCTATACATACTTTGTGAGTTTAGTAGGAAAGCTGTACCCCATTTGATAGGTATGTGTCCTCGCTTACATCATGTGTGAAAGACTGCCTACTTGAGACAACCGCCCTGTATCATCAACAACAGACTTTTGTTTGGCATGGCTTACTTGTGTGGTCTTTCCACGATTTTTTCGCACGTTTGTTTTTCCTGCCATAAAGCTTTTAAATAGAATAGAAGACTACTTCTTGAACTACATGATTGGTGTACAATTGGGCTGTGTCAGCGAGCACAACCTTTTGAAGCATAGATGTAGCAATTACCTAGAAAAGCAGGCTAAAACAAGATATGAATGTTATTATTAGGCTATCTTGCGGTTCTGTATAGTTCAGATTCAGTTGTTCGTGTTTTACAGACTAGTGTGCTACTTTATTGTAATGAATGACATAAACTATGCAATAAAGTGTGCATTACTCACGCTGTACAATTTATTGGGAGCAGGCAGTCCCTGCTGTGCGGTCAGGTATTGTGACTGCCTCTCTCGGCTTGTGTGGTTAGAGTGAATAGAGTGCTTCCTTGTCTTGACAGCACATAAAGTATGAAAGATGGCTTCAGGGGCCGCCATAGTGCTTTGACTATTAAGGTTAGAGATTGGTCACCTAGAACTGGCAGCAATGTCAACTGATTGTGGGAGCACGCAGAAGTTAATTCTGTTGGAGAAGGGAAATATTTTAAGTGTTAGTAGAAACAGGCAGTGTGCATCCGGCCACTTTTATTCCAGAAGCGATTCTGCTGCAATTCAGTGGGAGGGGACAACTGGTATCACATTCAGCTATTCTGCATTAGCAGATATCAATTCACCTGTGATTTAGTGCAAGAAGCGAATAGGTGGCACATCCATATCTTTAAAAAAAAAAAAAAACTTTTTTTTTTTGCTGCAAAATCCAAATGTTACAGGGACTTTATAGTTAGGTTGACGTTTCGCCTATACAAAACCATACAAATTCATCAGTTATAGTTATACTTATGTTAAGAAACTATAACTCGTTGCCCAGAGTTACTTTCCTTCACACATTATAGTTTCTTCAGATAAGTAAAACTACAACTGCTGAATTTCTATGGTTTTGTATGGGTAAAATGTCAGCCTAACTATAATGTCCCTGTAACCTTTTTTTTTTTTTTTTCATTTTTTTTTTTTTCAGTGAATTTCTATAGTTTTTTAACACACACGTTAATATTTGTGTCAGGTTGCGGCAAGCCAGTCAGGTCCTTGTTTTTCCCGAGTATCCGAGGAGGATCCTCAAATCTGCAGGTCAGCCGGTAAAAAAAAGGGCAATTTTTTGCCCATGAGGAGTCCCTAAGGGACCCCTCCATGTGTCCTGTTGGGTCAGGATACCTGTATCCTGACCCTTTATATGTTTTACATTATTTATTCCCACCCCACAGGCAATGCAAGAAACAAAATGGTTGGCCGCAACTTTTCGGTCAGGTTTGGCCAGCCAAACAGGGCCTTGTTTTTTCTCCAAAATCGAAGAGGATCCAAGGAGGGATGCATAACCCTATATATACACACAAATGTGGTTTTCATTTAATAGCAAGAAAACTACTGAATGAATTCACACCAGACCACAAAAAGGTAACTTTCTGGACCAGGAGCAACCTTTGTGCCAAATTTGGTGTAAATCTGTCCAATGGTTCGGCTGCAATTACTGTGGGAATAAACATGGAGAAAACAGGTTTTGGGACCTTTCCTTTATCTCAGTCCCTGCTTGACCGATCACCCTGAAACTTTCCAGACAGCAGCTGACTTGAGTGTCGTATTTTTGGGGAAAATGTCATGAAGATTTGTCAACCGGGTCAAAAGATATAGCCACTATGTTTTAAAAAAAAAAATATATATATATATATAGAGAGAGAGAGAGAGAGAGAGAGAGAGAGAGAGAGAGAGATATATATATATATATATATATATATCACTGGAAATCAGTAAACCATATCAGTTTCAATCAGCCTTTGGTGTTTCATAGGTCTTGTCTCAGAAATGGGCTGAAAATAATTCAAATAATGGGGTGACCAATATCCTCTTGTTCAGCCCTGCCAAGTACCACACATCAGGGGTTAGACTAACGCATTTTAGTGTGGTGTCCGTATCACCACACTAAAATGGATTAATCACACATTATTGGTCCCCTGAGGGACCAACCCTTAAGAGGGGCTCGACAAAATGGAGCTGCATTTATTGAACGCACTTCCAGAGAATGTGCATCTCTGTCCTGCTCTGTGCCTGTTGTCTAAGTACATGTGGGCTTAATAATATCCACAATGGGGGAGGCTGCCAACAACAGAACTGTCCTAGTATGCAGTAAGAGGCAGAGCGAGGCCTCTCGCTCCAGCAGTTACCCTGACACATAGATATGTCTTGCCTTTTGTTGTTTTCAGGAAAGGTGACATTACACTGTGTTCAATGCCCATGAGGCTGTGGGCGACAGCTTTAGTTTTCCTCACAGAACCAATTGCGTCTTCTCGTCCATGTGCGACCTGAGGTCGGGCTCTGGCACACAGGCAGGATATTTTCCAAGCCCTGTCACGCCAGATTAAGCACCTGTCTCTAGACCACCTCGCTGCCGCCCGCTAAGTTCTAGGAAACAACTGCTGGCCTCCACGTGTTCAGGGGTGGGAGGGGCTGGGCCGGGTCCGTTGGCACAGAAGACACTTGTCTGGTCCATGCGAGCCTTGCGCCGGCAGTGGTCAACGGTGAATCAATATTAAAGCATCTGTCCTCTGCAGAGTTTTGAAATGTGTATTATAGGATGTGGTTAAGTCACGCTGACAGTAGGGAGAGAAAGGCTGTTCATTTATTCACCTTCAATAGCTCTGTCAAAGAAAACGGGAAGAGCGCGGCGCTTCAGCAGTCAGACTCAAAGTTAGACAGTATGAAGTATAGTTTAGTGCTGTGCAGTCAGGGGGACAAAGATCATGTCTGTTGGACTGTGTTTGGGGTGGGGTCAAAGACATCACATGGCTTAAATGAAAAATATTCTCCAGCTATGTTGGTCTTTCATCTTTGGTAAACCATTTAATAAATAACAATCATCCATTTTAAATGACAGATTTAAGTCAGGCAAGTTAAATTGAGAGGAAAATGCAGTCTTTTTTTCTTTTGCGTTTACCTTATGAAAGCTCTATTGGTTAATGCAATCATTGCACCGTGTTGTAACCAGAGAGAAACAGAATTGAGTCCTCTTTGACGCCATGAGGAATACTCGCTTCTGATTCATATTGAAAGAGGTGCCATCCTGCAGTTAAAGCACCGTGACTATGCAACTGTCGTCTTACAAGCCTTCCATTTCAAGATCTTTTTACACCTTCTCATTGCTCAAAAGGGTGTCCTTTCTGATAATTATGTCTTACAGTGTGCTTCATTGCATAGTTTTATACCTGCGAAAGTGTCTCTCTGTCACTCATTTGGCAGTTTAGGGTCACTCGTAAGTACACCGAAATCATAAAAATGTTACACATAAGATATCTTGAAACATGGCAGCTATGCTTGTCCTACCGTGTTTTGAATCCCACATTAGCTCTGAGAGGGTCTTCATATTTTCACAAATTTTTAAGGGCGTCGCCTTAAAAAAAAAAAAAATAATAATAATCTTTCATTCGATAATACTTTACCATGGGCATTTGCGTTGGTGGGGCAGCACAGATTCTCAAATACTGTGCTTTCCTTCACCCTACAAAGACAAACACCCACCATTTACAACATTTACAACCAATCCATTTTATACTTAGGTTTTAGTAATTTCTCTAACACTTTTACCTGGATTAGCCATAAATTAGGGTGGATAGCTACTATCCTTAATCCAAGATTCCCAGGCCATCTTTCCACTTATCTGTTTCTACGTAAGCAACCGGGTGTATTATTGTTGAAAGGATAGCGAACATAATTAAAAGCAGACATTAATTCCATGCATTGTCATTTTTACCCCCAAAATGGAGACAAGGTGCTGCTCAAATAGTATGTTACATAATTATAATTCACAGCTTCCTTGTTTCTTCATGCAAAATGTTGCCTCAATTCACCCTCGAAGTAACCCTTTATAGTTCAGTGAGCTCTGTTCCTAGCTGAATCTGGCTCCACTGTGTCTCATTCTGCGGTAGAGGCCCCCAGATGCCAATGTAGACCTTTGTTGCATTCTAATGTTCTACCCACCTCTCATTCTGGCCTGGTACTTTAGTCTACAGGACTCCACCTTTATCTAGTTCTTGTCGAGCCATTCCACTAAAGCCCTTGCACTCGGCCGTCCAATTTCAGGCCTTTCTCCAGTGTTTTAAAGATGTTTTAGAGATAAACATTTAATTTGGCCTTGATGTAATCGAGCTGCATGGTTCTAATCCTATCCCAGTTTCTTTGTTTGTGCCCCAGTCCAGTAGAGACTAAGAAAAAAACATGGTTTGGGATGCTTCATACATCACTTGATCCTGCTGGTGTACCATTTTCAGTACTGAACCACTATCTCAGTAGTTGAGAAACTTGGTATCAATCGGTCAGAAGGGAGCAGATGCAGGAACAGTGCCGTATGGGCTTGCATCACCACAGACCATGATGAGATTTATTTTGCCAGGATCAGGTTGCAAAGCAAGTTCCAAGGATTTTTCAAGATGTCCCTCTGCAACCTCCGGATTCCCACCTTGTATAAGTTATGTCTCTGTGCACCATGCTGCATCTTCCACTCGGTCCTCCACTGCCGTGGGCATGTTCATCAGCTGCACAACATTATTCCACAAGTCTTTACCTGCTCAGAAATTAGTCCCTTCACCTCTGTGACCCTGTCCACTACATTCTGCAGGTGCTATCCAAGTAGTGCCATATCCACTTCCACTTAGTACACTTCGTTTCAAAAGCAGATATGGTGTTATTTAGAGTAATTTCCATGAAAAAGGCTGTAGCCAATTACCCATCACTTTGTGAAAGAAGCTTAGAGTCTGCCTCCAATTGCTGGCCATCTGGTGGAATAGATGTTGCATGCTTGTCTAGCTTCCCTTGATTTGCAAGTTTGCCTCCTTTACTTTCATCATGTTTCGCCTCTCAGAGGTACACATACTGTATGTCAGTGAACCCCCTTCCTGGGGCCACCACTATAATTTACCAAGTACTCCAACAGCCAGTTGTTGCTCAGTGATGCCTGTCAGGTATGACTGCCACCTATGTTGCACTTACATTTTATGCCCAGGGGTGCCCCCCAAGTAACATCTCTCCCAAATTTCACTCTTGATGCCCCTTTTGACCAGTGAGGTAAGCGGTAACCCACATCCTCAAACATCCAGCAGGGTAATGCCTAAGCCAGGGTATCCCTTGTCTCACATCCTCCTGTGTGGGTTTTCCGCATGTCTCCAAGCAATACCTTTTTAGGCTCCACTAGGCAATCTTTTGCCAAGAGGCAGTCATCAAGGCCTGCTACACAAAAGGGAGCTCGTCTGATGCCCTTTCCAATCTCTCCTCACTAGGGTCTCCATCCTGGTCCTTTATATGGGGCTCCCCACAAGACCGAAGCTGTTCTTCGCTGACAAAGCCTAAGCAGGCCAAAATTGGTCTGGCACTACTTGTTTCCTCTTCAGGAGGGATCAGACCTAGCAGTTCAGACCAGACTAGAGTAGAAACAAGACTCATTTGCATGTAGCTAGTCTCAAAACACTTCACCTTCCTATGTGTAAGAAACTGGGTTATAAGATTGGCGGGGTGGTAAGGACACACCTCAAGTAATAATCACAGTCCTTATCAGGGTGAGCCACTAAAGTCATTAGGTAAACCTGAGCTCAACCCCTAGTAGGTATGGCTTAACTTGGAAGCAATGTAGTACTAAAACAGTAATACAGTTGAAATGCAAAACAATAAACATCTCAAAATGAATTACAAAAACAAAGTAAAATGTAATAAACAAAATAACAACCCGGTATGGCTAAGCAGAGATAAGAATTTTTATTAAAGTTTTAAGAAGAGCTAGCGGCCAGAAGCACAAAGTGCCAATGATAGTCAATGGTCGATGTATCCCGGGACCTAGGCGCTATTTGACGCTGACTGCGATACAACGCAGGTCATATACACTAACCAGGTTTGTACTGGTCAAACAATTTAACATCTGACTTTAGTCCTTTAAGCCCCAATCCACAATAGGAGTACACTTCTGAAGTACCCCAGGATCTTAGAAGAGGAACTTGAGGATGCACATGGTGGGAGGTAAAGGCCAACCAGAAAGTCCAGCCAGTTCCATTTGTCACTGGGCAGTTGCAGGAAAAGGCCTCTTGTAATTTATGTCCCTGAAACCTGAGCAGGAGGTCAGCCTTATGACACCTGAAGTCTACTTCTGTGTCCCGGGCACAGGAAGGAGAGTAGGTTCAGTCATCTAGGCCAGTGCTTCCTAAACCTTTTTAGAAACACATCCCACATTTTAGAACAACAAACATTCACAACCCACCTGCATTTAATGGACACGAGGTGGGGCAATTTTTTAATGTAACTAAAGCATTACCACATTGTGTGGAAGCACAATGTCATTTACAGACAGCACATTTTGCATTGAAGTGGCAACTAACATCGCATAGACATACTGTTTCTACTGCTAAAACTATTGCATGCAAATGATATGTGGAAATTGTGTTTCTGTGAATATTTATCATTTATGCATCACCAAGTAAAGTGTCTTGATTTGTTTTGAGTCTACAAGCTACTGGTTGGCACACTGACCCCTGGGGACTCCCTAACCAATGACGTAAAGTTTCCGAGGGGAAGCTACCCACTTTAGGCATTTTCACAATGGCCGGAGCCTTTGGCCTAAAATTGGGTTCTGAGGGCCGTGTATGTGTGTGCAGATGTGCGTGTGTGCGCGTTTGCGCATCTTGTTTGTATGGAGTGTACCATGGTAATCCTTCCATGACTAATTCTCATGTCCACTTTAGGCAGCCCCTGCTCATAACAAACCCAGAGACAGAATTCTGCTAGGACAAAGTTAAGGTTCCAGCAACCAAACAGTGGATACACCCAAATTGTTTTGGCCGTCAGTGTCATATGGAAAAGGATTAGCAGATATTTCACTACAAGGCAAACATCTACTCGTGTTGATGCTGTTGTTGGCCCTGCTGTGATAGCCTCTTTTTTTATTTTTTCAAAACGGGGGAGCCCTGTCCACTCATACCCCCACTCCCCATCCCAACCTCTGGCTGGGCATTTTGCTACCTACAACTGCAACACTGTTTAATTAGGGACTGCAGTACAGGAAGGGAAATGCCAATTGGCAAGAATGGTGCAACACAAAGTCTGCATACCATGAAAAACCCAAGCAGACCTATCGATCACGTATTGACACTCTAGCAGGATCTGACACTGTGATGTCAACAAAAGGCCCACTGTGATGGAAGCCAGTCTGGCAGAGGGGCAAAAGAAGGGTGCAGGCCTGGATATTGGCTACCTCTGCTTGTGACAGGGGAGGCCTCTTAGAAGTTAATTAAGTCCTTAAGCCCAGCCCTCAGGCCATCCTGTCAGGGGCACAACACCTTCCCACACACAAAGCCATTTGTCCCTTTCCTGGGAACCAGGTCACACCTCATTTACACCCATTGATATGTTAATTACAGAGTGACAGTACGAAGAGAGCAAAATTTAGATTTAGCTTCCAGGGACTTAAAGCAGGGCAAAGGTGACTTTTTGAAAGTCATCACACCAAAATATTTATTACAAATCTGGCTTCACCAGTGAATTGAGCTTGTAATAAGTGCTCCGAAATGTCTAAAAATTCAATTTGTAGTTGTTTCACAGGTAGAGCTAACATTTATTAAACTTAATATTGTATCCCAATGCTTTTGTATGGAACAACCAACCCTGTTTAAGAGAAAATAACTTTGAGGTGTTAGTCACTGTAAGAACATGTTTAACATCAAGTTTTACATGTTACATGTTTAAATACCATGCACCTTGACTTAATGGCCAGTTCGGTTTATTAGAAGGTGACAAAAAGTTTTAAACTGGGGGGTTTAGGCCTTTCTAAAGGGGATACATTGAGAGGTTGAATTCACAGTTTTAGCCAAACAGTTAAGCTACTGGTGGCAGACCTGCAGACATGTTTGCATTGTCATTGCAGTGGGCAGCACAATGAGTCCTGCAGCCCACTGGTGACCTTTAACGTATAGGCCCTTGATACACTTTAGGCACCCTATACCAAGGACTTACAGGTAAGTTAAATATATCAGTTAGGTGTATACCAATTTTACCATGTTGAACGGAGGAGCACAAACACTTTATTACTGGTTAGCAGGGGTAAAGTGCATAGAGGTCGATAGCCAGCAACAATAGGGTTCAGTGAAAAGGCCAAAAAAATTCTTAGTGACTCTGCAGGAAGGGTACATTTCCAACATTATGTTTAAGAGGAGGAAGGTGCTCTTAATTTGTCAGGGGAAGAAGAGGAAAGTTGATCTGACCTTGACTTCTGCTGATCAGCAGGGTCCCATTAACCTAGCTGTCCTGGAGATGTATTTTGTCCTAGATCTACAGAAATGGGAAGGATGACAATTCTGCAACTGGCATTATCTATCTACACAGGTGGTGGGTCATGACCTACCAGTGCAGCAGTATAGGGAGTGGGAAGTCGTCGAATCCAGATGTAAAGGAGGCATGCAGAGATCTAGCAGTGCGTAAACTATTGGTGGTCTGGTGGTGCTGAAAGTAATTCATTTGTGCCTTTGGCAGGCAGTGGCTGCTATATATGAAGCTGACCTTGAATCACCTGTGCTTAGTCCAGCAATCAATTGTCAGTGATTTTGTCAGTCAATCAGTCCACTTGTAGAACATAACCGGTCACCCATGAGGGTATCCAGGCACTGGCAGGCTCTCAGTTGAAGAGCAGGTTTCCAGCGTCCTACGGAACTCCTGTAAAGTTGGGGGGGTCCTGCGCTGTATGGGGAGGTTGTTTCAGGCTTTGGCTGCAAGGTAGTAGAAGGAGCAGACTCCTGCTCTGCTTCTTTTTTTTTGGGGGGGGTATGGGCCAGCACAAGATTGGTGGAGCCAAGGCGTGGAGGGTTTGTGGAATCTCAGGTGGTGGTTGATGTAGGCAGTTCCAAAGTTGTGTGGGCCTGGAACGCATGGGTGAGTAGCTTGAATGGGAATATCTTCTGAACCAGGAGCCAGTGGAGTTTTTTGATGTGAAGAGTTATGTGTGTACAACAAGGAAGATCCAGGATGAGTCTTCCTGCAGCATTCTGGATGATTTATTGTGTTTGAACTAGGTGGGCCTAGATACCTACATAGAGGGTGTTTCCGTAGTTCAGTCGAATGCTGACAAGGGCTTGGGTGATGGTGCGTCTTGCATTTTGGGGAAATCACTTGAAAAATGTCTAACATGCCCAGGATGAAGACGCAGGAGGATGACTCTGCATTGACTTGGGACTGCATGGTGAGTTTGCTGTCAAGGATGATACTGAGATTTCTGGCATGCTCAGCTGGCATGGGAGTGGGCCCCAGTTTTGTGGGCCACCAGGAGGCGTCCCATGGGGGATTGTTATTACTGAAGTTCAACACTTCAGTCTTTTCTGTGGTGAACTTCAGGCAGTTACTCCTTATCTAACTGTAACACTGGTTATGCATTGGTGAAAGCTGGTTCTGGTGGCAGTGGAGTTTTTGGATAGGGAGAGGATGAGTTGCGTGTTGTCGTGTAGGGTATAATGTTGAGTCCATGGGATCTGATTATGTTAGCAAGGCAGGGCATGTACATGTTGAAGATGATGGGGCTGAGTGATGAGCCTTGAGGGCTCCGCAGATGATTGGGTTGAGTTTGGAGGTGAAGGGTGGAAGGTGGTCTCGTGTTCTGTCGGTGAGGAAGGAGGTGATCCATCTGAGGGCTCCTCCTTGGATGCCTATGTCGTGAAATCTGTCGATGAGCATATGTATAGGTGACAGTATTGAAGGTTGCTAAGAGATCTAGGAGGATAAGGGCAGCTGTCTCTCCATTGTCAAGGGGGGTCCGGATGTCATCTGTGGCTACATCATCCAGAAGTTGATTGTATTCCAGGTAGATGTTGAGTTTTGGTTGATGTTTTTTTTTATTTTATATAACTTTGGCTGGGAAAGAGGGCAGGGAGATGGGTCTGTAGTTGCGGAGTTTGTTGGGGTCAGCTGAAGGATCCTTCAGCAGAGGTTTGATTTCTGATTGCCTCCAGTCTTCTGGAAAGGTGTCGAAATCCAGCGAGGTGCTGAGTAGGGTGAAAAGTTTGAGGCCAATCCTTGATGCTCCTAGATTGAAGATGTGGTAGGGGCATGAGTCGGATGGGGCCCCTGAGTGGATGGGCTTCATGATGGTGTCCAGAGTGATGCTGTGGTTCCACGTGATTAACCTTGGGATGGTTGTTTGTGTGGAGGTATGGCAGTTTGAAAAGTCTTGGGTTGAAGTTTGTGTAGATTTGGTGATTTTGTTATGGAAGAAATCTGCAAGGCTGTCACGTTGGTCCCAAGGGTGAGACATGTTGCATTTCGCCATTGCAGGGCTGATGAATTTCTCGACTATGCAGAAGACCTCCATACTATCATATGGGGTTAGCTTTGATGAGCGATGCCAGAGCTATTTTTTGTCTCACATAGTTAGCAGTGGTATAAATTGAGTGATGATTGGAAGGTGGCTCTGTCTGCTTGGTCTTTGTTGATGCCACCTTCTCTCTGTCACATTGTGTAGGGTTGTAGGGACCCTGGGGTGGTGTTAGTATACAATAGGGTCCTCCCAATGATATAGTAACCTATTGGTGCAAGAATTGGATAGCAAGGCAGCTGTTCTTGGTTCAAGAGTGGTACAGATGTGCAGAATTGGACACTGATCCTGCTATGTAGGATTAAGGGGTACCACTCATTTGCAAGGTGATGGGATGTTATGAAGTGATCACTATGAACAGGAACGGACAGTGATCTAGCTCTGAGTGTGAGAGGGTATGCCTGAACTGTATTAGCAGAATAGAGGTGTTTCTAGCAGTTTAGGCTGATAGAAGGTAGCTATGGCAAAGCAGCATAGGCTGAACTAGGAGACATGCAAAGCTCCTACTATACCACTTATATCATACAGCACAATATCATAAGAAAACACAATACCGAGAGTTACTAAAAATAAAGGTACTTTATTTTAGTGACAATATGACAAAAGTGTCTCAGAGAATACCCTAACTTAAGAGGTAAGTAATATACACAAGTTATATGTACACAAACCCAAAACAGGTAAGTAACAGTAAGAAAAGTAGTGCAAACAATGTAGAATCACAATAGGATGCAATAGGTAAACATAGGTCTAGGGGCAACACAAACCATATACTCCAAAAGTGGAATACGAATCACGAATGGACCCCAGACCTATGGGAGACTGTAGAGGGTCGCTGGGACTGTGAGAAAACAGGAAGGGTGTCCAAAATACTCCACCCCAAGAACCTAGAAAGTAGGAGTAAAGTTACCCTACTACCCCAGAAAGACACAATAGTCGTGATAGGGGGATTCTGCAAGAACCACAAGCACCAGCAAACCTCTGAAGACAAATTCCTGGACCTAAGGACCTGAAAAGGAAGGGGACCAAGTCCAAGAGTCACAATAGTGTCCATTGGGGGCAGGAGCCCAGGAAACCCCGGATGAAGGTGCAAAAGGGCTGCCTCCGGGTGGAAGAAGCCGAAGATTCTGCAACAACGAAAATGGCTAGGAACTTCTCCTTTGGATGGAAGATGTCCCACGGCGTGCTGGATGTTGCAGAAGTATTTCCATGCAGAAATACTGAAAACAAGCCTTGCTAGCTGCAAGGGTCACAGTAGAGGTTTTAGGGTGCTGCTGGGGCCCAGGAAGGACCAGGATGTCGCCCCTTCTAGGAGGAGACAGAGGGAGCGCTCAGCAACTCCGAGAGCCCCCGCACAGGCAGGTAGCGCCTGCAGAAGTACCGGAGCAGGCACTTGGAAGTTCTGTGAACTCAGAGTCACAAAAGAAGGGTCCCACGACGTCGGAGTCCAACTCATCGGGTTGAGCACTGCAGGATGGAGTGCTGGGGACCCAGGCTACGCTGTGCACAAAGGAATCCTTGGAGAAGTGCACAGAAGCCGGAGCAGCTGCAAATCACGCAGTACACAGGTTTGCTGTCTGGCGTGGGGAGGCAAGGACTTAACTCCACCAAATTTAGACAGAAGGGCCACTGGACTGTGGGAGACACTTGGACCCAGCTCCTTTGTTCCAGGGACCACGCTCGTCAGGATGAGAGGGGACCCAGAGGACCGGTGATGCAGTCGTTAGGTGCATGCGTTAGCAGGGGGATAATTCCGTCGACCCACAGGAGATTTCTTCTTGGATTCCAGTGCAGGGTGAAGGCAGACAGCCCTCAGAGCATGCACCACTAGGAAACAGTCGAGAAAGCCGGCAAGATGAGGCGCTACAATGTTGCTGATAGTCGTCTTGCTACTTTGTTGCGGTTTTGCAGGCGTCCTGGAGCAGTCAGCGGTCGATCCTTGGCAAAAGTCGAAGAGGGAAGTGCAGAGGAATTCTGGTGAGCTCTTGCATTCGTTATCTGAGGAATAGCCCAGAGGAGAGACCCTAAATAGCCAGAAAAGGAGGTTTGGCTACCAAGAGAGGTAAGAACCTATCAGGAGGGGTCTCTGACATCACCTGCTGGCACTGGCCACACAGAGCAGTCCAGTGTGCCCCCAACACCTCTGAATCCAAGATGGCAGAGGTCTGGGACACACTGGAGGAGCTCTGGGTACCTCCCCTGGGAGGTACTGGTCAGGGGAGTGGTCACTCCCCTTTCCTTTGTCCAGTTTCGCACCAGAGCAGGGCTGGGGGATCCTTGAACCGGTGTAGACTGGCTCATGCAGAGATGGGCACCATCTGTGCCCAACAAAGCATTTCCGGAGGCTGGGGGAGGCTTCTCCTCCCCAGCCCTTCACACCTATTTCCAAAGGGAGAGGGTGTAACACCCTCTCTCAGAGGAAATCCTTTGTTCTGCCTTCCTGGGACTGGGCTGCCCAGACCACAGGAGGGCAGAATCCTGTCTGAGGGGTTGGCAGCAACAGCTGCGGTGGAAACCCTGGCAAGGCAGTTTGGCAGTACCCGGGTTCTGTGCTAGAGACCCGGGTGATCATGGAATTGCCCCCCCAATACCAGAATGGTATTGGGGTGACAGTTCCATGATCTTAAACATGATACATGGCCATGTTCGGAGTTACGATTGTGACGCTACACATAGGTAGTAACCTATGTGCATTGCTCGCGTGTAATGGTCTCCCCGCACTCACAAAGTTTGGGGAATTTGCCCTGAACAATGTGGGGACACCTTGGCTAGTGCCAGGGTGCCCACACACTAAGTAACTTGGCACCTAACCTTCACCAAGTGAGGGTTAGACATATAGGTGACTTATAAGTTACTTATGTGCAGTGAAAAATGGCTGTGGCAAGAATTGTCTGATCTCCCTATAGGTGGCAACATAAATGCTGCAGCCCATAGGGATCTCCTGGAACCCCAACACCCTGGGTACCTAAGTACCATATACAAGGGAATTATATGGGTGTTCCAGTGTGCCAATGAGAATTGGTAAAATTAGTCACTAGCCTGCAGTGACAATTTTAGAAAGCAGAGAGAGCATAAACGCTGAGGTTCTGGTTAGCAGAGCCTCAATGATACATTTAGGCACCACACAGGGAACACATATAGGCCACAAACTTATAAGCACTGGGATCCTGGCTAGCAGGATCCCAGTGACGCATATCAAACACACTGACAACATCGGGTTTTCACTATGAGCACTGGGCCCTGGCTAGCAGGATCCCAATGAGACAGTGAAAACACCCTGACATATACTCACAAACAGGCCAACAGTGGGGGTAACAAGGCTAGAAAGAGGCTACCTTCCTACAACTCTCTCATAGCAAGAAGGGTGTTCTCTCACCTGTAAGACAGAGGTTCCCCAGGTAAGAATTGCTCCTTCTTCCGATCCAGCATTCCTCTCCCCCTCTCCCATGATGCACTTTTTTGTAAAGACAAACGTTCCCTAAGAGAGAGATAGCCTAGCCTCCCATCCTGCATTCTTTCGTGGCTGGAAATTAACAGTCTTATATAGGGCTCGTCTCTCCCGCTCCCTTCCTTTCCTCCTGCTTGCTTTCCAGGTGCTAATAGATGGTTGTGTAACCTGCATCCCAACTTGACCCTGCTTATCTTTCTCCATTAGCCTCTGTGACCTTAGACCCTCACCTCCTAAGAAATTCCTGACTACTCCTGCTTTTCCTGCAGTCTCTGGACATTGCGTCCTTGGCTTTCTCTCCATAAACTACGTGCTGCTCTGGCCTTTCTACCTGAAATTTTCCATCTTCTCTCCTGCTTGTAAGGAATACTGTTATTTAAGGTTGACATAATCCCTTTCTAGACCGGGCTAGACCTGGACTATGTACCAATATCTCCTTTTCCCATTAGCACACCAAGACCTATCTGCGAGATGGGGCTTCCTTATCCTCCCATTCTAAGCCATCCCAACGCTTTCTGGAGTAACCCTATTACGGATGAGTAATGTCAGGGTGGTTCCCTGGGCATATACCCATATAAATTCACTTTATTGTTCTCCCTCTGGCTTGTCACCCTTGACAGACTCCATGGCTTTTCCCTTGTCCTCCAAAACCTCCCAAGCTCCCTGTTCATACGAACCCAAGCACACTAACACAGAAACAAATTTCTTTCTATAATCCATCATAGTGTTGTTATAGAAACAGGAGGCTGTGCATTAATAAATTAATTTCCTGTGTTTGGGGTGTGGCTTTGAAGGTCAGCATGGCGGACGATTTTTAGCACTGCTGTAGCCAAGACCTTGACACCCTACCACATTCTTTAGGCTGCCTGCCTTAATGTAGCCTGTGCTTCTGACTCGTGACCCCTCGTCTTTCCTCTAAAAGATTACAAAAAAAAGTATTTTTTTCTGGTCTCCAATTTTCTTGAAATTATACACAGAAGGCCTGCATCAGGCCTTGACCTCTCAAAGGTTGTTGCAGAAAGAGAAGTGTTACTCAAACTGTCCAGTTTCTCTCATAAAATGGAGGTTACAATTTTTGCCTTACTCCTTGCCAGAAGACTGGAAGTAGTGGATCCCTCTGGACCACCCTGACTAATGTTGACTCAATCCTAACCGTGCCACTGTATTCAAAAGAATTATGTGGCTCTGACACTGATGCAGAACCTCGAGGATGCCAGTGTGCTTATGCTGATCGATTTTGAGAAGCTATTCAACCCTCTGTTTTGAGTGCTGAAACAGATGGGATGTGGTTTCGATTTTTGTCATACGTCCAGGGTATATGCCAGTCTTCAAGTGGAGGTTAAACTAAATGGTGTCTTCTTGCCACCATTCCCAATGCAATGTGGTTCTAGACAGTGGAGTCCACTTTCGCACCTTCTCTTTGCTTTGGTGATTGAGCTGCCTTGCTACCTGAGTCAGGTGCGATGCTCAAGGGAGGGGGTTTCATTGGGAGGACCGGGAAAAAACGAAATTGCACTCTATTCAGGTAATGTTCTGCTCTTCATGAACTGTCCATAGGAAACTGTGCCTGAGCTAAGAGAACTACTTGACTTGTATAGTGAGGTTTCCGACCTGAAGTATAACTGGACTAACTCTAATCTGGTTCTTCTTTTTTTAACACAAGGAGATATAGACTGGCCGTCATGGCTGTAATTGAATACTCAGAGCTTCACACCCCCTGCAGTTCGTAAAACATTGAACTCTAAACTCACACACTGTCTAAATTTGACCCTGTTGATATCCAGAAAGCAGAACGTTTTGGATGGCTGGACAAAACTTCCATGAATATACTAAGGACAGTTAACCTTCTAAAATAATTGTTGCCAAAGCTACTCTACACACTTCAGATTGATCCTCTTGAAATTTCGTAGGCAAGGTTTGCAGACATCTTGGCCATGGTGCACTCTTTCCTATGGACAGGTAGACGCCCACCCATTGGCTTTAATAGATGTGCATAATCCACTTATTATTTGGGAGGATTGGCAAACAAAAGTCTGTACTACGTGTAACCTTGTTATAAAGAACTAGCTCTTTCAGGGGGGGCACATCGAGCCAGTGTTCATTACAGAACTGGCTTTCTTGGGTAGTGAGAAACGTCTGATTTCCCTATAGGAAAGCTTTGGGCCCTTGTCCCTTCCAGACGAAACTAGAGTGATCTTTCAGTTCTTTGACGCTCTTTGCAGGATGTATTGGAATGGGAGACGGACCATGTGGCATGGCTCTTTGCTAAAGCACTGTGTGCAATTGTCAGGCTTTAGGCAGAGGGATCTTATTGGAATTTTTAAATTTGGAAGTGTGTGTCAAAGCAAGCACATGCAATCATTTCAGGAGCTTCAAACTGAATAGAAAACAGTTCTACAAATACCTCTACTTGCTACACACTCTAGAGTCTCGATTAGTTGTGTTTGATGGGCGGCCAGAGAATGAGCCAGTAGGTTCAAAGCTGGTGGGGCTGACCTGGCTGGGGAAGGAGGCATCTCTTGTATACATGCAGATGCCTCGTTATTAATTGATCAAATCTGTTTTCGAATCTCAGGGTGAACTGGCCACTGGAAGAAAGGAACGCAAGAATCGCCCCTCAGGATTTCATTATCTTTGACAGGTTAAAACGCAAACAGTTAAAATAACTGCTCTTTGGATCTCTCACTCCTCAGAGACCGTAACACACTGGCAACATCCTCTCCATACGCTGTTTCTGTTGTAGTTGATCTGAAGGTCATTTCTTTCACTTGATATGGGATTGTCCTGTGATTAAGGCATACTGGTCTATTATTTATACCTCACTGTCCAAAATACTGGGCAGATCAGTTGAACGCTGACTGTGTCTTGCCCTCCTGGGAATACTGGAAGACCAAGAGGGGAACCATGGGGAACATAAATTAGCAGACTTAAATACTATGGTGGCGAAATGAGGTCTCACTAGATACTGGAAGTCTGCAACATCATCCCAATTTGCAGGCTGGTTATGAACGATGGACAGGTGTGCAAAATTAGAGGTTTCTTGGGATTACCATGTACTTTTATCTGTAAATCAGATTGGTTATGTTTGCTGATAACTGTGGTATTTTTGGCTGTAATAGTTGTATTACAGTTCAGTGCTAACTCTATATTGTAGGAGAGTAGCCTCTTTCTAGCTTGGTTCCCCCCACCTTTGGCCTGTTTGTCAGTGTGTTTGACTGTGTCAACTGGGGTCCTGCTAATCAGGACCCCAGTAGTTATGCTCTCTCCCCTGAATTTAGTTGTTGGTAACTGTTATCACTGTATTTTATCCCACAATTGGCACATAAGTCCTTAGTATATGGTACCCCCGGGAATTGGGGTTCCAGGGGATCCATATGGGCTGCAGCAGTTACTCTGCCATCCATAGGGAGCCCATGCAAAGGGTTCTGCAGGCCTGTCATTGCAGTCTGCGTGAACTGGGTGCATGCAATCTTTTTCACTATAGATAACTACACCAGGTCACTATAAGTCACCCTTATGGTAGGCCCTCTCAGCCCAGAGGGCAGGGTTCATGTACCTGCGTGTGAGGGCACCCCTGCAATAGCAGAGGTACCCCCACAAACTCCAGATCCATTTTCCTGGACTTTGTGAGTGCGGGGACACCACTTTACACGTGTACTGGACATAGGTCAACACCTATGTCCAGGTACATAATGGTAACTCCGAACCTAGGCATGTTTGGTATCAAACATGTCTGAATCATACCCCAGTACTTTTGCAAGTATTGGTTGTATGATTGCATGCACTCTGGGGTCTCCTTAGATGACCCCCAGCATTTCTACCACAGCCTTCTGAGGTTTTCCAGACAGCCCCAGCTGCTGCCACCCCACAGACAGGTGTCTCCCTTCCTGTTGCTCGAGCCAAGGAAGGCAGATCAAAGGATTTCCTTTGGGAGAGGGGTGTTGCACCCTCTCCCTTTGGAAATAGGTGTTACAGGCTTGGGAGATCTAGCCTCCCCAAGCCACTGGCAATGTTTTGAAGGGCACATTTGGTGCCCTCCTTGCATAAACCAGTCTACATCGGTTCAGGGTAGTGGCTTCTGCCCTACCTGGACTCTGCTGTGCTTCTTGGACTTGGTCCCCTTACTCCACAGGTCTTCTTGTCCAGGAATTTACTGTTGGTGACTTGCAGTCTCTTCTGAGTTTTTCCTTATTCTTCTTTCTTTCAAATTGGGTGTTCTGGGGAATTTACAGTGATTTACTCCTGCTTTCCTGTTCGCTGGGGTGGTTTGTGGTACTTATGTTTGGGCTTTCCTAGTACTCCCAGCTCCCCTCTACACACTCCACTTACCTAGGTGGGGGACCGAATTTCGCATTCCATTTTTTTTTGTATATGGTTTGTGTTCCCCCTAGGGCTATTTCTCTCTATTGTGACTTTCACTAATTGCACTGTTTTCTAACTGTTTTTATGCCTATTTCTGCATACTAGTGTATATATTTTTTGTATTACTTACCTCCTAGAGGAGTATAGCCTCTATGGTAGTTTTGGTATTTGTGGCACCAAAATAAAGTACCTTTATTTTTGTGACACTGAGTGTTTTCTTTCATGTGTGTAAATACTGTGTGACTACAGTGGTATTGCATTAGCTTTGCATCTCTCCTACATAAGCCTTGGCTGCTCATCGACAGCTACCTCTAGAGAGCCTGGCTTCTAGACACTGACTACACTACACTAATAAGGGATACCTATTCCTGGTATAAGGTGTAAGTACCATAGGTACCAACCACACACCAGGCCAGCCTCCTACATATGTGTAAGGATTTCCGAGGGAGAGACCTGCTAATCAGGGACAAAAACCCACAAGATCATACTGCCTCACTTAACATACATCTACTTGAGGTTCTAATACATTATGTAGTCATATTCCTTTTTTGTAATTCTGCTTTCAGTTATCTGGACATGCACAGGGTAGTAATGAACATTTAATGGTACATGAGGGACTTGCATATCGAACGAGGGGACACATAGGGGGTCATTACAACCTCAGCGGTCTTGCAAGAAGACCGCTGAGGCTGCGGGAGACAGAATACCGCCATTGCCGGCGGTATTCCTGGCTCCCTATTATGACATTTCCGCTGGGCCAGCGGACGGTAACAGTGTTACCGTCCGCTGGCCCAGCGGAAATGTCACATCAACATTGCTGCCGGCTCGTAATAGAGCCGGCGGCAATGCTGATGTGCAGCGGATGCAGTAGCACACATCGCGCATTTCACTGCCCGAAATTCGGGCAGTGAAATGTGCGGCGGGGCTATGCCTGGGGGCCCCTGCACTGCCCATGCCAAGTGCATGGGCAGTGCAGGGGCCCCCAGGGGCACCCCAAGTCCCCTTACCGCCAGCCTTTCCATGGCGATGTTTACCGCCACGGACAGGCTGGCGGTCGGGGACTCATAATCCCCAGGGCTGCGGTGCTTGCACCGCAGCCCTGGGGATTATGACCGCCAGGCGGAAACCTGGCGATAAATTGGAGGGTCCGGCGGTATGGCCGTGGCTATTGCACCACGGTCATAATTGTTGGCGGAACACCTCCAGCCTGTTGGCGGTGTTACTGCCACCTTACCGCCGGCCGCCAGGGTCGTAATGACCCCCATAGTGTTTGCACTAGGTTATCACATTACTTGGCCACTTATCTATATAATTCTAATTTAACTGACACTACACCAATATGACAATGTTTTTTCAGGATACACTCTTGTTCGTTTTATAGTCTGTTCTTTGTTTCCGAGAGATATGCTATTTTAGTGTCCACCAATACCATACATGGCATCCTTCGGCCAGTGGAGATGTGTACTTCACTTCTGAAGTCTCTCTATTTACGCACGTAACTGTAGTATAACAGTTATTGTTGGATACCCAGATTCATCAGGTGGGATTGTGCATCCAAGACCTACTTACTCTCATTTGTTTACAAAAGGGTGCTTTAATGAGACCGGTGCATTCCTAGTCATATTACAAACTACTGGTTCTAACACCTTGCATCCTAATATTCTCCTGACCTCACTATATATAGCTATAACTATCCAAAACATCTTTCCTCCTCCTCCCCTAAGTATCCCTTCACAATCCTGTCAGTCAGACTTGCAAACACCACTCTCGCCATTCAGATCTCTGCATCCCCACTTCTTGCCTCAAGGATTTGCTGTTGACTTTATTCCGTTCCTCAAATTGTTTGCTCCTACCCCTCCCACCCTCCAAATTCTCAAGTAGGTCTTGAACTGACCAGCTTTTCTGTTTCGATAACTCATTAAATGTACCAACAACCTGCCACCAGAAGAACCACTGAGTTTTTCTGTCTCCCTGGAGCCCCCACTCCCAAACGTCTCATCACATCCCCACCAGCAAATTAAGCAAGTCTGCTATAATACTCTTTTTATGCTTGAGATACAGTTCCACACCAAAAACTGAAAGGTGGATGCCACCATCCCTGAAAAACTGCACAGTTCCATATCGGATATCACTGTGCTGAAGAAAAAAAGATAAGGCTGCCCTGCAAAACTTTCGTAGCTCCCTATTTGCCTTCAAATGGGCTCTGTCAACTGCCCCCGGTTTCAGTGCAGCCCTCCAATTCCTCCTGTGCATAAGCTCAGTCAGTGTAACAGTGGTACACGCCCAGGCAGCCTTAATTTCAAGCAAACTGTTTTTTTACTGCTTTCACCAGGGCCAAGCCTTTTACCTTTACCAAGCCACTTTCTCCTAGGTGCAGTAGTAATATGTTAGGACAAGATGTACCCCTGATTAAAACATTTAATTTGAATAATAGCTTGTGCCAATGCATGATGCGTTTCCTAACCATTTAACTTAAACCATTATGTCCGCAATCCCAGCTTGCGGCCTTCTTTCCTGGTGTCTGTATGTCTCGCCGCCCACTTCATATAGGAATGACTCCATATCCAAACCTCACTGTAACCCATCAAGGGGCCTGCAATGCAGCTTAAGAGAATACAAACTCTCCTTAATGTTGGTCCCCAAACATCCAACCCTTATGCAAATAGCGCTGGTAGGAGTCTGAGTGCCAACGCCCCACCGTCCTGATGTCCGCTACCGACCACCCCGTGCTTCGGATTCCGTCCCTATCCCAATACGAAAGGAATGTTTTCCAAACTCATGAACCCTGTAGCCCAAAAACTGAAGTGCCTTTTGCAAAACTCCCAAAACCCGCCCCACCGAATAACTCGAGCCATCCCTGTGGGGAAAAATCAGCCCCCCCCCCCCTGTCCTCTGCCAGCACAGCGCCAGCCAGCATGCCTGTGGGCAGATTCCTGGATCTGAATATGCCGTCACTGTGACACACATACCCCTGCTTGACTGGTGTGTTTTAGAAAGCAACATTCATACTGCCACAGCTGTGGCCAGCACTCGTACATCTCCCCCCCTTACCCCTTCCCATTGATTCCACCACTTCGATGCCCCAAAAAGCCCTGAAAAAGAGCCACACTGGGAAACACAGTGCCTCCCCCTCATCATTACCCACACTCTGGAGCGCCAAGATCACCTTCTTAAGTATGACTTATGTGAGAGGCCTCCACACTCTGACCTTTACTTCGTTCAGGATTCCACCCCTAGAGCATCCTTCTACACATTTCCACCACTGATGGCTCGTAGCCCCGCAGCTGTTTCCCAAAAAATGCTATCCCTGCCAGCTTACCTGCAATAGTGACTGCCGAAAGACCTTTTTCAATCAAATTCATTATGAAAGTTACCACATCGTTCCGCCACTCCAGCCCGCTGTCTTAGTCGCTGCGCCTCTCAGCACCATACTACAGAAATTCCTCCCATGCAAGCCACTACTCTTGTCTAGTGGACCCCAAAAGGGAGCCCAAAGCAATTGCCTCACTTGATCGCCCACAGATGCGCAGGTATGTCAGTTTTTGTCTGGTCGGGTCATGCACACAGACCCTGGTCCACTGAAAACGAGAAAGAGCTATTTCTTTGACTGCTACAGCTACATGCAGCACCCTGTATGTAATGCTCACTCAAGCAATCCAAGACAAAAATGCGCATCAACTGCCACACCATTGGGTGCTGCGCAGACTGACGATTAAACATGTGTACTACTGACCTCTTATCCTAATTAAACAACAGCTACTTGTTTCCAAACCATCGTCCTCACAGACACAGGCACGACTAGTGGAAAAAACTTGAGGAAAGCAATACTTTCCAGGTCTCTGGCCACTCTTCTGCATACCATGGGCCCTGCCAAAAGAGATCAAAACGGTGTCTCCCTCCAGCGTCCAAAAACAATTGAATGGACCTCTCCACCTCGTCCCCCAGGCCTACTATAAGAGACCCTGTTGAATTCCTCTTGGAAGGTGCACCAGAGCCATAAATCCTCTTTCACCCCAGCCCTTACTTGGAGACGATGGTGAGGAAGGCCCAACCCTGAGAGTGCCTACCTCAGCCTCTAGCTGAAAGTATTCCCCGCTTCTACTGCCCTACAAGCAAAGTTCAAATGCCCCAATAGAATGTTTTTCACCTGGACCATATTTTAATGTACAGCCTTGTCTAACAGCTCTAAACCCCGTTGTTTCTTGTCTACTGTTTGCCTGATCTCCATCCTCAGGGAATCTAACTCCACCCCCAGGAAAGTGATCACCTGGGCTGCCTGTGAACTGTCCCTGACCTGCCATACTCAATACAACACTGGGGGGGGGGGGGGTCATAACACCAAACCCAACACCCTGGACCCCCATCCCCAAAACCTCTCCATCCAGCCAAAACACAGAGTGAGCGACGGCCACTGGCAACACCTTCCCTCCCAATCAAAGTGCGGGACACTCCCTTCCTCCCCCCCTCCTTCCCGGGGCCTAATTCCCTTGGCCCAGCTGCGTTGCTACCCTGGCAGACAAATCACTCCCCAAGTCACTCCCACAGGGGTCCCCACCTGCCTCCCTCCTTCCCCAAGTATCCTCTCATTGCCTTGCCTAGGGCCACCAAGCCCCAAAACTCTGTCAGTCATAACAAGGGGCTTCCCTTCCTCCCTGCCCCTCCCTGACAAAACTTCTGACCTAAAAACTCCACCCCACTCCCCAAGCCCCACCTGGCACCTGGTAAGGTTGTGTCTCTGTGCGGGGACTGGAAAGGTCCAAAGGGCTAGCTCCTCCCCAGCCCACCCATTAAGGAGGCACTTACAGACTCCCCTGGTGGCCGCGTGGCATCACCGCACTTGCGGGCCGCATAGGAGATCACGCACTAAAGTCTAGCAGGGCAGCTGGCGCTGAGGCTGCTCCTGCCCCTCTTGGACCCAGAGCCATTTCAACAGGTGGGTGATTCACCTTGATCCTAAGGAGGGGAGCACGCCGCAAAGCTGCCATGCTGCCTCTGCCTATCTCCTCCCCCTACCCTCTGCCTGCACCTTTAGGACCGTACCAACCCCCTCACTCCTTCAGACAGTGGTGGCATGCATGGCCCCAGCGCTAAGAGCAGCAGCCGGGGCCTTCCCAAGGATAGTATTGTTCTCATTTTTTGCTTGCCATGGCTCTTGTGCCGGTTTGACACTGTGCACTGACTACTTTTTATGACTATAATTAGGGCAAACGTACACCCATTTTAATTACTATTGCACTATTTGGATCCCTTGTTTTTTTTTTTTTTTTTTACTATTGGATAAGCGCTACTAATTACTTGTGATGACCCCTCACCCATCTCCTGGTTTATGATTGATATTTATTTCTTCAATATTTTGTTATACAGGTTTTTCTGGTTCATTTGTCTTGTATGTAATATACTTGGGACTATCAAGTGAGACACATAAGGTATTATGTTATGCTTACTGGGGTCACACATTGACTGCACCTAAACAGACAGGAGATTATTGCAATTATGAATTATGAGAACGCATTCCAGGCAGTAGCACAGTTTAATCTATACAGGTGTAGTATTTTGTGTCTGGTGGCACACGGTAGAGGTGGCTGTTATTCAGTTAAACTTTTTTACCACGTTCTTGTATTTCGGTGTACACATTTGGAATTCATTTGGTGAGCACAGTATTTCAGTGAGACTAAATGTTGTTGTTGGCTGGGAGGGCTTGACATCTGGTGACTGTAACTGTTTTATGATAATGGTAGGACATTGATTTATATATATTACGCATTGTATATATGTTACAGCCTTGAAAAACGTTTTTAATTCAGATGAAACAATTGTAAGCTGTACATAGTATGAAGTATTCCTGGAAACTGGAGCACAGACTATTCTTTATCTTTTTCTCTGGATTTCTGAATTACTGGAAATCACAGGAGTAAAACTGAAAATGGCATATGTACTGGTGGACTTTTGTTTTACGCGCAAATGGGCTAGTCCTTGCTTTAACAGATATTAAGTGTGCCAGCCCTATCTTGTGGTTGTATGTGGATCATAACCTACTGAGGCTATGATAAATTAAACACACTTAAGGTAGCTGGGTGTTGGGTACTGTATGCAGCACTCTTTAACTTTACTAATATTATTTACTCAAAGAAAATTATTGGACTTCATAACCCTAAAAAGTTTTGTTCGGAACCTGTGCGATTAATATACTGCTACCTTAGTTTGAATTTGTTTGTTTACATGACTATAGCAAGTTGTCATTGAAACAATATAGCATGGACCACATATTGTGCACTAATTCCTAAAGTGCCCAGTGTATCTATAAATGGTACTAAAGTCTGAGTACCCGTTGATCAAAGGCAACATTAATAAACCTGCTAAATTACAGTTTAATTGAAGACCGTTTCAAAGGTTTACTTATTTCTGGTATCTTGATGCAATCTGAGAGTCAGGAGACCAGTAAATCAGAGTTGGTAATAGTTTCTAATCATGATACGTACATATATAGAGTCTAGGAACTGTCTAATATATGTTGCAGGCAGAGGATCTAATTTACAAAAAGGCCCAGTCAAAAGAATAACCACAGGATGGACAAGGAAAAAAGCATTTTCCTATTCGAAAAACCCATCACCCATTACCCCTTGGTGGCATGTTTCATCACTGGGTTTCTTCCTGTTCCGCTATGGAGCAGGGTATGCTACGACCTACGGAATATGTGGGAGCACTGATGTAATCTTGACAATATGAGTTATAGGAGTGGTGAAGTCTTGGGTGAGATAAAAATACCTGCGTCCTAATGGTTCCAGTGATTTAATAGACCTCGTAGAGGTAGTCTGATTAAATGGGGGCTACGGAAGTGAGGTGTGTTATGTACCTTACCAAGTATTCCGTAGGGCGTAGCACGCCCTGCTCTGTAGCGGAACAGGAAGAAACCCAAATATGAAGCATGCCACCAAGGGGTAACCCTGGTGGGTGAGGGTTTTTTTAATAGGAAAATCCTTTTTTCCTCGTCCATCCTGTGGTTATTCTTTTGACTGGGCCTTTTTGTAAAGTTATATAGGCTATAAGGAGGACAGGCCCAGCCGTACAACCTCCTTCTCCCTCTCTGTTTCCATGTATGCAGAGGATCCCCCAATCCTAGTGGTATTGTGGTTAAATGTGAATTGATAATTAATCATGAGCTACACATGTGTAGAGGCTGGGAACATTCAAATGTATTTGGTATACTGTGTATCACCAAATCCTTAATAGAAGGAACCTTCATTGCATTTACATCCTGGTGTACTTCCAATGGTTTTCCTATTAGTGTACTCCTAGACTTGCCTTTTGCCAAAGACAGGAGTGCGACCTCCTCATTTTAAAGGATGGCGCTTTCCTTTTTAACTTTCCAATACGTCTGCGCATAGCCATACATAGCTGGCAAGTTTTCAGTATCTTCATGTGTGATATTTCCAACTTTTTAGTGTACTTTTGTGTGACATTTTTCTGCCTTAGTAATGACACTTCGTGTGACACTTTACTATAGGTTAAATAAAGCTCAGTGTTCAAGTTTGAAAAAGTGTCTCCAGCTATGTCTAATGGACTTGCTTAGGTGTAAGCATGATTCCTTACTGCGAGATGACCATATAATTGTTCCTACCTATGAAGAACAGCTATCGATGCATAGCTGTGAGAGGCAGTTGGGGAGTTAACTAAGTGCTGCAAAAGCTGACGGGATGTGCCCGTGCCCTCATGAGGGTACCCTACATTAGGCAGCAGTACTGCCTTTTTACTTTAGGAGTACAGATGACATTAAGGGATTCACTTATTCTGGAAAGTACATAGAGAATCAATCAATATCTTAATTTATTTGGAGAGCAGGGAACTCCTCTAAGGCATCAGTGACAGAACAGAATTACTGACACCATTGGTATCCTTAGACACCCGCTTGTCCTGTTTAGCCATTATGATACATACTTCATTATTGCCAAATGGACCCACGCATGCATAACACCCTGAGCTTTTGTGCAATATTAGCTATTTGTTCATGGACCTGTTCAGATGGAAGACTTGGGACTAGGATAGACAGTGCAGCGAGTGACAGTCACATAATGCCCAAAATAAGCATACAAAGTGTCTTCTGGCGCAGATGGCATTCTTCAGGCAGCCTGCCACAGTAGCTCTGCATTGTGGGGCATTGTTGTATCTGCTGCTTCGTTTCAGTACAGAGACATGTGAAAGACATTGACTCAAGACAGCCCAGAGCAAAGAAAGAAAAGAGTGAAGAGATACAGCATCTGCCATCCTTGCACAGACGTCCTGTATCTAATCAGAGCACATAAGTCCTCTCATAGCTTCAACATTTAACAAAAAAAGGTTTCCCCCTTCGCAGGATGCATTTATTTATATTTGCATTACATTAAAAATGCAATTAAAAAGTATTGCTGTTTATCAATCTAGAAGAAATCCAAACATTAAGAATTACTCTACAAAGGTCTTTTGTGAAACAAAGTTCCTGTAGTCACTAAATAATATTAGCAGTACAAATATATGAAAATGTTTAAGGACCTTTTTTTTAATGAACTGAGTATTAGTTAGGAAGCAATTTGTGATTACATGTTAAACACTTTGTATTAAGTATGTTTGGCTCCTGTCAATAAATTAATTTAATTTCTCTTATGTCTAAGAATCCAGTCTGTGCACTAAGGGAATCCTATGAACTTCAAAGCTGCCACATGGCCTCAGTTCATGTGTGGAACAGACAGCAATGGATTTTTAAGTTAACAGCATGTGCATTATGGGATGTTGGGTTTTTGCTTTAACAAAGCCAAGAACCGTCTAAAAACCTTGCCTTGAGACCCTACGGGTTAGTAGTGCGCTCTAAAACCTGATTGAAACATTCCCAACTTGCAAAAATGGCTGAAAAGCTTGGACCACAGAGACATAAATAACATCGGGCACTGTGAAAGTCTAATGTCATTTGTGCATTCTTAGTGGCAGAATGCAGCCTAGTCCCCTAACCCCCTACTCCTCCACCCTGCCACAGAAGCTGAAAAAGGGAAGACCGATAGGAAGAAATGAACAGAGTAAGAGCTAGAGAAGAAGAAAGAGAAAGGGAGGTACAGAGGAAGAAACCTACAGTGAGGACAAGAACAAAAGGGAATGAAAAAGTGGGTGAGTGAAAGAAAATGAAAGTGGGAAAGAAACAGAAGGAAATCCATCTGAAATTGATGTTAGATATATTCCATTGTTCCCTTCTCCTAACCTCCAGGATCTCCATAGTTTGATAGCTGCTAAAAATATTATTTTAGCAGAGGTGTTCTTTTTCTGACACAGCTCTGCATGAAGAAAATAAGGCTGAGAGAAACTTTGGCAAGGGCAGGCCAAGGATAACAGAACTGTGAAGATAAGCAGCGGTTTGCAAGGAAGGAGATGACTTTGACCTTAAACCAGATCTCCCCATTAAGCAAAGCCACAAAAGAAAGTAAATAAACCAGGATGAGGTGGGCGAGCAACAGCAAGACTGAGTGACTTACTCTTTGAAAACATAAAAAATTTATAAATAAATGGAAGAACCAGTTCCCATATGGCAAACTTGTCACGGTGTGAGAACAGTTACAAATACATCCAGTGCCCTACAAGCTGTCCATGCGGTACCAGGCACAACCCACTCACTGCTCTGGCACAGGAGGGAAAATAAGTAGTGCTGCACATCACAAGTGACACAAGAAAGTAAGATCGTTTATTACAAATGTACTTTGCGGACCTGAGAAGACTGACTTGTGGGTGTTTCCAGAGGCAGCTGCTGCAAATCTCAAGGGGACGGGCGGGTGGGGGAACAACAAATAATTTTAAAAATGAATAATAGTAATAAAAAATAAACTTACCTTTCCCGACGCCACTGGATGCCTAGTGCTCCTCTTCCTGGCATTCCCTGGAACACCAGCACAGGCTCACCACACAATCCTGGTGCCGCTCTCATGCTATATATGCTATATTGGTCTGAGGGACTTAGGGGGTCATTCCGACCCTGGCGGTCGGTGATAAAGCGGCGGCCAACCCGCCAACAGGCTGGCGGTCAAAAAAAAGGTATTCTGACCCTGGCGGGAACCGCCAACCCAGGCCGCCACTTTAACACTCCGACCGCCACGGCGGGACAGACAAACAGCGCGGCGGTCACCGCCAACAGGCAGGCGGCAGACAATGTACCGCCCACCCTATCACAACTCACCAATCCGCCACCTTTTCCGGGGCGGGAGCCCCGCCGATAAAAACACGGCGGAAAAAGACTACGAACGGGAAAACGCTCACCTCTACACACTCCATGAGGCAGGAGGACAGCATGGAACCCGAATTAAACATCCTACCAGCTATTGTCTACCTGCTCATCTACCAGGAGTACGAACGCCGGCGCAGACGACAACGGTGAGTACTGCACCTACGACACAGGGGAGGGGGGAGGAGGAAAGCTTACGGGCACACACATGCTCCATACACCCTACACCCCAATGCAGAGCAACAAGTCAGAGTGACACCCCCCAAACCCACCGGAATAATGCAAAGACACAATTAAAATGATCTATAAAATATATGTATAAATAGCTGCACTGAAGGTATGGGAAATATGCTATATGAATGATACAAAATAAGGAATGAACGTAGTCAAAAATATATACATAGGCAATAAGTCCTGCACATTCTGTCAAAGTTCCATAGTCCGTGGGCCAATGTGCACTAACACATGGCATAGCCCACACAGGAGACCAGATACCATTGGAGAGAACACTGCAGGGGCATCAGATGATAAAACTACAGGCACCTCAGGGGGAAGGGAAGGGGGGGCACCTCAGCCATATGAGTCCACGACGCCAGATCCACGAGGGGCCTCCATGCCCACTGTCCCATCCTGGGGAGTGCAAAGCCACAGTCTCACAAGTCTCTACAGTGGGTGGTTTGCCCACTGTGCCATCCTGGGGAGTGCAAAGCCACAGTCTCACAAGTCTCTACAGTGGGTGGCTTGCCCACTGTGCCATCCTGGGGAGTGCCAAGCCACAGTCCATCAGATGGATTACCGACTCCACTGTTAATGGAGGAGGCATGGTGCCCAGAGTGCTTCGTGAAGCCCTGCTCGACACAGAACCGGCACTGTCAATGGGCCAGCGGTGCTTGAGACGGCGTTGCCCAGCGGAGCGGTGCTTGAAAGGAAGGGCCCAGCGGAGCGGTGCTTGAGATGAAGGGCCCAGCGGAGCGGGGCAGAGACGGCGGGGCCCAGCGGAGCGGTGCTTGAGATGAAGGGCCCAGCGGAGCGGGGCAGAGACGGCGGGGCGACAAAGGGCCCAGCGGAGCGGTGCTTGAGATGAAGGGCCCAGCGGAGCGGTGCTTGAGACGAAGGGCCCAGCGGAGCGGTGCTTGAGACGAAGGGCCCAGCGGAGCGGTGCTTGAGACGAAGGGCCCAGCGGAGCGGTGCTTGAGACGAAGGGCCCAGCGGAGCGGTGCTTGAGACGAAGGGCCCAGCGGAGCGGTGCTTGAGATGAAGGGCCCAGCGGAGCGGTGCTTGAGATGAAGGGCCCAGCGGAGCGGTGCAGAGACGGCGGGGCCCAGCGGAGCGGTGCTTGAGATGAAGGGCCCAGCGGAGCGGTGCTTGAGATGAAGGGCCCAGCGGAGCGGTGCTTGAGATGAAGGGCCCAGCGGAGCGGTGCTTGAGATGAAGGGCCCAGCGGGGCAGAGACGGCGGGGCCCAGCGGAGCAGTGCTTGAGATGAAGGGCCCAGCGGAGCGGTGCAGAGACGGCGGGGCCCAGCGGAGCGGTGCAGAGACGGCGGGGCCCAGCGGAGCGGTGCAGAGACGGCGGGGCCCAGCGGAGCGGTGCAGAGACGGCGGGGCCCAGCGGAGCGGTGCAGAGACGGCGGGGCCCAGCGGAGCGGTGCAGAGACGGCGGGGCCCAGCGGAGCGGTGCAGAGACGGCGGGGCCCAGCGGAGCGGTGCAGAGACGGCGGGGCCCAGCGGAGCGGTGCAGAGACGGCGGGGCCCAGCGGAGCGGTGCAGAGACGGCGGGGCCCAGCGGAGCGGTGCAGAGACGGCGGGGCCCAGCGGAGCGGTGCAGAGACGGCGGGGCCCAGCGGAGCGGTGCAGAGACGGCGGGGCCCAGCGGAGCGGTGCAGAGACGGCGGGGCCCAGCGGAGCGGTGCAGAGACGGCGGGGCCCAGCGGAGCGGTGCAGAGACGGCGGGGCCCAGCGGAGCGGTGCTTGAGATGAAGGGCCCAGCGGAGCGGGGCAGAGACGGCGGGGCCCAGCGGAGCGGTGCTTGAGATGAAGGGCCCAGCGGAGCGGGGCAGAGACGGCGGGACCCAGCGGAGCTGGGCATGAGACGGCGGGACCCAGCGGAGCTGGGCATGAGACGGCGGGACCCAGCGGAGCTGGGCATGAGACGGCGGGACCCAGCGGAGCTGGGCATGAGACGGCGGGACCCAGCGGAGCTGGGCATGAGACGGCGGGACCCAGCGGAGCTGGGCATGAGACGGCGGGACCCAGCGGAGCTGGGCATGAGACGGCGGGCCCAGCGGAGCGGTGCTTGAGACGAAGGGCCCAGCGGAGCGGTGCTTGAGACGAAGGGCCCAGCGGAGCGGTGCTTGAGACGAAGGGCCCAGCGGAGCGGTGCTTGAGACGAAGGGCCCAGCGGAGCGGTGCAGAGACGGTGGGGCCCAGCGGAGCGGTGCTTGAGACGGTGGGGCCCAGCGGAGCGGTGCTTGAGACGGAGGGGCCCAGCGGAGCGGTGCTTGAGACGAAGGGCCCAGCGGAGCGGTGCAGAGACGGCGGGGCCCAGCGGAGCGGTGCTTGAGACGGAGGGGCCCAGCGGAGCGGTGCTTGAGATGAAGGGCCCAGCGGAGCGGTGCAGAGACGGCGGGGCCCAGCAGAGCGGTGCTTGAGATGAAGGGCCCAGCGGAGCGGTGCAGAGACGGCGGGGCCCAGCAGAGCGGTGCTTGAGATGAAGGGCCCAGCGGAGCGGGGCAGAGACGGCGGGGCCCAGCGGAGCGGGGCAGAGACGGCGGGGCCCAGCGGAGCGGGGCAGAGACGGCGGGGCCCAGCGGAGCGGGGCGGGGCAGAGACGGCGGGGCCCAGCGGAGCGGGGCAGAGACGAAGGGCCCAGCGGAGCGGTGCTTGAGACGAAGGGCCCAGCGGAGCGGTGCTTGAGACGAAGGGCCCAGCGGAGCGGTGCTTGAGACGAAGGGCCCAGCGGAGCGGTGCTTGAGACGAAGGGCCCAGCGGAGCGGTGCTTGAGACGAAGGGCCCAGCGGAGCGGTGCTTGAGACGAAGGGCCCAGCGGAGCGGTGCTTGAGACGAAGGGCCCAGCGGAGCGGTGCTTGAGACGAAGGGCCCAGCGGAGCGGTGCTTGAGACGAAGGGCCCAGCGGAGCGGTGCTTGAGACGAAGGGCCCAGCGGAGCGGTGCTTGAGATGAAGGGCCCAGCGGAGCAGTGCTTGAGATGAAGGGCCCAGCGGAGCGGTGCAGAGACGGCGGGGCCCAGCGGAGCGGTGCTTGAGATGAAGGGCCCAGCGGAGCGGTGCTTGAGATGAAGGGCCCAGCGGAGCGGTGCTTGAGATGAAGGGCCCAGCGGAGCGGTGCTTGAGATGAAGGGCCCAGCGGAGCGGTGCTTGAGATGAAGGGCCCAGCGGAGCGGTGCAGAGACGGCGGGGCCCAGCGGAGCGGTGCAGAGACGGCGGGGCCCAGCGGAGCGGTGCAGAGACGGCGGGGCCCAGCGGAGCGGTGCTTGAGATGAAGGGCCCAGCGGAGCGGTGCTTGAGATGAAGGGCCCAGCGGAGCGGTGCTTGAGATGAAGGGCCCAGCGGAGCGGTGCTTGAGATGAAGGGCCCAGCGGAGCGGTGCTTGAGATGAAGGGCCCAGCGGAGCGGTGCTTGAGATGAAGGGCCCAGCGGAGCGGTGCTTGAGATGAAGGGCCCAGCGGAGCGGTGCTTGAGATGAAGGGCCCAGCGGAGCGGTGCAGAGACGGCGGGGCCCAGCGGAGCGGTGCTTGAAATGAAGGGCCCAGCGGAGCGGTTCTCGTCACGGCGGGCCCCTGTTCAGCGGTTCTCGTCACGGCGGGCCCCTGTTCCGCGGTTCTCGTCACGGCGGGCCCCTGTTCCGCGGTTCTCGTCACGGCGGGCCCCTGTTCCGCGGTTCTCGTCACGGCGGGCCCCTGTTCCGCGGTTCTCGTCAGGGCGGGCCCCTGTTCAGCGGTGCTTGTCCCGGCGGGCCCCTGTTCAGCGGTGCTTGTCCCGGCGGGCCCCTGTTCAGCGGAGCTTGTCCCGACGGGCCCCTGTTCAGCGGTGCTTCTCCCGGCGGGGCCCTATTCAGCAGTGCTTGTCCTGTGTTTCTAGGGAGCCAGACCTGGCCAAGACTTCCCGCTCAGTCGCCATCCGACCTTGCGGTCGCGGGGCCCTCCTGTGATGGAGTCCTGGGCCCGAGGGTGTCGTCCGTCACAACCGGAATGGGGCTGGTGGGGCCCTCCTGGGCAGCTCACCTGCTGCCTGACTTCTCCGCCCTGCTGCCCTTGCCCTCCTTCGCTGAAGCTCTGTGGCCCTTGCCTCCCTTTGATGATGTGGCAGGTGACTGGGCAAGTCTACTGTTCTTGGTGGCAGCCGTCTCAGGCTTGTCGCGCCAGCCTTTTTTTTTTTTTTTCTCCTCTTCCCTGGGGGTGGGCTGGCTGTCCCCTTGCTGCTGGCCGATGTTCCTGCCCTAGGAGTTGGTGGACTCCAATAGCCCTGCACTATGGTCACAGTAGATGCAGGGCTGGTGGTGGCTGAGGTGCTTTTTTTACTCTTACCAGATGGAGGGGGTGGGTCAGAGATTGGAACGAGCTCAAGGTTGGAAAGGAAAAGGACTTGGGAAGGACAGGGACGGGTAGGTAGAGTGGGTATGGGAGTGGAGGAAGAGGATGTGGTTGTAGGAGAGTCAAGTGTGGTGTCTTTGGGTGCAGGTGCTTGTGACGGAGTCTGTCGTGAGGGGGATGGCTGCCTGCGTTTGTGTGCTTTGGAAGAGGGGGTGACAGACACACTGGGAGAGGACACAGTGCCACTGTAAATGGCAGTGGGGGTGGTGACTGCACGTGTGCGGACTGTAATGGAGGGTGTGCTGGTGATGGAAGTACTGGCTGATGGTGGTGTGCATGCAGGTGTGAGTGGAGACGTCACAGGGAGGGAGGAGGGAGATGAGGAGGTGGAGGACACAGAGGTGATAGTGACTGTTGGCATGTCTGCATCTGGATGTTGCTTGGGTGAATGCTTGTGGGATCTGTGGTGCTTATGTCTGGATGAGCTGCCCTTGGGTGTAGAGGTGTGTGCAGGCTGGTCTGATGGTGTGGATGGGATAGGCAGAGGAACAGGAGACTGGGACTGGGTGGAAGAGTCAGAAGAGGGAGGCTGGAGACCGGGACAATGGCTGCCGTCAGTGCTGAGGCCAGAGCGTTGAACAATCGCTGATGGGCAGCCTGACCCGAATGAATGCCCTCCAGGTATGCATTGCTCCGATGCACCTCCCCTTCTACACCCTGGATGGCATTCAAAAGGGTAGACTGCCCAACAATGAGTTTCCTGAGGAGGTCAATGACCTCCTCACTGAGGGCAGCAGGGGTAACTGGGGCAGGGCCTGAGGTGCCTGGGGCAAAGGAGATGCCCGCCTTCCTGGCCGAGCGGGCACGGAGCGAAGGCTGAGGGGCTGCTGGGAGGGCGGGGCTGGTGTGCTGGGTGGCGGCTGTACCTGTTGTGGCGGTGGGCACGGATGTTGCCGCCACAGCTAGGGAGCTCCCTTCCGAGGACGTGTTGGTGTCGCTGACGTCTCCACGGGTCCCCGTTGTGGAGCTCCACTCGCCCTCCGTCTCACTGGTGTACTCGGAGTCTGTTGTATGGCCCTCCGGGGCCATGTGAGATGCAGCTCCCTCATGCGCTGATGCCACTTCTCCTCCGCCTGATGATGCTAATGCCCACATGAACAGGAAGACAAAGAAAATGGGGGGGGGGGAGGGGGGAGAAATGAAGACAGGTTGAGTGCATGCATTGGCAACACCGTTGTCGGAGAGGACAGACACAGAAGCCCCCTGCACTAGGCCGCGCAATCGGGGTACACTACTCAGTTATTGTGACTAGGCCTACAGGTCTATGGACGACAAATGCACACATGGGTGAGGCCGGACCATGGATAGCTGTACTTGGCACCCTACAGAGGTGGGGGGCAGGGGCACAGGGCCGTGTCTAACGGAGGGGCCTAGCCTACAGAATGCGCCCTGGCCTAGAGATAGCCACAGCCCTCCTCCCCCACCCAGACACCTTCACTGCGCGCAAAGATAGCAGAATGTGCTGATACTCACCCCTTTGTGTCTGCTGTGATGTCCTCACGCGCCCATCCAAATCGGGGTAGGCCACCGCCAGGATCCGGGACATCAGGGGGGTCAATTGGCGGCTGGCACCCCTCCTACGTTGGGAGGCTATCCCCAGCAGAGACTCGGCGGTCTTTCTGGTCCCGCGGCGGATGTCCTCCCACCTCTTTCGGCAGTGGGTGCCCCATCTGTTGTGGATCCCCAGGGCCCGGACGTCCTTGGCGATGGCACGCCAAATGTCGATCTTCTGATGGGCGCTGACCTATATGACATGTACAGGGTGGTAAAGGAAATCGCATCAGTTTTCTGCCTGGTCAATGTGAGTGCCCCCCCCCCCCTCCCCAACCTTGCCATGTGGCACATGCTCTCATCTTTCGTGCGTTGCACTCCTCATTCGCTCCCCTCCCCACCATCTTACATACACCCCACTCAACACAGGCATATCCCATTCAACGTGCACCCTGTGTACTAACCTGTTGGTCTGGAGGACCATAGAGTAGCGCATACTGGGAGAGGACCCCATCAACAAGTTTCTCCAATTCTTCGGAAGTGAAGGCAGGGGCCCTTTCCCCAGTCGCAGCAGCCATTGTATCTCCCAGACCGAGGTCACAGCAGCACTTGCAGTATAGGTCCTCTCCTGTGGATGATCAGGTCTCGAGTGATTAAGCAGTTAGAAAATGGCGGTCACACCCGCGGCGGTGCGTACCGCGACCGCCGGCGCACATCGTCATTGGCTCCTGAGACCCATAGGGTTCAATGTTAACCAATGCTGCTTTGCGCCGCGGTCTTCGACCGCCTACCGCCACGGTGTGCCACACCAGCGCAGTGACCTCACATCCCACTGTCACACTTCACAGGTCAGGCAGCCGCCATTTCAAGGGCCCACATGGCATAATTCCTACTGCGTCACACAGGCCTAGGCCTTGTATTGCCACTCATACAAGCCTTTCAATGCATAGCGATTCGTGTACTGTGCAAGCTGTGTGAACAAACCTGTGGGTTGCTTGACTCTGTGCTCCATGTTGTCCCTCCTAGGCACTGTCCGCTGGGACTTGCGAGGAGAAGGATGAATCCTCCCGTGTACCGACCGCTGGTGGACCTGTCGACAACGGAAGAACGACATATCATACTTACATACAGGCTTGACAGAGCAACTATACATGAACTATGTGCCCAGCTGGAGCCAGACCTGATGTCCCCCATCCGCCAACCCACAGGGATTCCCCCTCTGGTGCAGGTTCTGTCAGTACTGCATTTTTTGGCAAGTGGGTCTTTTCAGACAACAGTGGCCATATCATCTGGGATGTCTCAGCCTATGTTTTCTAAGGTTTTGTCCAGAGTGTTGTCTGCCCTGATGAAATACATGCAGAGCTACATTATTTTCCCTGAGGTGGGCGAATTGGCTACAGTGAAGGGTGATTTCTATGCCCTTGGACATATCCCCAACATCATTGGTGCCATTGATGGGACCCATGTGGCTTTGGTTCCCCCCCAAAGAAAGTGAGCAGGTGTACAGAAACAGAAAAAGTTATCATTCGATGAATGTACAGGTGGTCTGTTTGGCTGACCAGTACATCTCCCATGTAAATGCCAAGTTCCCTGGGTCAGTGCATGACGCGTATGTCATGCGGAATAGCAGCATCCCTTATGTGATGGAACAGCTACAGAGACACTGTGTGTGGCTAATTGGTGACTCTGGTTACCCCAACCTGTCGTGGCTACTGACCCCAGTGAGGAATTCCCGGACCAGGGCAGAGGAACGGTACAATGAGGCCCATGGGCGAACTAGGATGATCATAGAAAGGACCTTCGGGGTCCTGAAGGCCAGGTTCAGGTGCCTCCATATGACAGGTGGATCCCTAATGTACTCACCAAAGAAGGTGTGCCATATCATCGTAGCCTGCTGTATGCTTCACAGTCTAGCTTTGCGACGCCAGGTGCCTTTTCTGCAGGAGGATGGTCCAGATGGTGGTGTTGTAGCAGCTGTGGAGCCTGTGGAGAGTGAAGAGGAGGAAGACAACGGGGACGACACGGACAACAGGGATGCAGTCATACAACAATATTTTCAGTAGCACACAGGTAAGAATCACCCACGCCATTTTACATTTACTTAAGGCCTCATGCGTCCCCACTGTCTGTGTTTCCCCCCAGTTCCTGTTAACTGATTTGTGACTTTCCCTTCCCTTTTCAGAGCTGTATGACCCACTGCCTCCCTTCAGCTTTGTTTGCCCATGGACTAAAGCTTATTGAAATTGGTATGTTGTCATCACAAAGTAACTGGACATTATTGAACCGTTATGTGTAATACATTTGTTAAGAATACAAGCAAACTCCTGTTATTTTACGTGCAATAAGTGATTTATTTTAAGTGCTACATATAGGTACATGATTGTAAAAGGGTGATGGGTGGGGGTGGAGTAATGTCCATGGCAGAGTCCAGTTCTCAGTCGCACAGGTGCATTGTCCATATGCCTGTGGAAGGATGGAACAGGGGCAGTTAAAGGTTGGACAGGGTGACAATGTGGGACAGTGGGATGACATCAGGGGGTATCTTAGGCTGGCGGGGGTCTTGCAATCCTACTCTGTCTTCTTGTGAGATCTCAGGTTCCGCTTGCGGGGTGGTTCTTCCTCTGCAGGAGGTGGGGTTCTGGTGGCCTGTTGTTGTGTGGGGGCCTCCTGTCCACTAGCGCCGGCGGAGGTGGTAGGCTGTTCCTGGCCTGGGCTAGTGACAGGGGCCCTTTGGGATGCCACATGGTCCCGCAATGTGGTGACTATCTGGGTAAGGGCCACGACGATGGTCCCCATTGCGGAACCGATGCTCCTCAGTTCCTCTCGGAACCCCATGTACCGTTCCTCCTGCAGTGCCTGGATCTCCTGGAACCGGGCCAGTACCGTCGCCATCGTCTCCTGGGAGTGGTGGTAAGCTCCCATGATGGAGGAGAGGGCCTCTTGGAGAGTCGGTTCCCTGGGCCTGTCCTCCCCCCTGTCGCACAGCAGCCCTCCCAGTTCCCCTGTGTTCCTGGGCCTCTGTCCCCTGGACGGTGTGCCCACTACCACTGCCCCCAGGTCCCTGTTGTTGTTGGGGTGGTGGGTCAACCTGGGTGCCCTGTAGTGGTGGACACACCGCTGATTTACGTGTCCTGGAGACAGAGGCATGGGCCCGCTGGGTGGGAGCTGTGCTGGTGTTCCTAGAGGGGGTTGGGTCTGGTGTAGCCTGTGGCTGCCTGTGGGGAACCGACTGTCCAGAGGTCCCCGATGGGCCGGGCTGGTCATCTGGCTCCAGGGAGACAGAGCTGCTGTCATCGCTGGGGGCCTCTTCTGGGGGTGGGATGGACATCTCTGGACCCTCCGTGGCGGTGTGGTGGCGTTCGGGTCCTGCAGGGGTATAAAGGTATTGTTATTGCTTCTGTGTGTGGCATTTCGTGTGATGGGTGGGTGTCCGTGTACCCAGGTGCAGGCATTCCCTTGTGGGGGCTTTTGTGAGGGTGGCTTGTGGGGGTGATGTGTGTGTGCAGTGGGCATGCTTTGGTGATGGGTGTCCATGCTTTGTGGTCGCATGCAGGGCTTGGTGTTGGGATGGGTGGGTTGTGATGGTGAGCCTTTTGCTAGGAGTTGGTGTGATGGGGGTGGTGGTGAGGGTGGGGGTATGATTTGGCATGCAGGTGGGGTGGGGGTGGGAAGCAGTAGTGAAGATTTGCCTTACCAGAGTCCATTCCTCCGCCTACTCCTGCGAGGCCCTCAGGATGCAGGATGTGCAAGACTTCCTCCTCCCATGCTGTAAATTCGGGGGGAGTAGGTGGGGGTCCGCCGCCAGTCTTCTGCACCGCAATGTTGTGCCTTGATACCATGGAACGCACCTTCCCCCGTAGGTCATTCCAGCGCTTCCTGATGTCCTCCCGATTGCGTGGATGCTGTCCCACCGCGTTGACCCTGTCCACTATCTTTTGCCATAGCTCCATCTTCCTGGCAATTGTGGTGTGCTGCACCTGTGCCCCGAAAAGCTGGGGCTCTACACGGACTATTTCCTCCACCATGACCCTCAGTTTGGCGTCACTGAACCTGGGGTGTCTTTGGGGTGCCATGGGGTGGTGTGGATGAGGTGTGGGGTGCCGTTTGTGGTGATGAGTGTGGTGGTGTGTGGTGTTTGGTGCGTGGTATCTGTGTGGGTGATGGTGTTGTGTGCCTCTGTGTCGTGGGATTGTCTATTCTGTGCTCTCTCTCTAGCCTTCGTCAATAATTTCGGGTCGTAGGGGTTTGTGGGTGATGTGGGTGTGTGTTCTATATTGTGTTGGGTGTGTGGGAGTGGTGTTAGTATGTGTATCAGGTGTGCATGTTCCAAACTGACCAATGTGGCTGAGTTTTCTATGAGTGTGTGTATTTTGACCACGGTGGTGTGTACCGCCAATGGAATACCTCGTTTGAAAGACCGCCGCGTGGATTTGTGGGTCGGAATGGTATGGGCGTTTTTCTGTTGGCGTGACGGTGGAGGTTTGGTCGCCATTTTTTCGCTGACCTTTGGTGTGGCGGACTTTTGTGGTTGTCGGGATTTTGGCGGTTTGCAGGTTGCGGGTCAGAATGACCGTGGCGGTTTACCGTGGCCACGGCGGTGTTATGGCGGCCTTCTGACCGGCGGTAAGCGCCTTTTACCGTAGTGTGCCGCTCAGACACGGCGTTGAAGTCTGTGCTGTTTCTCCAACCCGGGGGTCGAGAAACCTAAGTGCGCATGTCAGTTTAGTACACCAACTCCACTTCCCCTCCTCCCCCCTCTTGTGGTCCCTCCCTTCACACGCTGGCTCAGCAGCTGAAAAATAAAACAAAATATTGTTTTATTTTTCAGCTGCTGGTTCTTAGCCAGTGGGGTGATGCTCCTTCGCCATTGGAAGGAGCCGCCCCTGCCATGTTTCAGTTCACATCAGAGGCCATTAACCATCCAGTCGCCTGTGACTTGAGTGTTCAGGCTTACGAGAAACAGGCCCTGGGTGCAGCAGGTCCTGTGGCAGACACACAGACCTGAACAGTGCACATCGCGAGAAGTTGCTAATAAATAACTAGCACAGCCTCCCATGCACGAACAGCATTGTCCAATCATGATGAGTGCTAAGCCTATCACTCTGGAGTCGTTGCTAAGAACTGGACGCAGAACTTCAGTACTTGCAGGCTGTGCCTGAGTGAAGTTAATGATTCCTCAAAGAGGTCTCAAAGACGCACAACTCACCTGAATGTGTGACAATATCTTGTCCTTGCGGTGATGAGAAGCCTTAACACAAATGTATTAGCCTAACCCGCAATGTATGATGCTTGGCAGGGCTGGCCATGCATGATGTCAGGGTGTGCCTGTAGCACATAGCACACCATAGTACCTGTCACAACTTCACGCCACCAAAACACTAACTGACTCATACTTGGAATAGAAAATAGGTTTGTATAAAGAGTCTTGAATACTGTTATGTATGCAAATGTAACCATAAAAAGGGCTCTCTCCACTTGATTTTTTGGTAAAGACTTTTGGGGGAAATATTTTGGCAACACGTTTTTTCAGCTTTCAAACAAGACTATAAATACATGGTGACAAATATCATAGGCCATGGTTCAATAAAAATATATATATAACCGAGTACTATAACCAATGACTTCCTTACAACTCTCAATGGTCCGATAATGAAGGGTACTTGTATTCAGTGTAGAACCATTTATTCTGTATACTGATGAACCAAAGTTGCCCAGCTTAAAATTATGTACAGACCACCACTAGATGGTCACAGCAGTAAGATCACCTAAAAAGCTTACTGGTGGGTTAACTAACCAGGTTAATGACAGGAGCTATGTGCTATGTATACCCTCCTGCGGATAACGTTCAAAGTGCTATCGTTTGGGGTATTAATGCTGTATGCTAGAGATGTTGTAATGAACATAAACTATAATCTAAAAGCTGGACTCTTATTACTAGTAACTTGCCTTGTACTCTGTAATCAGTAAACTATATTTCAAGTTACCATAAATTAGATCATCATTGTTTTCAATCTTTGTCCATCTTAATGGTTTGCTGAATGGTGGTGTTCAGAGAAGTGCTCAACTAACTCAGTGGGGAGGTTGCTACACCTAGTGCCATATCATGATGGGCTTTACTGGCTACAGATTCGAGCACCTGTTTTTATGAATCTACAGTGTGTAAAGTGAATTTAACTCAGTATTTCTCTCAGTCCTTTATTTTAGACAGCACAGCTAAAAAAAAAGGACTAGATAGCTCCTGTTCATTGTTTCCAAGCTGTACTGTCTGAAAATCGAGCCCTAACTAATATTGGGTTAAATTAATTCACTTTACATATTGCGAACGCAGGAGTTGGCACCTGATGTCCCTCGCAGGCCTTCATGCATGGCATTCAAAGGAGGTTGTGAAATGCTTTTGTCTCTTAAAAATTAATGAGGCAGGCGGTTTAGTTGCTTTTATGAATGATCTGTCACATCTCAAAAAGAAGGCTGCAAAACTAACCAACAGGGTTGAGAAGTGGGCCTAGTACATGGAGCACTTTGGTTGGGTGACCCATGAGGTGGCACTCTTGGGATGCTAACATTTTGGAGGGTTCAGCAAAACAACATCTCTGCTTCAGTTATCTGTTCCAAGGGGGAGCCACTCCTACTTCTGTTCGGTACCCTCCTCTGGTCAGGTTGGCCTTTGCTTTGCTTCTTATCCCTTCAGGTTAAGCTACACGTGGATTGTCATATTTCTGAAGATATAATAGTGAGCTCACCTCAGTTACTTAATAGCATGTTTTGTGCCTTTTAAAGTAAAGAAGAGTCAGTAAAGTAAAGAGGAGTCATTTGTATGGTATCTGTTAGGATCTCAAGTGGTCTGTGACCTGCTTAAAATATATGTTTTTGGACAGGCCATGAAACAGTAGCACTGCATGGCTGTTAAATTCGCTCAGCCCTGGTTCCCTTCCAAGACCCCTTCCTTCGCTACAAAATAGTGTAGTCTTCTCAATATGTGAGAAAAGGTTTGGAAAAATGCATACATGAGCAATGATTTGTGGACAGGTACAATATTTTTTCAGGTTTCTACTGGGCGTTCTTGACCATCTGCAACTGTTCTTGCTCGAAGCCAACTTTGTCAACCCCATCTTTCTCAACAGGGAACTCTCAGATCTTAATAATGTTTTGTTGTGATATATTTTCTAAGTGAGTTTGTTTTTCCTGCAGCTCAGTATGCTTTTTCTAGTGTGTGAGTTCTGGACCACATGTGTGCCAGCTCATCTGAGCAGATGTTCACAGTTTGGTCCAACATGTGATCTCTTGGCACCCAAATCCTCTTTCTCTCCACCTAAGTTCATCCATACCAAGTTTAAAGTCGAAGTGAGTTGATTTAATTTCATTTCTTGATGGGGCCTTCCATATAGTCTCTAGTGACTGTTCAGCCCAGTTTAGTGAGTGGGATCTTGGAGGTGAACCTGATGGGCTTCTTGTTGTTGGCCTGTGCGTGGATTATTTGAGGTAAGTCAAGAACATCTTTTTAACTCAAAGTTGACTTTGCTGCTGTAATATTCTCCCTCACCTGTTTCACTTGTGAGCCAGAGGCATCCGTACTAAGAAGCAGAATACGTGGTTAACTGTGGGCAAATCTGGAGCAGTGAGAGCTATGACATTATCTATGGCAGCACAACACTGTTCCTTCAGCTATCAGGCATCAGGGGCATCAAACTTGAATATCACTGGATTCTTAAGACAGATATGATCCCTTTGTGCCCTCGGGTCCTGTTCTCTTCTTAATATGTTTTGCTTTTAAAGCACTTGGGATGAAATAGAATTCTTGACGTAGAATCCGCCAGTCTTGTAAAGTGAGTGTGTAAGGTAGACCCTCAACTATGATCATGGCATCTGAGGAGTATTGTCTTAGGTGCATGTCGTCCAGATCTACTCCGACTCAGTAGTGCCCAATTGCTCCTTTGCATGACCCATATCGATCTGCATGAGCTTCAAATAGCCGTAGAGCAAAGTACTATATTTTTAAGGATAGGGTAGTAGTGGTATAATAACCACATCTCCTATTAGTATGTTATTATGGGGAAAATATACTGAGCGCAAATCTTTTTGGTTGGTGCTTACCAGATATCATATGCCCTACTACTAAAAGTACAAACACAGTACACCTAGAGGACCCACTGTCTATATCAATCACCAATGAAGATACACAAGTACTCGGAATAGGAGTTCAACCGATCAAAAGTTCATAATGCAAAGTTTGTGAAGAAAAGTCCCGTAAATGGCTTTATTGAAATATGACTAACAGTAGTGACTTTTTGAAGGCTGTAAGTGTAAAATCACAATCAAAAACTATCCAAAACAGGGATATTATATATTTATATCACAGGATTCCTCATGGATAATGATAGATAGCTATAAAATGAGAAACCAAGTACCCTTGTATACCCAAAGAGTGCAGGAAATAAATGGAAAAATAAATAGCATGCCCTGACCTACCCTAGCGAAAAAAAAAAGATAGAGTAACTTCTGTTTTAGCCTTTTGACACTGAAAGTAAGTCTTCCGCCAAAGACCTGTAAACGTGAATGAAAGTAAAAAAATAACATTGCCATCATTCCACCATCAAACAAAAAATGAAGTTAAGTGCAGTAGATGAGGTAGCGGTTGTGTGCTTTCAAGAAAGTAAAGTAAAAATAATAAGTACTAACCCAATAGTCAATTCAATGGCATAAATGTGATGCAAAGTATAAAGAATTCCCAAAACCGTGGTTTGCATGAAAGAAAGTGATGATCAGTATAGAATAATGGGAAGCCCAGATGAGAGCTCGATATTAAATATTATTTAAAAAGACCAACCTAACCTGGTCGGAGCATATCAGTGTAGCAAGATAAGAAACTCGTAACAGTGTAAGCCCTGCATCGTAAGTCAAAGATCCTTGGGTATTAAATATACTGCGAATAAGATGGCCAAACTGAATATTTAAAGAAGAAAATAAAGAAAGAATTAAACATAACGTGGCCAATCACCAATTCTTCATTTGCCAACCCAATACCAAAGGACAAAAAAGAAAAGAAAACAGAGCTTACATGAAGTAACTACCAGGGAAAACAATGTACACCAAACGTGTGTCTCCTAACAAAAGTAGTGTCCACCAACACAACTTATGTATGATGTGAAACAGAAGTCCTCAAATCAGTTCCCCTATAGAAGTATATAAAAATAATAATAATATTTAAAAATGTAATAAGAAAATATACGTGGCACCCAAGAGTTTCACACAAAATACGTTGTGAAACATACCACATGGGTCTGCAAAAAAGACGAATGTTAGTGGTCTAGAATGGCACCAAGTAAGTGCCCCAAATAACAGGTTGACAGTGAGCTACAAACAAAGGAGAAAAGTTAGGTTAATTGATCACCTAAAAGTAAACCCTAAACTCCCCAACTGTCCAGTAAAGCATCCCACGACTATAAGACAAGTACCTGTTATATTACAAATCCTATAAAAAGATGCTTGTCAATTAACAAAAGTTGAGGGGTTCAAGGGCAGATCTCCCTAAAATATTGGACAATAGAGATGCATGTTAAATAAAAACATGCATTAAATTACTTCCTCAAATTAAAGATACTAATACAAATTTCAAAATAGCAAAAGATGCGTGGTAGAATACCTACCATAAGACCAACCAAAAGTCTCACCGTCGATGCCTGTTCAGTACATCAAAGCAGTAAGGAAGCCCTGATGCGCTCCTACCTAGAGCGTATGATAAAAGTGACACAAGTACTACTTAAAAATCTATTACAACTGCTACTAACAACGCACATTGAAATCAAAACACTATCCAACAGAATACCTTTGCTCCAAAGTTTTGTATACATATTTTGTATGATACACTCGAGTGCCATGTATATTTTCTTATTACATTTCCAATTATTATAATTTTTTTATATACTTATTTAGGGGAATTGATGTGAAGGCTACTGTTGCACAACATCCATCAATTGTACTTGTGAATATTTCTTCTGTTAAGGGAACAACGTTTAATTAATATTGTTTTTCCTGGTAATTACTTCAGGAAACCTCCATTTTCTTTTTCTTTTTTGCCTTTTGCTATTGGGTTGGCTAATGCAGAATCAGGTATTAGTCATGTTATGTTTCATTCACACACACACACACAACAAGCTTTAATCGGTCAACATAACCATCAAAGCATCATAATACAATTTAGTTCCAAAACATATACAAAAATATAAAAAAACATAAAACTAATGGAATACAATCCTGGACTTCGTAACTTTAAAATGCTTGTATACCTGGGATTAACTAAAAAGGAATTATTTTTAAAAAACGACTTTGTATATGCCAAGCGGCAACAAGAAACTTGCTAACCGCAAGGTTTAAAAAGTTAGAAGTATCACTTTTTAAAATTCTTATAGCTGTACAGCACTGATTCAAACCTAGGTCTCGACTGCTTGTACGAATCCATTTTGACCTTGGAATAGAATATGCAGGGCAAAAAAAACAAAGTGTTCTATAGTTTCTGAGCTACCACAACAAGCTGGACATAAGTCAGAAAGTAGAGTTGGTCCCCAGCTTCTTGATAAGGACAACAACAGGAGACTCCCAAAACGAAAGCGTGCATACAGACTCTTCCCCAGTTAATCAGGTATAAGATCTAAGTACGGTTCAAACTGGGGGTACCACTTGAAGTCAATAAATAGATTGGTCAGCCGACCATGTGATTTACAACAGATGGAATCATTTCTTACATAGGACCAATAAAATGCTTTCAAAATGGTTTTATGATATTTTTCAAAGTTTTGTGGGTTCTCCCAGAAACTTCCCAATCCTAAAGTACGAAACCAGTTAGACACATGTTTGACCCATGGGATAGTAACCACATTCGGTCTCTTTAATAGGTCAAGAAGGGAATCCCTATATACAGCAAGTTCAGGGACAGTCCAAATCATTATCCCGAAAAGTAAGGGTCTTAGGACTATCAAGTCAGCAATACGATTAAACCCAAGGTCCAAAAACATTGGGATCAGGGTTGTGCTATGAGGGCACGCTGTTAGATCCCTGGCAAAATTGTTTTCTCCCACGGATAATCTTTTGCTATCGGAGAACCCCCACATTTCCGCACCATAAGTGGCCGCTACCTGTGCCTTTGCCAGATAGATTTTAATAGCTGGAGATACAGCTTTGGATATCGAGCTTTTCTAAAAGCGCAGGATAGCGGCCGCTGTATTCTGGAGGAGCCCCACACTTTTGCTAATCTGGTCCTCCCAGTGTAGATTACTTGATATCCTCACACCCAGGTAATCTATGGATCTAACCCTACTTAAGAAAATCCCATCCAAATTAATAGTGCATCTCCTAGCAGGACCAGAGCTGAACACCATTATTTTAGTTTTATTAACGTTCAGCTCCAAACCATAATCCATACAAAAGGACTTGAATCGATCAACGAGGATTTGGAGGCGCATAGGAGTCTTGGAAATGAGAGAATCTTCAGCAAAAAGTAGGATAGGGATTTTCTGCGCATTCAATGTGGGAGTATCATTTTGACAAGAGGACAGTGTTTGTACCACCTCATTGATAAATAAGGTAAATAAGATAGGGACCAAGACACAACCCTGATAAACTCCCCTCTGAATAGGATTTTTTCCTGTCAACTCTCCTGGGTCACCCCATCTTACTTGCGCGTATGTGTTTTCATGCAACTGCTGTAAAAGGTTGATTATATTGGTTGGAATACCCAACCTATATAATACTTCCCATATTTTTTCCCTTGAAACCAAGTCGAAAGCAGATCGAAGGTCCACAAAAACAACATATAGATATTGCTTGGCAAGAACTACATATTTCCAGTGTAAGAGCACCAGCCTAAAAACCTAATCTATCGTACTAATTTTAGGGCGAAAACCCGCCTGTAGCGAGGAAAAGACCTGATGATCTTGTACCCAACTTATTAGCCTCTCCAAGAGCTGTTTAGCAAAAAATGTCTTGAAATGATCAATAAGGCTAATGGGTCTGTAGTTGGCTGGGAAGTTTGCATTACCCTATTTATAAATAGGGATTATTTCAGATCCTTTCCAGGTACTCGGGATTACACCACCTGCAGCGATTTTGTTTGAAATCAGATTTATATACCAGGACCAGATAACTGGTTCAGATTTATACAAATCTCCTGGTATCTTGTCCGGTCCAGGTGCCTTACCTGATTTTAAAGAGTTGATTGTAGCTATTGTTTCCTCTATGGAAAAAAAGATGTAACCCTCGGAGGTATGGATATCCACACTTGATGAGTCTGGGCAATCACTCGGGCTGGCTGGCAATGGGAGAGCTGAATCACTAATTTGGCAATTATTAATTGGAAAATTACAGGGAGTAACGTAGAGTTGGGTGAATTGAACCACCCAGCTCTCAGGTTGTACATGGTTCCTAATGCTGCTCTTTCCCCCTCTTTGGCTTTTAGACAGTAGTTCCCAGAACAACATGTTGTTATTAGATTTGGTTGCAACAAGCAAGTCCTGCCAGATGGAATCTTCCCATAACTTTTTTGCTTGCGTTATAGCCTTCTTGTATGTGCATCTAGCTGATTGGATCTCTCCTAAGGAGCTAATCATATTAGCAGTTTTTAATGCAGACTTAGCCTTTATACAATCCTCATTTAACCATTTATTGTTAGTCATATTAGCAACGAATGGCTTAAAGTAAGTCTTTTTTTATAGAAGAAACTCTGCAGTTTCTTCAACATAACTTCATGAATATTAAGAATGGGAATATTATTAACTTCATAATCCTCGTAAACTGCCATCTCATCAACAAATGATTTATAAATCCCACTTATTAAGTAAGGGTTAGACAGTACCTTTGGCCAACAAACCCTTGTATGACTGTTATTCAGCAATGGGGTAGGAACCACTGTACGTTCAGTGACCTCCTAAATACATCCCCATACAAGGTAGGAAGCAAAGGATTATGGTCACTCGCGCACCAGGGTTCCGCTTTTATATCTTTTAGTGAAGGCCACAACCTAACGTCCACTAGGAAGTAGTCGATTACACTAGTGGACATACCTCGTTTGAATGTAGGTGCTGTATTTAAGTCAGAAGGCATGCAGCCATTACAAGCCCTAAGTCCATGCTTTAAACATAAGGAAGCCAGCTGGGAGGCCACACAGGAACGAGTACATTGGCGAATATTCGTTAACTGTGGCATTCCCCACAATTTGTCTTCTTTGTCCGTTAATCCACTATTCAAAATGGAAGGTTCACAGGTGCAATTCAAATCAGCAGCTATTACTAAAATGGTCGAAGGGTACAGAGAATCCAGGAATTCAGACAATTGGACTAGAGTCTGAGACTCAGATCCCCGAGGGACAGATCAAGCGTAGACATTAATTAAAATGATCTTAAAATCCTGATGGAATGTAATTTGTACTCCCATGAGATCCACTGAATCTATTTTTATTAACAGGTGGTCACATTGCAGCTTCTTATTTAAAAGCACCAATAGACCTCCTTTTGCACAGCCTAGGCCCCTCTCTGGTGGTTAAGCTGTGGTGCTATACGAGAGAAACCGTCTATATAGAGCTGCTCCTCAACCCAAGTCTCCTGGAAAAGACAGCCATCCTGACTGTTAATATAAGTAATTCACTCTTGATCTCCCAGCGTCCTATCAAGTCCCGCTAAATTCCATGTCATTACACATATCTCAGCATTGACTAACTCAACTCCAGGAATAGGGGAAGCAGCCCCCTCCAAATGCATATTCCCAATAGATGCCCCAGAATGCACCTCCTGATCAACATTTAGTCATTCAATAACTGGCAATGTATAAGGGGTTTTGGGTACCACATATGATTCACGTTCTAGGGTAGGGACTGACTTTTTAAAGAACGTAGATGGACGAGTACAGGGAGGATTTAAATCAAGGCTAACGCCAGCCCCTCTCAAGTCCCTGAAATGATGTATGTGTGCTTCAAAGTCCATAAATTGGTCAGCCAGTAATCTGTCAACAAAACATTAATTCTTCATTCTTTCTTTTTTTTTCCTTTCTTTTTTTAGGGTTGCACCTGCGATAACATTTTCTAGCACATGCGTATCACTTGTGAGACGCTGTTGTATATAGAAAAGGCCTTTGAGCCTGCCTGTTGCTTATCATTTGTTGGATTGCTGGCACTCTCCTTTACAACCTCGCAGTTGGTCACCGCTGGAATATCATAATTTCCTTTCATGTCTGTGGAGCAGGAGCCACGCACTGATTGATTCAACTTAATCAGTGCCGTCCGCTGCTCCCGACATCATTGAGGTTCTGTTTTGTTATTTTTAACTTTTAGTGCCCTGCGAATAGAAGGCACGTGAATGGCAAAAACATTCTCAGCAGGACAAACAAAATTGCAAAGTTGTATTTGCTTCATTTAACATTTTGCTTTATTTTGCCAAGTCTTATTTTCTCACTTTGCACTTGTTGTTTTGTTTTTGCTTATGGGCGCTGTTATTAAAAGATGACTATTATCTTCTTATAAATATTGCAAAGCAACATTGTTTCTTTCTTATGTGTAATTTTCTAAATAATGTTTTAACACCTAATCTTGCAGTACGCCCCAATCCAATCCACAACAATCTGCCCCACTCCAGTACAGCGATCCAAAACAATCTGCCCCAATCTAATCCACAACAATCTGCCTCACCCAGTCCAAAACTATCTGCCCCATTCTAATCCACAACAATCTGCCCCATTCTAATCCACAATAATAGGCCCCAACCCAATACTACCTGCCCCACTCCAATCCAAAGCTGTATGCTCCACTCCACCCCAAAACAATCTCCCTCACTCCAGTCTAAAACAATCTGCCAAACTCCAATCCAAATTAGTCAGCCTCACTCCAAAACAATCTGACCCAATCCAAAACAATCTGAACCAATCTAAAACAATCTACACCACTCCAATCACCCCCATTCAAGCCCTCAGCCACTTTCCAGTCCACCAAATCCCATTACAATCTACCACACTCCATCCCAATTCACCGTGCTCCAATCCTCCCAACGCACCCCGCTCCAATCTGCCCTACCTCAATCCAAAACAATCTGCCCATCTCCAATATAGAAATCCAAAACAATCTGCCCTACAATAATCCAAATCAATCTGCCCCACTTCAACCTGCCCCATTCAATCTAAAACAATCTGCCCCATTCCAATCTGCCCAGTCCAATCCAAAACAATCTGCCCCCATCCAAAACAATCTGCCACACTCCAATCCACCCCTTCCAGTTCAATCCGCCCAACTCCAATCCAGCCCACCCCAGTCCACCTCGCTCTGATCCACCCCACCCTGATCTACCCCACACTAATCCAAAAATATCTGCCCTATTCCAGTCTGTCCACTCCAATCCAAATCAGTCTGCCCCACTCCAATCCAAATCAGTCTGCCCAACTCCAATCCAAAACAGTCAGCCCACTTCAGTCTAAAACGATCTGCCCTACTCCACTCTAAAACAATCTTCCCCACTCCAAACCAATCTGCACCAATACAAACCAATCTGCACCACTCCAGTCAACCCCACTCCAGTCCAATCTGCCACACTTTAATCAACCTCACTCAATCCCATTCCACCACACTCCATCCCAATTCACCACAATCCAGTCCTCCCATTCAAATCTGCCCCACTTCAATCCAAAACAATCTGCCCGCTTCAATCCAAAACAATCTGCCACACCTCCAGTCCACCCCACTCCAATTCAATCCATCTTGCTCCCATCCATTCCACCTCGTTCCTATCCACCCCGATCTGCCCCACTCTGATCCAGCAATATGTGCCCTACTCCAGTCTGCCCCACTCCAATCCAAAACAATCTGCCCCACTCCAATCTGTGCCACTCCAGTCCAAATCAATCTGCCCAACTCAAATCCAAAACATCCTAAAACAATCTGCCCTACTCCAGTCCAAAACAATCTGTTCCAGTCCAAAACAATTTGCACCAATACAAACCAGTCGGCACCACTCCAGTCAGCTCCACTCCAATCTGATACAATTCAGTCCACCTCACTTGATCCCATTCCACCACACTCCATCCCAATCCACCTAAAATCCAATCTTCCCATCCCACTCAAATCTGCACCACTTCAATCCAAAACAATCTGCCCCACTAAATCCAAAGCAATCTGCCCCACTTCAACCTGCCCCACTCCAGTCCAAAACAATCTGCCCACTCCAATCCAAAACAATCTGCAACACTCCAATCAACCCCGCTCCAATCTAATCAGCCATGCCCCAATCTAATCCAGTGTGCTTCGCTCCAGTCAAGTTCACTTCACCCGATCCATCATGATCCACCCCACTCCAATCCAAAATAATCTACCCAACTCCAATCTGCCCCGCTCCATTCCAAAACAACCTGCCCAACTCCAGTCCAAAATAATCTGCCGCACTCTCATCCAAAACAATCTGGCACACTCCATTAAAAAACAAATTGCCCCACTCCAATCTGCCCCACTTCAGTCCATCGCAATCCAACCCATTCCAGTCAACCCATCCCACTTCCATCCATCCCATCCCACTCCAATGCACCACATTCCAATCCAACCTACCTCACCCCACTCCACTCCAATCCAACCCACCACAGTCCACTCCACTCCAATCCACCTGCCTCACTCCACTCCATCCCACTCCACTCCAATCCATCTTAATCCACCCCAGTCCAATCCAGTTCACCTTAATCCACCCCACCCCACTTCACCTCAATCCACCCCACCCCACTTCACCTCATTCCACACCAGTTCAGTCCACTGCACTCCACACCAGTCTAATCCACCCCTCTCTGATCCAGTTCATTCCACTCCAGTTGAATCCACTGCACTTCAATCCAGTCTAGCCCACCCAAATCCACATCATTCAGTCCAATCCACCTCAATCCATTCCTGTTTATCCCACTCCAGTCCACCCCATGCCAATCCAGTTCACCTCACTCAATCCAACTCACCCCAACCCACCGCATTCCACCACAGTCCAAACCCCCTACCACACCCCACTCCACTCCAGTCCATTCAACCTCAGTTCACTCCACCCTCACTCCAGTTCACTCCACTCTAATCATCATAATCCAATCCAATTCTCCCTATAAAGTCCACCTTAATCCACTACACTCCAGCCCAGATCACCCCACTCCAAATCACCTTAGTCCACCCCAACCCATACCAATCCAATCCACTCACACCAATCCAAACTACCCACACCAATCCAATCTACCCCATTCAATCCAAACCACCCCATTCAATCCAGTCCACCCCACTCAATACAATCCAGTCCACCAACTCAGTACAATCTAATCTACCCACTCCATTCCAATCCACCCCACTCACGTCCTCCTCACTCCAATCCAATGCAACCCACTCCAGTTCAATCCACCACAATCCAACCTACTCAAATCCAGTCCACTTCAATCCCATCCACCTCACTGCAAAAAGTCATTCCACTCCAATCCAGCCCAGCCCAATCAACCCACCACCTCAAATCCATTTTATCCCACCCCACTCCAGTCTATCCCATCCCACCCCAGTCCACCCCACCTTAATCCAATCCACCCCACTCCTTCGAACCCATCCCACTCAATCCAATCCACCCCGGTCAATCCAATCCAATCCACTGCTCTTCACTTCACTTCACCTCACTCCAGTCCAGTTCACCCCATTCCAGTCCATTTCACTTAACTCCGGTCCAATTCACCCTTCTCTGTTCTACTCCGCCACAATTTAACACACCACACCCCCACTTCAGTCCACCCCACCCCTATTCAATCCATCCTACTTTAGTCCAGTCCACCTCACTCTACCCAAATCCAATCCACCCCATTCCAATCCATCCAGCCCACTGCACTCCAATCCACCCCACCGTAGTCCTATCACTTCAATCCAATCCACCCACTCCAATCCATTCTAATCACCCCATTTCAATTTGCCTCAACCCATTTTAATCCACCCCACTCAACTAATTCCACCCCAATCTACTCCAACCTAGTCCACCCTACTACCTCAATCCACTCCAACCCACTCCTCCCTATTCCACCCCATGCAACTAAACCATTATACTCTACTCTACACTGACACTCTACTCCATCTTCTTCACTCAACAACACTTTGCTCACCCATTCCAATCTGACAATCCATGCCACTAACCTTTATCCATGCTGAACAGCAGCCACACTGATGTACAACATGGCTAAAACACATTGCCAAAGCCAATAGCTCTTGATTAGGTAAGACCTTTTGGCTTTGCCAATGCTTTTTGTTCTATATTCATTCAGCTTGGCCATCTTCTTTGTGGCATATTTAATACCGAAGGATCTTCAAGTTACAATCCAGGGCTTACACTGTTATGAGTTTCTTATCATGCTGCACGGATCTGCTCAAACCACTTTAGTTTGGTCTTTTTACATAATATTTAGATTCAAGCTCTCATATGGGCTCCCCATTCTGTACTAATTATGATTTTTTAAATCCAGACCTCGATTCTGGATACTTCTCATTGTATTTTTGCTACTGAATTGACTACTATTAAGTTAGTACTTACTATAATTACTTTTCTTACTTGACTTCACATGGCTCCTACATCAACTACTTCACTTAACTTCTCTATTTGTTTGATGATGGAATAATGGGGTTTCTTTTTTTACATTCATGTTTACAGATCTTTGGTGGAGGACTTACTTTTGGTTTCAAAGGGCTGTAATAGAAGTTACTATATCTTTCAGTCTCTACTTTTCTCTTTCACCAGGGTGTGTCACAACATGCTATCTATTTTTCCATTTATTTCCTACACTCTTCCGTTATTCACGGGTACTTGGTTTCTCATTTTATAGCTATCTATCTTTATCCATGAAGAATCCTGTGATATTATATGTATTATCCCTGTTTTGGATAGTTTTTTGGGGGGATTTTACGCTTACAGCCTTGAAAAGTCACTTACGATGAAACTTGTGCCGGCTGTTATATGAACTGTGAATGGCTGTTGTATGAACTATGGACTACTGAATTCTCGATGTTTCAATAAATCCATATACAGGACTTTTCTTCACAAATGTTACATTGCAGACCTTTACTTTGTTGGGCTTCTGTTCTGAGTGCTGGGGTGTTTTCATTGGCAAATGACATTTTCAAAGTATACTGTGTTGCACAAGGTTGAGTGCAGTCAGGCTTTTTATCCAGAAGCCCTATTCAGTTATAAAGACACCTAGTGCCTCCTGTTATTGGTTCTTCTGAACAGAAAGAGAAAGTAGTTTTTAATCATGAACTGATAAACATACCTGCCCCTTCCCTGATGAAGGGTCAGAAGTACAAAGTAGGGCCGATGGTTACCTAAAAAATGCTTTTTATTAATGTACAAACCTCAAATTGCAATTCGGTAACAAGCTACCAAATCGCATTTTGGGTTTGCAACCCAATACCAATTAATATTCGGGAGGGGCGTATTTAAGGTGTTCATTGCAAATACTGAATGGAAAGGCTATTTGTGAATGTTTTGTGACCAAATTCTGGTCACAAAACAGTAATATTGCACCATTTCTTCAAAAGAGGACCCCCTTCCCTTTTGCTTTTTAATAGCAAGTAGTGGTTTCATGAACCACTGTCTACTCTTAAAAAAATGAAAGTTAAACATATAATTTTTAGGTTGCAGCCTACCAGACAACTCATATGTCTGGTTTGCTAATTTGCTAATTAGGTTGCAGCCTATCTGGCTTGCTAAAGACATCTTGGGGACTTTTAGAAATTGACCTAGGAATGCATTCCGCTTATCATTGGCTTTGTGGTTTGTAACCACACTTTCTGGCTTTCCGTTTGCTGGCTTTACTTGCTTTAGGCTTTCTGGGTTCAGTTAGTTTCTTCCTTTGTCTGTACTCCATTTTCTGTATTCTTCCACAAACTTGCTTTCTGTTAACAGGCCTTTAAATCTTGTTCTTATATCGTCACATTTGGTGTGCGTTTAAAGACCGAGGTCAAATGGCAGGGCTGTCTTCCAAGGGTGATTGTTTACTTTTCTTTCTCTGACTTCAAATTGAGAGGATGTATGTGGCAATCTTGCTGGATACAGGGGGTCGGGAAGAGTTTTTTCTAGCATATGACAACATTTAAATGAACTGTGTCAGTATTTCAGAATATATCAGAATCATGAACTCACAAATGAAGCACATTTTTTGTTATTTCTGAAGTGTGTTGCAAACAAATAATTTAATGTGATCAAAACAAATCATTAAACTAGATGATGCAATTTTCACACATTTTCATCTGAGCACTGTGTAGTTTTAATAGTTAAGCTGTATGTCTGTGCAAATGTAATAGTCAATTCAATTGAAAATGTGTTGTCTGTAGTGGCAGTGTGCTGCCATACCATGAATACTTCACTCTACACCACTGCACTCTAAGTCATTTCACGGTACGCCTCTCTTCTCTACCCTGTACCACTGTAATGTATGCCAATGCACTCTTAGCCACTCTGCTCTATACCACTGCACTCTTCGCCACTGCACTCCACACCACCCCAGTCTAGGCCACACCAGTCTACTCTGCACAACTTCGCTCTAGGCTACTGTACCCTACATAACTCTGTGCCACTGCACTCTATACCAATGCACTCTACGCCAATGCACTTTACTCTAACACAACTCAGTGCTCCTGCACTCTGTGCCAATCCACTGTACTCCACGCTAATTTACACTTCCCCTATGCCACTGCACTCTACATCACTTTACGCCATTACACTCTTTGCCACTCTACGCAAGTACACTCTAGCCTGCACCACTCCACTCTACACCACTTCTCCCTACTCTGAAACAATCTACTCTACGCCACTGCACTCTACTCCACTCTACTTTTAACGACTGCACTCTGTGCCAATGCATTCTACACAACTGCTGTCACTGCACTCTACACTGCATCACTGTACTCTTTGCCCCTGCTCTCTACCCTACTCTACTCCATTCTACACCACCACTGGACTCTGCCACTCTACAGCTCTGCACTCTCATCCACTGAACTCTACATCACTCTACTCTGCACTACTCCACTCTACGCTACTCCAGTCTATGCCACTACACTCTATGGCACTGTGCTGTACTCTGCACCACTGCACTCTGTGCCACTCAACTGTACACTGCACTCTACGGCACTGCACTCTATGCCACTCAACTCTACGCAACTGTCTATCACTTAGCTCTAGGCCACTCCACACTGCGCCACTGTAGGCTGCTCTACTCTGCACAGCTCCACTCTGCTCAATGACACTCCACTCTACTATGCTCCAGTCTTCGCCACACCAATCCACTCTAGACTACTACATTCTATGCCACTGCATCATATAGCACTTGACTGTAATCTGCACCACTCTATGCTCCTCTATTCTGCACCACTGTACACCCCTGCACTCTTTTCCACTCCACTCTACTCTGCATTCTACACCACTGCACTCTATGCCACTCCACTCTGGGCCACTGCCCTCTGCATCACTCTACTCTGTGCCGCTCTACTCTACGCCACCCTACTCTGCACTATTTCACTCTACTATGCACCACTCTAATCGATGCCACTTCATTATGCAACGCTGCATTGTACACCACTGAATTTAATGTAACTACACTCTACACCATTATACTCTGCAACACTCTACACCAGTGCAGTCTATACCAGTCCACTCTATTCTATGTCACTCCAGTGTATGCCAGTTTATGCAACTCCACACTAGGCCACTCCATTACACAACACTCTCTGCCACTCCACTCTACAACACTCTACTCCACTCTTTGCCATCCACTCTACAACACTCCATGCCACTCCCTTCTATGTCACTAACCGTTAGCCATGCTGGTGAACAACATGGGATGGGTAAAGCACATTGCAAGGCCAATAGCTCTCGGATAGGTGCAACCTAGTGGCTTTGCCAGTGCTTGTTTGTTTTTTTAAACACATCTCATCATTCTTTGAGGCAAAGGCTGCATTTCAAAGAAAATAATTGCTTTATTTAAAAGCAATCACGGACATGGTGGTTTGCTGACCCCAGCAAGCCACCATCCATGTGATGGCCGCCATTCCTAATGGGTCGCAAACTACAAACTACCTCATTAATATTCATGAGCTACGTCGATTTGCAGCCTACTAGGAATCTCTAATTAAAAGTAGAAAGGTTTTATACATTATGAATAGCTATTTCCTAATTGTGATTCACAAATTGTGATTCGCTGAAAATCCCAGTTTGGAAATCGCTATCCATAGATTTTGTACATTTGGTCCCAAGAGGGAAGTCAGAGATCATGTGTACCCCTTACGTGGTCTAGATTCTTATTATGGATGGGGCAACATTATTAGCTATTAAATAGAATACAAGATAGGATTTTGAATGTGCACACTCCGAACTCATGCATTTAAAAGTGATCTCATATGTCATGATGAACAAAAAGGAGGCACGTTGAAATGAAGTAGCTTCCTAGGATCGCACAATTTGGTCAAGCAGGGCAGCAGAGAGTGATCCCAGATTTTCCAGTTTCACACTGCACAATCCAGCCATTATATGGGTAACTCAAAGGTTAATGCTTTATTGTTAATTGTTGGAAGATTAAATTAGTGTGTGGGTGGTAGGGAGAATCCACATTCCAATTTTGGCAAATCTTGCCCAAGGATATAAAAGTGCTTCATAATGGATTCAGACTATTTTGTGCTTTTTTTGGCACTAGAAGATTTGCTAGGATTCACACAATGCTAAGCGGAGACTGGGATTGGGACCTGGTTCCCCATGTTATATTGTTGGCTGCTGTAGTCGCTAAGCCACACCACCCCCTGTTAACACGCAAAAGTCCCAGAGTGGAATCTGTGTCTGTAATTATCTAGAGGAGGTGGTCTCTGTTATCCTGGTGGGCTAATCCCAGAGCACACCTCGCCACCCTGTCGTGGTCTCCTTCCTATTCTGTTTAAGAGACCTTTGAGTTCATCTGGTGTATTCCAGATGCTACAAGCCCCATTTTCAGAATACCTACCTCCATCTTTCAGTCCCTGCAGCGCATCTCGTTGCTGGTCTGGATACTCCTTTCCAGCGTGGCCTCATATCTCCCTTGGAGATTTGGTCGCTCATCTTCTCTGCAGTTGCGTTATAGCATTGTCAAGCCCCGACCTTCACAATATGGTTTAACAACTCGTTACTTGTGCCTGGATTAGGATTTGAAGCTGAACCCTTCCAGCTGTACCCGAGTCACTCATATGGACTCGGAGAACCCCGGTCCTGACACTTTTGCATAGGAAGGGACAGATAATGTCAACAGGACCTCTCTTCCTCCAAGCGACTCCTCAGGAAGCTCGCAAGCTTCTCTCAGCTGGATGCCGCCTCGTTCTCTTCTGTGGGCAGCTCTGTGGATTGAGGTGCAGAGAAGTTAAAGAGGGGTAATTGTTGCTAAAACTTATCTCCTCTGCCCCCAGCCAACTCCTACACCCCCACCACACCGTTTTCCAAAATGGGTACAGATGAAATATTACAGCTTAAAATAAAGATAAAAAATTACCAGATAGTTATGCTCTGATTTAAAAAAAAGAAAAAAAAAATCATAGTAGCTAATATCAGCAGGTGTCGTGTGGCGATTAGATTAAATAGCGCATTCCATTAAACACTATGATTAGCTAATATCAGCATGTGGCGATTAGTTTAAATAGTGTGTTCCACTAAACACTATGGGCCACTAGTACCAGTCCTATCTAAACATAAGACCGCCCTATGTTGAAACTGCTACTATCAACGTCCTTCTCTGCTGCGTATAAAGGAGGCAGTGAGCTTCACTTGCTGATACACTTAGGGCATATGTCCACCGGCAAACAGAAACTATTATTAGACCATTTACTGGTAAGTCATCTCAATGGTAAAACTCTGGGTCTGAATTTTATATCCAATTGTCTTGCACAAACAGGAGTAATTTCATCTAAGGGCTCAAATTTTTAAAAAAAATTGTGATCAAAGAAATAATTGGTAATACATCCCGAACTTAACTATGTTGCCCCAAGACTTCTAAACATATATCCAGTAACATTCTTTTAGATCAGTGGTTCCCAACCTGTGACCCGGGGAACCCTAGGTGTCCATGAAGCCTCCTCATGTGGTCTGTGACTTCTTAGAAAATTAAATGATAACAGATTAGGTCCCCAGCTTTTAGTAATGACTCTCCGGATTCCAATAATGATTCAGTGGGAGTCCCCGGGTTCCAGTAATGATAAAGTGGAGGTCTAAAGAAGTCAAAAGGTTGGGACCACTGTTATAGATGGTTCCCTAGTTCCCTCGTAATATAGCTGGGAATGGTCCACAACTCGTTCATGCCCAAGGTGGCCAACCAGTTTTTCATTGTTTTGAGCCAGGGGTTCGTGCAAGCATAATTCAAGGCTGGTTTTTCCTGCAAGCACAACCTGAAAGGTTCAAACTCTTTGTTAAGCCAAATCCTACAGCAGTATGACAATGGTTTAAATCTAATTATGTCTACTATACCATTCATAAGCATGTCTATGTGTAGTGGTTATGTAGGCGAACTTTGCAGTAGATTAACCAATGCTCTTATTCTCTACTCTTGCCAGTCCTGCTATGTTATTACAGCCCCACAGTTCAGCTCCATATAACACTGCACTCGAGGCTTTACTCTCTATATCCCCAGTGCTGGCAATCTGTATATACAACTTTTAGAGATATAGGGGGTCATTACAACATTGGCGGTAAAAGCCGCTTACCGCCGTGCAGAAGACCGCCAACACACCGCCGCGGAATTCCGCCACGGTCATTATGACCCACAGCTTGGAATCCGCCAAAATCCAGACACCCACACAAGTCCGCCACACCAATGGTCAGTGATAAACTGGCAATAACAAAACCTCCACCGTCACGCCAACAGGAATACGCCCACACTATCACGACCCACGAATCCACACTACGGTCTTTCAACCGCGGTATTCCATTGGCGGTACACACCGCCGCGCTCACAATACACACACTCCTACAAAACACTACCACATTGGACAAATACACACACCTGATATACATACACCCACCACTCCCACACACCCAGTACAATATAAAACACACATCCACATCACCCACAAACCCTTACGTCAACAATTGCGAAAGAAGGCCAGAGAGAGACACCACCATCTACAAACTAGCATTCACAGGCACTCAACACCATCACTCACACAACATCCACACACCTCACACAACACACCTCTAAATATCCCCCCACACATCACAACACACACCACCCCACACATCACCCACACCACCCAATGGCCCCGCAAAGACACCCCAGGTTCTCTGAGGAGGAGCTCAGGGTCATGGTGGAGGAAATCATCTGGGTAGAACCACAGCTATTCGGATCACAGGTGCAGCACACCGCCATAGCTAGGAAGATGGAGCTACGGTGAAGAATAGTGGACAGTGTCAACGCCGTGGGACAGCACCCAAGAACACGGGATGACATCAGGAGGAGGTGGAACGACCTACGGGGTAAGGTGTGTTCCGTGGTCTCAAGACACCACATCGCGGTTCAGAGGACTGGCAGCAGACCCCCACCTCCTCCCCCAGAACTCACTACATGGGAGGAGCAGGTCTTGGCTATACTGCATCCTGAGGGCCTCGCAGGAGTAGCAGGAGGAATGGACTCTGGTAAGGCAAATCTTTACTACTTCATCCCCCACCCTACCTGCATGCCATCACATACCCCCACCCTCTCCCTCACCCCCATCACTCCAACTCCTAACGTATGTCCCAATATCACAAACCACACATCCCAAACCCTGCATGTAACACCAAAGCATGGACACCCATCACCAAAGCATGGCCACTGCACATACCCATACACCCCCCTAAACCATTATCACACAAGGTCCTACACAGGAATGCAAGCACTGGGGTACACGGTCACCCACCCATTGGACACCATGGCACACACAGATGCAATAATCATGCCTTTACACCCCTGCAGGACCCCTACCCAACGTCACCGGACAGGAGGGTCCAGATATGTCCACTCCACCCACAGAAGAGGCCCACAGTGATGACAGCAGCTCTGTCCAACTGGATCAAGATGACCAGCCCGGCCCCTCTGGGACCTCTGGACAGTCGGTTCCCCTCACACTGGCACAGGCCACTGCAGAGCTTCACCCTCTGGAAACACCAGCACAGCACCCTCCCAGCCGGCCCATATCTCTGTCCCCAGGACACGTCAAGCAGCAGTGTGTCCACCACTAGAGGGAACCCAGGCTAACCCACCACCCCAACAACACCAGGGACCTGGGGCAGTGGCAGTGAGCACACGGTTCAGGGGACAGAGGCACAGGAACACAGGGGAACTGGGAGGGCTGCTGTGCAACAGGGGGAGAACAGGCCCAGGGAACCCACTCTCCACGAGGCTTTCTCCAACATCATGGGAGCTTACCACCATTCCCAGGAGACAATGGCAGCGGTACTGGCCAAGTTTCAGGACACCCAGCGGCTGCAGGAGGAACAGTATTTGGGATTCAGGGAGGAACTCAAATCCATCAATTCCACCCTGGGCACCATTGTAGGGGTGCTGAAGGAACTCGTCAACACCAGGAGGGACACTGTGGCACAACAATGGGCCCCTGACACTAGCCTGGACAATGAACTGCCCACCACCTCCACCGGCGCTAGTGGACAGGAGGCACCGCCACAGGACCACGACACCAGCACCCCACCCCCTGCAGATGGAGAACCACCCCACAAGCAGTCCCTGAGACAAAGACAGAGAACAGTGCCAAGACCCCTGCCAAGAAATAAGACCACCCTGATTGTCATCCTTCTGTCCCACTTTGTCACCCTGTCCATCCTTACACTGCCCCAGCTCCACTTCCTATGCCCCTTTGGACAATGCACCTGTGAGACTAATATACTGGACTCTGCCATGGACATCCCTCCACCATCACCCCTGACCATTTTACAATCCCCTCCACTATTTAGCACTTCAATAAACACCCTTAAATCACAAAACAATCAGGAATCTGTCTGTGTTTTCGAAAATATGTATTAGCAATAACAGTGGCAAAATGCTATATCAAATGTAATGTCAACATACCTATGTCACACAGCTCTAGTCCATGGAGAAAAAAAGCAGATGTCACACAGTTGGACCCACATCTGTGAAATCGTAAGGGAAAGTGACAACTCAGTGACCATACACTGGGTGAAAATGACAGAAAGATGAGAGGTAGTAGAATTAAATCAGATGTAGCAGTGTTGTCTTCTTACCTGTGTCTCACTGGAAATATTGCTGGATCACCGTGTTCCTGTTGTCTATGACCTCTTCTTCTGCTTCCTCGTCTTCACTGTCCACAGGCTCCACAGCTGCCACAACACCTCCATCTGGACCATCCTCATGCAGAAAAGGCACCTGTCGTCGCAAAGCCAAGTTGTGAAGCATACAGCAGGCCACGATGATCTGGCATACCTTCTTTGGTGAGTAGAATAGGGAACCACCTGTTATATTTAGGCACCGGAACCTGGCATTCAGGAGGCCGAAGGTCCGCTCTATAATCCTCCTAGTTCGCCCATGTGCCTCATTGTTGCGTTCCTCTGCCCTTGTCTTGGGATTCCTCACTGGGGTCAGTAGCCATGACAGGTTGGGGTAACCAGAGTCACCTGCAAATATTGAGGGACAACTGTTAGACACACACTTACTCATAGGGACATCCCCAGACCCAGACACCTAGTCACACTGTATTGTGTCCATGTCCTCACCTAATAGCCACACACGGTGCCTCTGCAGTTGCCCCATCACATAAGGGATGCTGCTACTCCGTAGAATATAAGCGTCATGCACTGAACTAGGAAATTTGGCATTCACATGGGAGATGTACTGGTCGGCCAAACACACCATCTGCACATTCATAGAATGGTAACTCTTCCGGTTTCTGTACACCTGTTCACTCCTGCGGGGGTACCAAGGCTACATGCGTCCCATCAATGGCACCTATGATGTTTGGGATATGTCCCAGGACATAGAAGTCACCTTTCACTGTAGGGAAATTCTCCACCTGAGGGAAAACGATGTAGCTCTGCATGTGTTTCAGCTGGGCAGACAACACTCTGGACAACACGTTGGAAAACATAGGCTGGGACATCCCTGATGCTATGCCCACTGCAGTTTGAAAGAACCACTTGCTAGGAAATGGAGTACTCACAGCACCTGCACTTGAGGGGGGATTCCTGTGGGATGGCGGATAGCTGACATCAGGTCTGGCTCCAACTGGGCACACAGTTCCAGGATTGTGGTAAGATCAAGTCTGTAGGTGATGATCACATGTCGCTCCTCCATTGTCGACAGGTCCACCAGCGGTCTGTACACTGGAGGATGCCGCCATCTCATCACCTGCCCCAGCGGACGATGCCTATGGAGGAGAACAGCGAGCAGAGAGTCAACCAACTCTGAGGTACATAAACACAGCTTAATCAGAAAATATTTGCAAATCGACATTTGCCTTTATTAGTGTTTAAGCACGGCCTCGATATGTGTGACGCAGTCCAAAATAATGCCATGTGGGCCCCTAAAATGGCGGCTGCCTGACCTGTAAATTGGGACAAGGGGATGTGAGGTAACTGCGCTGGCATTGTACACCGTCGCTGTAGGCGGTCGAAGACCGCGGCACAATCCTGCATTGGTTAACATTGGACCCTATGGGTCCCAGGAGCCAATGACGATGTACGCCGGCAGTGACGGTACGCACCGCTGCAGATGTGACCGCCATTTTCTCTCTGTTCAATCACTTGATACCTGATCTTCGACAGGAGAGGACCTACACTGCAAGTGCTGCTGTGACCTCAGTCTGGAAGAGACAATGGCTCGTGTGTCTGGGGAAAGGGCCCCTGCCTTCAGCACGGAGGAGTTGGAGAAACTCGTGGATGGGGTCCTCCCCCAGTACACGCTACTCTACGGTCCCCCAGACAAACAGGTAAGTACACTGTGAGCATGCTGTATGGGCAATGCCTGTGTGGAGTGGGGTGGATTAAAGATAGGGGGGGTGAGAATGATGCGTGCATGAAACGACAGTGAGTGCCTGTGCATCATGGCAAGGGTAGGGATGCGGGCCAATGACTGTGACGGTGCGGACGGTAATATCTTCTCCTTTTCCCCTTTACTATAACTGTAGGTCAGCGCCCAACAGAAGGTCGACATTTGGCTTGCCATCGCCAAGGAAGTCCGGATCCTGGGGGTCTACCACAGACGGAGCACCCACTGCTGGAAAAGATGGGAGGACATTTGCCGCTGGAGCAAGAAGACGGCAGAGGCCCAGCTGGGGATGGCCTCCCAACGTGGGAGGGGTGTCCGTCGCACCGTGACCCCCCTGATATTCTGGATCCTGGTGGTGGCGTACCCGGAGTTGGATGGGTGCTTGAGGGCATCACAGCAGCCACAAGGGGGTGAGTACACTCTCATTCTGCTGATTTAGCACGCATTGTAGGTGTCTGGGTGGGGGAGGTGGGCTGTGGGTTTCCCTAGGCCAGGGCGAGTTTAGTAGGCAAGGTCCCTTCTTAAGGCAGGCCCTGTGGCACCTCACCCCACCTGTGTACAGTGCGAACTACACCTAGTCAGGCTCCTGTGACATCCATGTGTGCAGCAATTGGCATAGCCTTGTAACCCATGTCCCTGGAATTGATTAGGGAACTCCAAGTGCACAGCGTAGTGCAGGGGGCTTCTGTGTCTGTAGTGTCCACCAACGGTAGCAGTATTGCATGCACTCAACATGTCTTTCTTCTCTCCCCCCCCCCCCACCCCCTTTTTGTGGTCTCCCTGTTCTTGTGTGCATTAACATCATCAGGCGGAGGAGCAGTGGCACCGGAGCAGGAGGGAGCTGCATCCTACATGGCCGTGGAGGGTGACACAACGGAGTCTGAATTCACCAGTGGGACGGAGGGCGAGGGGAGCTCCACGGCAGGGACTGGAGCTGAGACCAGCAATACGGACTCCTCCTCTGATGGGAGCTCCCTCCCCAGTGCCCCCGCATCTACAGGTACAGCCGCCACCCTCCCAGCAGCCTCTCAGCATGTGTCCCGTGCCCGCTCACCCAGGAGGGTGGGCATCTCCTTCGCCCCAGGCACCTCAGCCCCTGCCTCTGTCACCCTTGCTTCCCTCAGTGAGGAGGCCATTGACCTCCTCAGGTCCCTCACTGTTGGGCAGTCTACCATTATGAATGCCATCCAGGGTGTAGAGAGGCAGTTGAAACAAACCAATGCATTCCTGGAGGGCATTCATTCTGGTCAGGCAGCCCATCAGCGAGCTTTTCAGACTCTGGCCTCAGCACTGATGGCAGCCATTGTCCCTGTCTCTAGCCTCCCCCCTCCAGCTTCCTCCACCCAGACCCAAACCCCTGTACCTCAGCCTATCCCAAGCACACCATCAGACCAGCATGTACACACCTCGACACACAAGGGAAGCTCTGGCAAACATATGTGCCACACATCCCACAGGCACTCATGTAAGCCCCATCCCCATGCAGACACAGCAACATCCACTGGCTCCACTGTGTCCCCCTCCTCCTCGTCTCCCTCCTCCCTCCCTGTCTTGTCTCCACTCACACCTGCATGCACTACTTCCTCAGCCACTACGTCCATCACCAGCACACCCACCACCACACCCCGCTCAAGTGCAGTTGCCACCCCAACTACCATTCGCACATCCCCTGTGTCCTCTCCCAGTGTGTCTGTGAGGCCACCTCCCAAGGTACACAAATGCAGCCACACATCCACCCAACAGCCGTCCACCTCACGGCAGCCTCCAGCCCATGCACCTTCACCCAAAGTCACCAAATGTACACCTCCTACAACCACTACCTCTTCCTCCACTCCCAAACCCCCTCCATCAACCCGTCCCAGTGTTCCCAAAAAACGTTTCCTGTCCAACCTTGACCCCTTTCCCACACCTCCCCCCACCCCTTCAGTCTCCTATGGCCCGCCTCTCCAGGTCCCAGCCCAGCACCTCAGCCACAACATCTGCGGGACCAGTGGTGCCAGTAGTAACCGGCTTCTGGAGTGCGCCAGACAGCAGGGCAGCCAGTGTGGCAAGGAGCCAGAGCACGGACAGTCCCCCACCTGTAAAGCACAAAAAGTTGGCCAGTGCCCGGCAGGAGAGAGGAAAGAAATCAGCCACCAAAGCAGGGGTACAGCTAGGAGTGTGGAGACAGCTGCGCTACCATCCAAGGTGGGGAAGGAGCACAGTAAAACCGACAAGTCTGGGAAAAGCTGCACGGCGGACAAGACCGCCACCAGCACCGCTGCCCAGGACACCGCCGCCACCATCACCGCTGCCCAGGACACCACTGCCACCAGCACCGCTGCCCATGACACTGCCGCAACAAGCACCGCTGGCCAGTGAGCGGCAAAGATTCCGACGCTACTGAGGCCACCAAGAGCAGGATGAAGCACTCTTGGCACAAACCCCCCTCCAGAACCAGTGGAGAGATACATCCACTACCTCAGTCCTTGGCAGGATGAAGCACTCTGGGCACAAAGGCCCCTCCAGAACCAGTGGAGACTGTTATCCACTTGAGAGACTGTGGCTTTGCACTCCCCAGGATTGAACAGTGGGCAAACCACCCAATGTAGAGACTTGAGAGACTGTGGCTTTGCACTCCCCAGGATTGAACAGTGAGCAAACCACCCACTGCAGAGACTTGAGAGACTGTGGCTTTGCACTCCCCCGGATTGGACAGTGGGCATGGAGCCCCCTCGTGGATCTGGCATCGTGCACTCATCCGGCTGAGGTGCCCCCTCCTTCCCTTCCCCCTGAGGTGCCTGTTTTATTTTGATCTGATACCCCAGCAGTGTTCTCTCCGTCTTGTTCGGGTATCTTGTGTGGGCTTCGCCCATGCATTTTGGGCCCAGTTGTCCGCGGACTATGATGGTGGAATCCCTTGGACTTATATTCTTGGTGTATATATTTGTTTATAGTGTGAAAATCTTTGTCCATGTATATATTTTTGATTCATGTATTTGAATATGTTACGATAATTAAACTCATTTCCTTTTGTCCTTGCATTCTTCCAGGGGGGTAGGGGGGTGTAACTGTAATGTATCAATATGTATTAGTGTGTGTGTTGTCGTGGATGAGGGTGGGGGGTTTTGCGTGTGTGTGTCACTGTTTTTTCCCTCCCCCTCCCCTGTGTCGTAGGTGCAGTACTCACTGTGGTCTTCGCCGCCGGCGTTCGTGATCCTGATAGAGGAGCAGGAAGATAAAGGCTGGAATAATCTGGAGCTCAGGTTCCATGGTGTCCTGGTTCCTCGTGGGGTGTGTAGTGGTGAGTGTTTTCCATTATAAGTCCTGTTTCTGCCGTGTTTTTGTTCGCGATGAATCCGCCCCGGGAAGAGTGGTGGCTTGGACTGTTTTAATTCTGTGGGTGGTACATTGTCCTCCGCCTGTGTGTTGGCGGTTACCACCGCAGTGTTTGTTTGTACCGCCTTGGCGGTCTGATTGTTAAAGTGGCTGTCTATGTTGACTGGTTCCGCCACGGTCGTAATTCAATTTTTTTTCCGCCGGCCTGTTGGTGGCTTTACCCCCGCTTTAACACTGACCGCCAGGGTTGTAATGACCACCATAAAGTCTTAAAGTTGCAGATGCGCTATTGTGGGAGGCTAGCTGGATCGCGCTAATTTGTGCTGTTTGAGACTTATTAGTCTGCTTCACCCGAGGGTACTCAAAATGTGTAACCTTTTCTATGCTTACGTTTCCCTGGGTCAGCATGCGTATTTGTGATTTAAGCAGTTTATGGGGGCAAAAGGCCATGTACTTGGTCTTCTGCAGGTTCAGCTTCAACCCATGATCCTTGCAAAAAAATAAAAACACTAACTTATCCTACAAGGACTGTAGTCCAGTTGGTGTTTTTGAAACAAGTAGCGTGTCATCAGCAAGTAACAAAGCCAAGATTGTGTTCCCTGCTTTTCTTGGAGCATTGTGTATGCTGGTATTAAGGTAGTCAACAGCTTCATTTGTATAGAAAAACAGTGGGTGCTAGGACAATACTGTGTCTGAACCTCCTGTCAATGCAAACATGGTTCCTTAAGCCCCCCTCTTTTCCCCATCTAATCTGTGCATGATTGTATGGAGTTAAATATGTTAGACAATCTACTGTCTGGTGCACCCATCTCTTCTAGTACTGCCCACAATTTGGGTCTGGCTATCATATATAAACCAGACTGGAGGTCAACAAAGGCCTCATGCAACTATCCCCATTGCAAAATTACTATCTTCCAATATATAGATAAAGATCGGAAGATCTGGTCAGTTCTGTTGAACTTGCTCCTGAAGCCAGCTTGTAGGTGGGTGAGCACATTACTCTCTATTATCCATTTCTGAAGTTTATCCAAAACATCTGCTTGCAAAAAACTTTCTGGAAAACATCAGGTATGTTTATTGGTTTATAATGGGCTGGATCCTCATTGTTTCCCTTTTTTTATAAACATGAACAATTACTCCCCTCACCCAATCTCAGGACACTGGCAAATGATCTGATCGGGTTCTGGGTAGGCATGAGATTGACTCCAACCAGCCCAGGATATTTCTTGATGACAGACAGAAATCTGTCCTAAAGTGCAAGCCTTGTACTACTGGTTGAAAAGAATAGTCTTTAGAGTTTGAGTGCTGTGTACAGTGTTTATATCTAGCAATTAATTTTGGATCATGAATCTTAGTAATTCCTCAAGTTCACAGTTCTGCCTAGTAGACCCAGTACCCATATTATCTAAGCTGGCCTGTAGTGAGCTGTTAAAGTTACCACCCCAGACTATCGTGAGAGGATCAGCAGTGATAATCTGTTGCATGATTTAGGCATAGAATTTGAGGCCATCCCTATTCGGACTGTATGTATTTAGACACTCCAATCTACGAGGCACACAAAAGGCTTATCATGGCCATTTCCTACAGATACCATATATGAATTTAAAGAAACTTTTTGTTTTTCAGAAGACAGATCGTCAAAGTGTTTCTGGCTGTCTTTCTTATCCTGGGGTGTTCAACACTTCACTCTACGAGGCACACAAAACTAACAATAAAGCTTGTCGTGGCACTTTTGTTTTTGAGAAGACAGATTGTCAAAGTGTTTCTGGCTGTCTTTCTTGTCCTATTTGGGGGAATATATTTCTCCCCACACTTATGGACACGGTCATCAAGAATCCATGCCTTGAGAAAGTCTAGATGACGAAACACGTGTCAGCTGCATTTTGGAACGTACTGTGTTTGAAGAAGAATAAATCCTAACCAATCACGAAAATGCGTTTTGGACTTTGGTGTATACCTTACTACCTGTATGGACATTGTGGACTGTATCGTGTGCCCCGGTATTTGTTGATAAGTATCTCAGTTCTGATTGGCCTTCCAGTCAGCACAACTTACACCCTTGGTGGTTTGGTGTAAAACCAGTATGGCACCCACTATTTAATTTTATTTCTACAGGACAAGGAATTTCCCCGGAGAATCACATATACACGTTGGATGTGCGAACCTCTTAGCATAAGCCACTGTCTTTTTATGTTGTAGACATTGTAGCTACCAAAGGAGTCTTAGACACCAAGTGGGGTTCCCTCACTTAGATGAACGAGTTCAGAAGGAACTAAAAGTGTGACATCTTTGCATCTGTCTTTCCTCAAAAGTGACAGAATCCAGTGACAATGTCTGACCTTCCTGCACAGGTTTGGGAAAGAGTTTCTGTTGACTTATTTGGGCTCTTAGGGAACAGACATTGTTAGAAATTAGGTTTTTGGTTGGCAGTCAGGTTACCCTCTGTCCAAGCAAGAACCCTCACTCTAGTCAGGGTAAGTCACACACAATCCAAAATTATCCTGTGCCCACCCTCTGGTAGCTTGGCACGAGCAATCAGGCTTAACTTATAAAGGCAATGTGTAAAGTATTTGTGCAATAAATCATACAATAACACAATAAAGCACCACAAAAATACACCACACAGTGTTTAGAAAAATATATAATATTTATCAGGATAATTGTAGGTCAAAACAAATAAAGTTGCAATGTGAAATTGTAGAGATATATCTGAAAAGTGATATAAAGTGTCTTAAGTCTTTAAAAAGCAAACAAAGTCTCTTTCAAGCACAAAGTACCTGGTTTAAAGTGGAAAATCTCTGCAAAGGGCTGCAGAAGAAGAGATATGTGGAAAAATGGTGTGTGCGTCGATTTCTCCCCTGCACACACGGACTTGCGTTGTAATTTTTCACGCGGGAAGTCATGCGTCGTTTTCCGGCAAGTGGACAGTCTCTTTCTGTGGGTCGCGGGATTACCAGATGTCCCGGGGTCTGTGCATGGATTCTTCAGCTTGTTTTCCGGCTGCGCGTCGTTCCTGAAGGCTGTGCGTGGAATTCTCATTCTCATGGCAGGTGTCGCGTTGATTTCCCTCTAGAATGCGGGCGGCGTTGTCCTTGCGAGGCCGTACGTCGAAGTTCCGATCGCCTCGAAGGTGTTGCGTCGATCAGCGTCAGTGTGCGGCGATTTTCTCGCTGCGTAGCAAGCTGTGCGTCGAAAATTTCGGCACACGAAGAGTCCAAATGAAAAAGAGAAGTCTTTTTGGTCCTGAGACTTCATGGAACAGGAGGCAAGCTCTATCCAAGCCCTTGGAGAGCACTTTTACAGCCAGACAAGAGTTCAGCAAGGCAGCAGGCCAACAGCAGGGCAGCAGTCCTTTGTAGAAAGCAGACAAGTGAGTCCTTTGAGCAGCCAGGCAGTTCTTCTTGGTAGGATGTAGTTTCTGGTTCAGGTTTCTTCTCCAGCAAGTGTCTGAAGTGGTAGGGCAGAGGCCCTGTTTTATACCCAAATGTGCCTTTGAAGTGGGGGAGACTTCAAAGAGTGGTTTAGAAGTGCACCAGGTCCCCTTTCAGTTCAATCCTGTCTGCCAGTGTCCCAGTAGGGGGTGTGGCAGTCCTTTGTGTCAGAGCAGGCCCTCCACCCTCCAAGCCCAGGAAGACCCATTCAAAATGCAGATGTATGCAAGTGAGGCTGAGTACCCTGTGTTTGGGGTGTGTCTGAGTGAATGCACAAGGAGCTGTCAACTAAACCTAGCGAGACGTGGATTGTAAGGCACAGAAAGATTTAAGTGCAGAGAAATGCTCACTTTCTAAAAGTGGCATTTCTAAAATAGTAATATTAAATCCAACTTCACCAGTCAGCAGGATTTTGTATTACCATTCTAGCCATACTAAATATGACCTTCCTACTCCCTTCCGATCAGCAGCTGCCACTTCAACAATGTATGAGGGCAGCCCCAATGTTAGCCTATGAAGGGAGCAGGCCTCACAGTAGTGTAAAAACGAATTTAGGAGTTTTACACTACCAGGACATGTAAACTACACAGGTACATGTCCTGCCTTTCACCCACACAGCACCCTGCTCTAGGGGTTACCTAGGGCACATACTAGAGGTGACTTATATGTAGAAGAAAGGGAGCTTTAGGCTTGGCAAGTACATTTAAATACCAAGTCGAAGTGGCAGTGAAACTGCACACACAGGCCTTGCCCTGGCAGGCCTGGGACAAGGTAAGGGGCTACTTGAGTGGGTGGCACAACCAATGCTGCAGGCCCACTAGTAGCATTTAATCTACAGGCCCTAGGCACATACAGTGCACATTACTAGGGACTTATAAGTATATTAAATAGTACAATTGGGTATGATCAAAAGTTACCATGTTTACAGGAAGAGAGCATATGCACTTTAGCACTGGTTATCAGTGGTAAAGTGTGCAGAGTCTAAAAGCCAGCAAAACAGAGTCCACAAAGTGGAGGGAGGCCGGGAAAAAGTTAGGGGTGACCACCCTAAGGCGTGTCAGGTCTAACAGACATCATCTCATGGTAGTTACTGATGAGTAGTCACACTTTCCTTTAGTAGAGAAGCTATCATCAACAATCCATGACAAGGTAATTGAGGGGCTGGATAACATTTTTGCAGCATGGGGTATACCCACCATTCTCAGATCTGACAATGGTCCATGTGAGAAATTGGGGTTGTTGGTTGACTAGAGTGTGAACCATGGTCAAGCAACAGCCACAACCCCTTGCAGGGTGAATCACAAAAAGTCACTAAATTAACCTGTGGTTAACCCTGGGAAGCTATGCACAAAAAGCAGTTAGGCACTGTGTTAAGTATTTATGCAGTACACAAATGACAACACAGTGGAACCACAACACAATAAAAATACCAGAACAATTTAGAAAAATAGAGAACTTTTTAATAAAGTATTTGACACCAAAACCATGAAAATCCAATTAGTAGAACCAGAGTCCTGAATTTTTTAAGTTTAAGGTTCAAAAAAGCAAGTCCTCAGTTTTAGAAATGGCCACCTGGGCACCTTTAGCACCACAACCAAGGGTCCAGGAGTGGAGGGAGACCTCTTGGGGGTGCAAGACTCACTCAGGCTGGGTCCAGGTGGTTCAAGATGGTGGGAGCCTGTTATGTCCCAGTGTCTGAAAACAGGAGACTAGCTGAACTAGCCCTTGGAGTCACTTCTGGAGTCCTGGATTTAGGTGGTGGTGTATGTGGTGATGCAGGGTTCTGCATTGGAGCTGGTCTCTTAAGGTCCCAAGCAGGCTCCAGGCAGCAAAGCAGTCATTCTGGGTACAGCAGTAGTCTGGCAGTGCACAGCAGGTCACAGTAGCAGGCAGTCCTCCGAGAGTCCTTTCACAGGTCCAGTAGTGAACTGAGGAGCGGGTCTGAGAGTACTCTTTTTATACCCTGGTGCCCTACTCCTAGAAGTCGGGAGAAGTTTTCAGATGGGTTCTTTGAAGTTGCCTGAATTTCCTGCCTCCTTTGCCCTGGCTCCTAACTGGCTGCACTGACAATACAGGGTCGTTTAAGCCTACTGTGTGGTGGCAGAGCCCAGCCTATCCAGTTTCACATGAGGCTGTGCTTAGCTGCACCCCCTCCCCCATCACGTCTGTTAATGGCCCATTCAGGCTCTGATAATCCCCCTAATGTGTGACTATTTGGGGTTAATTCACAAAGTCTCAGCTGTCAGATACACTCAGTCATATGACCTAAGGCAGGTTACTGGCACAAAGGGCTAAGGGGTGGAAAATCCCAACTTTTTAAAAGTGGCATTTTCAAACTTGTTATGATAAATCCGACTTTACCATTAAAGAGGGTTTATCATTACAAGTTCAAAGGTACCAAACATGATATGTCTACCACCTCTGGTTTAGGAATTACAATGTATTAATTTTAATAAGGAATCCCCAGTGTTACCTTATGGGAGGGGTAGGCTTCTTAGTAGTTAGAAAATGAATTTGATAGTTTTTTACAGCCAGGACTGTAAAACGAAAAAGTGCATGTTCTGCCTTTTAATTACACAGCACCCTGTGATATGGGTTACATAGTACCTACCTTAGGGGTGACTGATATGTAATAAAAGGAAAGTTTAAGGCTTGGCAAGGGGTTTTAAATGCCAAGTCGACATGACAATGGGAAACTTCCCACAGACTGCAATGGGACAAGTTTTAAGGTGCCACTTAAGTGGGGGGTACAATAAGTGCTGCAGGCTCAGTGATGGCGTTTAATTTACAGGTCCTGGATATATGGTATACCAATCTACAAGGGACTTACATGTAAATTAAATATGCCAATCAGGTATATGCCAATCAAACCATGTTTAGGGGAGTGAGCACATGCACTTTAGCACTGGTTAGCAGTCCTAAGGCCAACTTAGTAAAGATGGAGGCAAGCAGGCAAAAGGTTTGGGAGAAGCCCACCCTAAGGCTGACAGGTTTAACAGTCTACCAGGAAAGAATTTAAGGAGTTTCTAATCTGACAAAATGTCAAGCATCAGAAGAGCACACTTCTGTGGTCAAAAAACAATGGTGTTGTTGAATCGTCCATGCACGTCCTCAAAAGGGTAATTTGAGGAGCCTGCATGAGTCCTGCTACCTTGCAATTTGGGAGAGCCACCAGAACCAAACTGCCACAGTGGACCAGCTTTTGAATGTTGCCCACAGCCACATCACCCCCCTCCTTAGAGACCTACACTGGCTCCCTGTCAGCAAAAGGATAACCTTCAAACTCCTCACCCACGCACACAAGGCGCTCCACAACACCGGTCCAGCCTACCTCAACAGATGAATCACCTTCTACACCCCATCCCACCAACTCCGCTCCGCCGACCTCGCTCTCGCCACAGCCCCCCCATCCGAAGAGCGACAACCGGAGGCAGATCCTTCTTCCACCTAGCCGCCAAGACTTGGAACACCCTTCCTCTGCCCCTACGTCAGACCGAAGACCTGCTGACCTTTAGGAAGCGGCTCAAAACCTAGCTATTCAAGCAGTAGCAGCACCCCTACTCCCCGCTGCGCCTTGAGACCCTCACGGGTGGTAGTGCGCTCTACAAATACTTGAATGTTTGATAAGGTTCATGTCACAGGCACTTCTCGAAAGTGCAAGATGGAAACCTATGCTGACTGGCGTCAACGAGCTCTGGAAAAAGTCTTTGATGAAGGTCTGGGACTGGGTCCTGGTCCAATATAAAAGAAAGCGGAAAACATACACTCTGCTTGCTGTTGGTGCTCTGAGGGAGGTGACGTGCAAGGGACACATGGTGACAGCACACTATTCCGACAGTCCATCGCACGAGACTCATCCCACTTTAAGCACCTACCTCAACATTTGTCAGCTTGCACATTTCTAAATGAGGCGATTCTGCCTGACAGTCCAAATCAAGCATCAGAGCCAGTGCCATTGGTGCACAATCTGAATGCATTTCAACTACCTCATACCACTCAATCTGGCCAGTTAGTGTGAGCACCTCAATGACTTACTGAAGAACTATAATGTGACTATTGTTTATACTTTTTATTTAACAAGGGGGAGATGTAGTGTCATGAGACTATGGGTGCTAGGACCCTTGCAGTTCTAGGTAAACTCCAAGGCTGAATTATGTAGTTTGCTGGTAGATGCTCGGGTGTGGGTATTAATGGTTATGACGTTATAAGAAAGTAGTATGTGATTGTATGCTGAGATATAAAGGTATCTGTTACACAGCTCCTTGTGTGGCATAGTCCTTTACATGCTCCTAGGCTGGGGAGGATGCTACAGGCAGCAGTTTGCAAGGAAGGCTGTGACTTCGACCTTACATCAGATCTCCTGCGTCAAGCGGGCCACAAAAAAAGGTTATTATATTCAGACAAGGTGGGTGAGGAAAAGGAAGACTGAGCTACTTTCTCTTTGAAGGCATAATAAATAAATTGAAGAACCATTGCACATGTGTAATAACGGGTGAAGAATACGTCACAGTGTGAGCAACAATAGCAATAAGTATAAGCTCACTAAAAACCTTTATCAAAAATAAACTTTTGCCATTTTACTGTAATGCTCAGAACACCCCCTAGAGGACACCACAATGAAAATAGCATCTGTAAGAAACTTGGGCAGGTAACCTTATTTAGTCCCTAGAGGACATAACCACGTGAAAAGAAAATAACCAAAGGTAATGAGGTGTAACCATATGTTCGATGGCATCTGTCGCTGTAGATACGCATGTTCTGCAATAGCTCGCCATCTGGTGTTGGGCCGGAGTGTTACAAGTTGTTTTTCTTCGAAGAAGTCTTTCGAGTCACGGGACCGAGTGACTCCTCCTTTTGTGTCCATTGCGCATGGGCGTCGACTCCATCTTCGATTGTTTTTTTTCCGCCATCGGGTTCGGACGTGTTCCTGTCGCTCCGAGTTTCGGAACGGAAAAAATAGTTAATTTCGGAAGATTTTCGTCGGTATTGTTGCGTTCGGGATCGGCGTACTTAGATTCCACACCGCATTGAAGATCGAAGAGCTCCGGTGCCCTTCGGGGTAGTTTTTTCGATCCTCCGTCGGGGCCTGGTCGGCCCGACCGCGTGCTGAAGAACACCGATGGAACGGACCCCGTTCCGTTTCTGCCCCAAATGCCACAATAAATACCCCTACACAGACCAACACTTGGTCTGCAACCTGTGCCTGTCACCTGAGCACAGCGAAGACACCTGCGAGGCCTGTCGTGCGTTCCGGTCCCGAAAAACACTCCGAGACCGTCGAGCCAGAAGACTTCAAATGGCGTCCGCACCGACAGCCCAACGGGAGTTCGAGGAACAAGAAGAGGAAGGTACCTTCTCGATCCAAGACTCAGACTCCGAAGGATTCGACGATACACAAACCGTGAGTAAGACGTCGAAAACCACACAAAGAAACATTTACAAGGCCCAGGGGACGCCACTGCCACCAGGCCATGGCTCGACCCATAAATTCGGTGACCGACCGTCGGCACCGAAAAAGGCCCAAACAGTGCTGAGATCGTCCGACTCCGGTCGAGACACCGGCACGCAGCCTTCTCGGGACCGAGAAAGTGCTGGAGACAAGCCTCGACACCGAGATGCCGGTGTGCACACGTCTCGACGCCGAGACAGCGGCACCGAAACAGATCGACGCCGAGAGGTTTCGGCCCGAAAAGGAAAAAAGTCACCTCGGAGCCGAAAAAACACGCAGACAAAGTTTCGATGCCGAAACAAACTGCAAGCGACCCAGCTTCAGGCTCTTATACAGAAGAGCACTCGCTAACCTCCCAAATGCAAAAGCATAGGTTTGAGGAAGAGCTACAAGCAACTGATGTGGACCATACGCAAAAGCGTATCTTCATTCAGCAGGGGACAGGAAAAATAAGCACCCTTCCCCCCATTAGGAGAAAGAGAAGGTTGGAGTTCCAGACGGAACAAGCACCACAACCAAAAGTGGTGAAAAGAGTTACACCACCACCCTCTCCTCCGCCCGTGATTAACGTTTCACCAGCACAAACGCCATCACACTCCCCAGCTCACACCACCATGAGCCAGGGTGACCAAGATCAGGACGCATAGGACCTATACGACGCCCCAGTGTCAGATAACAGCCCAGAGGCATACCCTACAAAACCATCTCCACCAGAAGACAGCACCGCGTACTCTCAGGTGGTGGCTAGAGCAGCACAATTTCACAACGTAAGCCTCCACTCAGAACAGGTCGAGGATGATTTCTTGTTCAACACACTCTCCTCCACCCACAGCTCCTACCAAAGCCTGCCTATGCTCCCTGGTATGCTCCGGCACGCAAAAGACATATTTAAGGACCCGGTCAAAAGTAGAGCAATCACACCAAGGGTGGAAAAAAAGTATAAGCCGCCTCCTACGGACCCGGTTTTCATCACAACACAGCTGCCACCAGACTCTGTTGTTGTAGGAGCAGCTAGGAAAAGGGCCAACTCTCACACATCTGGAGATGCACCACCCCCAGATAAAGAAAGCCGCAAGTTCGATGCAGCTGGTAAGTGAGTCGCAGCACAAGCTGCAAACCAGTGGCGCATCGCGAACTCCCAGGCACTACTTGCGCGCTATGACAGAGCCCACTGGGACGAGATGCAACATCTCATTGAACATCTGCCCAAAGACTTCCAAAATAGGGCAAAACAAGTGGTTGAGGAGGGACAGACCATCTCCAACAACCAGATACGTTCCTCCATGGACGCTGCAGATACAGCTGCACGGACAATTAATACATCTGTAACTATCAGAAGGCATGCATGGCTCCGAACGTCTGGATTTAAACCAGAGATTCAACAAGCAGTTCTCAATATGCCTTTTAATGAAAAAGAACTGTTCGGTCCAGAAGTGGACACAGCGATTGAGAAACTCAAAAAAGATACAGACACTGCCAAAGCCATGGGCGCACTCTACTCCCCGCAGAGCAGAGGGAATTACAGCACATTCCGTAAAACGCCCTTTCGAGGGGGGTTTCAGGGTCAAAGCACACAAGCCAGCACCTCACAAGCAACACCGTCCACTTACCAGGGACAGTATAGAGGAGGTTTTCGGGGACAATATAGAGGAGGGCAATTCCCTAGAAATAGAGGGAGATTTCAAAGCCCCAAAACCCCTACTACTAAACAATGACTCACATGTCACTCACCCCCTCCACACAACACCAGTGGGGGGAAGAATAGGTCATTATTACAAAGCATGGGAGGAAATCACTACAGACACTTGGGTTCTAGCAATTATCCAACATGGTTATTGCATAGAATTTCTACAATTCCCTCCAAACATACCACCAAAAGCACAAAATTTAACAACACACCATTCCAATCTCCTGGAGATAGAAGTGCAGGCACTATTGCAAAAGAATGCAATCGAATTAGTGCCAAACACACAAATAAACACAGGAGTTTACTCACTGTACTTTCTGATACCAAAGAAGGACAAAACGCTGAGACCAATCCTAGACCTCAGAGTAGTGAACACTTTCATCAAATCAGACCACTTCCACATGGTCACACTACAAGAAGTATTGCCATTGCTAAAACTGCACGACTACATGGCAACTTTAGACCTCAAGGATGCTTATTTCCATATACCAATACACCCATCGCACAGGAAATACCTAAGGTTTGTATTCAAAGGAATACATTACCAATTCAAGGTACTGCCTTTCGGATTAACAACCGCACCAAGAGTCTTTACCAAATGTCTAGCAGTGGTCGCAGCACACATAAGAAGGCAGCAAATACATGTGTTCCCATATCTAGACGACTGGCTAATCAAGGCCCATTCGTTAATAGAGTGCTCAAATCACACAAATCATATCATACAAACCCTCTTCAAACTAGGGTTCACCGTCAATTTCACAAAATCCAAAATTCTGCCACGCAAGGTACAACAATACCTGGGAGCCATAATAGACACATCAAAAGGAGTAGCCACTCCAAGTCCACAAAGAATTCAAAATTTCAACACCATCATACAACGCATGTATCCAACACAAAAGATACAGGCAAAGATGGTATTACAACTCCTAGGCATGATGTCATCATGCATAGCCATTGTCCCAAACGCAAGACTGCACATGAGGCCCTTACAACAATGCCTAGCATCACAGTGGTCTCAAGCACAGGGTCACCTTCTAGATCTGGTGTTAATAGACCGCCAAACTTACCTCTCGCTTCTGTGGTGGAACAACATAAATTTAAACAAGGGGCGGCCTTTCCAAGACCCAGTGCCACAATACGTAATAACAACAGATGCTTCCATGACAGGGTGGGGAGCACACCTCAATCAACACAGCATACAAGGACAATGGAACGTACATCAAACAAAACTGCATATCAATCACCTAGAACTTCTAGCAGTTTTTCAAGCACTAAAAGCTTTCCAACCAATAATAGTTCACAAATACATTCTCGTCAAAACAGACAACATGACAACAATGTATTATCTAAACAAGCAGGGAGGGACGCACTCCACGCAGTTAAGCCTGCTAGCACAAAAAATTTGGCATTGGGCAATTCACAACCAAATTCGCCTAATTGCACAGTTTATACCAGGGATACAAAATCAACTCGCAGACAATCTCTCTCGAGATCACCAACAGGTCCACGAATGGGAAATTCACCCCCAAATACTGAACACTTATTTCAAACTCTGGGGAACACCTCAAATAGACTTGTTTGCGACAAGGGAGAACGCAAAATGCCAAAACTTCGCATCCAGATACCCACACAAACAATCCCAAGGCAATGCCCTATGGATGAACTGGTCAGGGATATTTGCTTACGCTTTTCCTCCTCTCCCTCTCCTTCCTTACCTGGTAAACAAACTCAGTCAAAGCAAACTCAAACTCATATTGATAGCACCAACTTGGGCAAGGCAACCCTGGTACACAACGCTGCTAGACCTATCAGTGGTACCCTGCATCAAATTGCCCAACAGGCCAGATCTGTTGACACAGCACAACCAAAAGATCAGACACCCAGATCCAGCATCGCTGAATCTAGCAATCTGGCTCCTGAAATCCTAGAATTCGGGCACTTACAACTTACCCAAGAATGTATGGAAGTCATAAAACAAGCAAGAAGGCCATCCACCAGGCACTGCTATGCAAGTAAATGGAAGAGGTTTGTTTGCTACTGCCATATTAATCAAATACAACCATTACACACAACTCCAGAACATGTAGTGGGTTACTTGCTTCACTTACAAAAATCTAACCTAGCTTTCTCTTCCATTAAGATTCACCTTGCAGCAATATCTGCATACCTGTAGACTACCTATTCAACTTCCCTATATAAAATACCAGTCATTAAAGCATTCATGGAGGGCCTTAGGAGAATTATACCACCAAGAACACTACCTGTTCCTTCATGGAACCTAAATGTTGTCCTAACTAGACTTATGGGTCCACCTTTTGAACCCATGCACTCCTGCGACATACAGTTCCTAACCTGGAAGGTGGCATTTCTCATCGCCATTACTTCCCTGAGAAGAGTAAGCGAGATTCAGGCGTTTACTATACAGGAACCTTTTATACAACTACACAAAAATAAAGTCATCCTAAGGACCAATCCTAAATTTTTGCCAAAGGTTATTTCACCGTTCCATCTAAATCAAACAGTGGAACTTCCAGTGTTCTTTCCACAGCCAGATACCGTAGCTGAAAGGGCACTACATACATTAGATGTCAAAAGAGCATTAATGTATTACATTGACAGAACAAAGAACATCAGAAAGACTAAACAACTCTTTATTGCATTTCAAAAACCTCATGCAGGAAACCCAATTTCAAAACAAGGTATAGCCAGATGGATAGTTAAATGCATCCAAATCTGCTACCTTAAAGCTAAACAACAGCTGCCCATTACACCAAGGGCACACTCAACCAGAAAGAAAGGTGCTACCATGGCCTTTCTAGGAAACATCCCAATGCAAGAAATATGTAAGGCAGCCACATGGTCTACGCCTCACACATTCACCAAGCACTACTGTGTAGACGTGTTATCCGCACAACAAGCCACAGTAGGTCAAGCTGTATTAAGGACATTATTTCAGACTACTTCCACTCCTACAGGCTGATCCACCGCTTTTGGGGAAATAACTGCTTACTAGTCTATTGCAGAACATGCGTATCTACAGCGACAGATGCCATCGAACTGAAAATGTCACTTACCCAGTGTACATCTGTTCGTGGCATCAGTCGCAGTAGATTCGCATGTGCCCACCCGCCTCCCCGGGAGCCTGTAGCAGTTTGGAAGTTACCTTCAATTATTTATATATGTATCATCTCAACCTTAAATAGGTGCATACTTAGTCACTCCATTGCATGGGCACTATTACTACAATTCAACTCCTACCTCACCCTCTGCGGGGAAAAACAATCGAAGATGGAGTCGACGCCCATGCGCAATGGACACAAAAGGAGGAGTCACTCGGTCCCGTGACTCGAAAGACTTCTTCGAAGAAAAACAACTTGTAACACTCCGGCCCAACACCAGATGGCGAGCTATTGCAGAACATGCGAATCTACTGCGACTGATGCCACGAACAGATGTACACTGGGTAAGTGACATTTTCAATTTAGGCCATAGAGGCCATGGCGCATTACACATTTGTAGTGCTAACAGACCTACTGCAATGACATTACGAACAAGACTCTTAAAACACAAATTACTCTCAACAGTAAAACAAATGTTACAGCCATGAGACAGGTTAAAAATACACTGAATGGTGGGAGGGGCTATTATTTTGGAAACCCCATTAACCTAGCGTGGGGACCCAGGGACAATCGAGTCAGAGTGAGTGAGGTGTGGTGAACATTTTGAAGGTGGCCCCGTTGTCCTAGGTCCACCACAGGCTGAATTATGAGCAAAAGTGTGTTTTTAAAGAATGCCCTGCAGAGCACTATGGAACGACTGAGTGCAACGAATGTTGTAGTATGTTGGCTGTAATGCTCAGAACAGTCCCTAGAGGACACCACAATAAAAATATAATTTGTAAGAAACATTATCATGTAACCTTATAGTTAGCCCCTAGAGGGCATAACCACATGAAGACAGAATGGCAGAAAGTAATGCAATACAGTCATATATTTAGTTCCTAGAGGGCATAGTGCATTATATATTTTCAGGACTAGCAGCCCCACTGCAATACTGAGCCCCTTAGAACACAAACTACTTCCAGATGTGATGTAAAACAAAAACAAACGTTCGAGCTGTAAAAGAGCTTAAAAAGGGACTAAATGGTGGGAGGGGTTATTTTGGGGTCCCCATTAACCTAGTGTGGGGACCAAGCGATGACCAAAACAGAAAGAGTGTGTTGTGCTAAATGTTTTGGTGGTGGTCCTATTGTCCTAGGACCACCACAGGCTGAGTTATGGGCACAAATGTTGCTAAAAAGAATGCTTTATTGGTCGAGTTTTCCCCAGTGCAGTGAATATTGTAGAATTGGCTCTACTGCTGTGCTGGGAGAGACGCTTTCACTTTCAGGATTTCTGTTTTACGTAAAGCATTTACAAATTTCAAGTTTTTAAGGGGAGAGCCACAAGAAATGACTGATTATGTAACGGTGAACAATGTGACCAGCGCTCCAATACTGCCGATCAAGTTCACGCTGTTGTGCCTGTTCACACCGTGAGCACCATGGCTGTCATGCAGCACAAAGGAGAGAGAAAAAAAATAGTTTGCCTACGCTGAAGTATATCAGTAATCGTGCAATAAATAATCCATGTAACAGGGTCAGTCTGCAAAGCAGTAACAAACCAGCCTCAATGCGGGACAAACATAAGGCATTTACCAACAATATCAAGGAATTTTCTAAAGACAAGCCCAGGAATGAAGGTAAGTGATGGGCGTGGTTAAAGCCCCACAGATAGCACTAGTTCACAACGTGTTGTTATCTAACATGCTGCTACGCTCAACCTAAAAAGAATACTGTGCGCTAATGCCATCTTGCCAGTATTGCTTTTGGAATTAGAAAGTAGTCAGCCTCATGCGCTCTAAAGACAGGGGCCCTCATTATGAGGCTAGCGGTCATCAGACTGCCAGCCTCACGGCGGCGATCTTACCCCTGCAGACCAGGCGGTAAAGACCACTGCATTACATGTTGTGGGGTTTGGCCGAAGTCAAACCACCACAACGCCGCCTGGCCCGCCGGTGCGGTCGAAACGCAGACCGCCACTGCAGCAGCTTCAGCAGTCTTTAACAAAGATTGCCAAAGTCGTAATGAGGGCCAATGTCTTCAGTTCATGCAAGTTAGGAAAATCCCATCCCAGCCCTCGAACTGCTGTCGTATGCATTTCCTGCTAGAAACAAGAAACATCACGTTGGCACAGGAGCTATCCCAATAGAAACACTTTCACAGAAACATGTTCTGGGACTGATCAATATTCTGTCTGCGCACTCCTAGGGCCGGCCTCAGCGCTGGTGGTGCCCTGTGCGACAGTCTTTTTTTTGGCGACCCACACCCCATGACCACCTCCTCGAATTTACTCACTACCACCTGGCAAATGTGCCCCTCATCTCTCAGTAGCCCCTCTTTCACATAAATACATTTGTTTTAAAGCGCTTGTAAAGGCTGCCTTTCCTAATCCACTCAGCTATCCACGTAAAATATAGTTCTGTTCTTTGCAGCAGGCATTTAACCCTCTCCACTACTTTATGGCGAGTCAAAGCTGCAGCAAGACAAATCTCCCATCTCTCTCCCTAGCAGGAACATTAATCACAAGAGTATCTTGACATTTTATTTTGCTTCCTGAAGGGTGGACGCACAAGGAACTTTTTAGCGGATGCTTTTAAATCGCAATTTTCGTAAGTTATTGCTAAACACAGCGCCCCCCAATCAAGGCTAGCACCCGGTGCGGCTGCACCGCTCGCACCGCCCTAAAGCCGGCCCAATACTGTCTTAATCGATTTTCTCTCCTTCTGTGCTGCCCAGCTCGGAACAATGTCTCCTACTGCACCGTAATGTTTAAACTATTATTTTGCGCTACACTTGTAGTAACACTGGCCAGCAGCCTGACGCACTGTTCTATGACCCGCAGGTTCTCTCCACTTTTTTGACATGCTTCTAGACGTAATGACATCATATTCATGCAAGAAAGCCCATTCAATTGCAGTTTAATTCATCTTGCATGATACTTCATGTCAATTATCTTCATTCAACATCATATTATTCAAAACGTCAGGCAATTACGACATCAAATCCGAATGAGCAATGAAACTTCATGACATAGTAGCTTATATTGCCCAATGTATGCGGATCATGTGACCCCTCTTCAAGAGTCTCTGTAATCAAACAATAAATCCATGTATTGGATGCACCGAAACTGAGTCATAATTGCACAAATGTGTCACTTGAGTATAACCGTATCTGAATCTCCTTCTATGGTCATCCTTTGCAGGGCTTGTGAACATGTCAAACCCGCTGTGCTTCAACCAAACTACAAGTAACCATTCAATCATACACGATTATTCACTAAATGTGAACTTGAAAAAATACATGTCTTAAGGGATTAATGTGTCCGTAACAATAGTTGCCTGGAACCTCTATTCATGCGGATGTGCGTCCCTCTACGAAGCATGCGAAGAATTTTCTGGAACCTCACACTCTCCAAAACTGCTGGTACCTGTACCGGATTCTTCAAGTACACAGCTACATGTTCCGTCAAAGAAAACACACTTTTCACAGCTCTCGAGTTAATATCAACATACCTATTTATTTAGGCATGCTGAGCAGTGTTTTAATCAATGAGGGATCCCCAGTCTGCTACCAGGCTGTTACTGAAACTGACTGCTGAGATCTGTACAAATACTGGCTCTTCTTTCAGTGTTCATTTGGTTCCCCATGAGCTGAGGCCTATAAAAACAGTGTTTTACGGTTTGAGAGGTGAGCGGCATAACTCGCACATGACTTGCAGACAATTCGTGCTTCATAAAACATGGTAATTAGATTGCTTAACTGTAGTCTTGTACAGTGACATATGGCAGTCATGCGAGAGACAGCAGATGTCTCATCAAAGCAGGAACGGGCTGGCTTGCATTTTTTAGTGTTGGCACATGAGGATGGAAACCTGCAAACTATTTTTGGCGTAGGGAAGAGAGACACAGGTCAGTAGGACACAAGCTTAGGGCAGCACACACACATTGTTTCATCATAGGCACTGCTGTGATCAACTACCATATTGCAGAACCACATGGCGAAGTCACATGCCCAAACAAAACTCAGGACACGGAGTATACAGTCTCTTATCAGTTATGAGGGGAAACCTATGGCCCTCCAGGTCACAAGAACAAGTTCTGGATCTGTGCATTTCTGTGGAAATTCAAGGCTACAGTACATGCACTAAATGTGTGTGTTTGAAAAGAGAACAAAACGTCAGGTTACCAGCTTCGCATACAGTTGGGTCAGTCCTGGCAGGAGTACATGTCCATATGCCATGATGGGATCTCTCCTGTCCCAAAATATGATAACCATCAGTTATTTATCTCCCAGGCCTTCTTCGCACTAATAGACTCACTTGGGAGAACTGAACGGAATCATTTCTGACAGTCAACAAGGACATGCATCTAGTGGAACAGCAACACGCACTGCCCTGCTAAAGATTTTAAAATTACTGTCCATTGAGGCCTGGTGCCTCTGCTGGTGGCAGCATCAATGTCAGAACTGGTGTTGGAGCCACAGGGCACTCGGCGTTTTAGGCCTCGCTCAAGATGATTGAGCTGACCCCCCTGTAGTGGTCTGAGACTGACCCCCCTGTAGTAGTCTAACACTGGAGACTGACCTCCCTGTAGTGGTCTGAGACTGACCCATTAGGGGCCTGAAAGCTGAGAACCAAGTGACTCCCATTTAGCATTTGACTCCGAGCAGCGGGTTGAGCATTCCAAGACTTACTCAGGAACTAGTGTGGTGTTAGGGACTCTGAGCTCAATAACTTCTGAAATAACACCCGACTATGTAACTGTCCATTCAGTGCTTTCACTTACTAAGAAAATGTTTTATTGTACACACAATGGGCAAACATTCTGCACAAATCAATAAAGCTTAATAATTGTGAGGAAGAACGGTAACTAAGAAGATCTGACCTCACAGTGTAATAGGATTATTCCGTGTCTGCCCTTTTCTTGACCCTAAGGGGCAGCCCATAAGCTTTCTGTGCCTCCATGTTCTATCCCTGTGGGAGGCCACCCACAAATTAGCAAGTGTGAATGACAGTCTTTACAGTGGCGTGCAAGAGCGTTTACCTTGTGGTGCAATGTAGAAGCACCAGTCCAAGAGGAGTTCAGCTCGTCTGCAATCTATCTGCACAGCTTCTTTGTTTTCCCCTCTCCACCTCTTCTCTTCCACTCAGTCCGGCAGGTTCACAGAACGGTTGTAGCCAGGCCAGGCAAAGTTGCAGATCCACATGCCACAGTTATATGGCCATATAAAAAACCTTTACTCAAACAAAAGCTGATCCCATCTGGCTGTCCGCCGAGATGTCCGTAGTGTTCTACCATTTAATGGATCTGGGGTTTTTCAGGGCACTAAGGTTGATTCCTGAAGCCCAGTCTCCAGGACCTCCACGGCACAGTGCTGAATTAAGGGGCATAGATTACACCAGTGAGTTCCACACTGCTGCAAAAAAATGCTTGTCATGGTAACAGTCAGTCAATTGCTCTGTGCTTGGGTAGCTGGAAGTGGGTAGCCAGTCAGAGATAAGAGGGTCCCGGCTTTGCAGAGCTCTTTACTTGGTCAATAATTAGTGTCATTTCAATACGGTAACCTCAACAATCACTCCAGGTCAGGGAGGAGCACCAAGACACTCTAAGTTGGAGGTTGTCCAGAAAAGCTCTTTAGCAGCCAGAGAGAGGGCAGGGCTATTTTCCCCTGCTGCTTTGCAGTGCTGCAGTCATCTATACCTTCTTGTGCAATTTCTTTCACGTTTGACAGCTCCTTCACCAGTTAGCCATGACTGAGTTCTCCTGTGGGCAGAATCATCCTCCAAAAACACTTTTAGCACCCCTCTCTTAGTGGCCAGGCAGGATGCTCATCCAATGCAGAGCCTCAGCACCTCCAACAGAAAGTTCCAGATTTCATAGATGATGCCCTCTCATCTCATTGTGAAGCTGGATCCAGCTCTGGATCTAAAAAGGTTCTATAACACCTTGAGGATGCTTTGCTACATTGTTCAGTGAGCAGTTCTGGAACACTGACTTGGGATTGCAGTCCTCTTCGATACAGTATTTTCAGACAGTTTGTGTATTCCTTGTTACAGTTCTGAGATTTGTCTGAGGTTTTTCTGACACTGTGTATCCCTCCTCATTCAGGTCCTCCATAGGCTTTAATCAAAGAAAAGGGATGGGAGGATTAATGGTCCAGTGTATACCCTCCAGAGAACCTAGTAATATAATATGATACACTGTTCCAAAGAAACAGGGAGATGGAATAAAGGAGTCCTAATCATCAGGAGCAAGAGTCCTCACACACCATACTCGGTGTCATGCTTCATCATCGGACAGCTCCTCGTCAGACCGGCGCTGCAATGTCTGACGGGCACCCCCCGAAGGGGGGCTCTTTGCCGGAGATCTTTTGTTTGTCGATGATGCCGCGGAGCCAAATATGGGTCCGTGGGGAAAGAAGACACAAGAATAAAGGATAAAATTGGCTCAGGACCCTCACTAAATATTTTATTCTTTGATGTTGGGAGATGGCCAAGATAAAAAAAATGACAAGGGAGTGAAAATCGAGATAATGCTCAAACACTCACACAAGACAATCGAATAGAGGAAGCTGGTAATTATCCGATGTTCCTCAGTATGCGGTCGACATGTTTCGCGTCTCTTATGGTCCAAAAGGATCCTATGACGCTTCTTTAGGACCTACTCAATCATTGGACTTCTTCAATTGAAACCAAGGTGAAAAAATATATATAGACTCCTGCAATCTAACGTTCACAGTCAAGATGTCATCAGTCACTTACTAGAATGAAACAGGACTGGCTTTTTCCTATCAGTCACCCTGAATACAAAAAGAACAGAGGTTAAAATTGCATAATCTCTTCGTTAACATGAAAGAGTAGTTCGATCAAGTCAATATTGAAATAGTGACAAACTGTGCAACACAACGTGATGAGGTTGAAGATAGCAACCCATGCTGATGATATGTAGGTGGGCTTACCATCTCCACTAGAGAAAGGGCTTCATGGGATCACGTAGGCCTGTTGCCCGATTCATAACAGATCTGGTCATGGGGTAAGCAGAGATGCATAACAAAAAGAACAAAAATGTCTGTTACTAAATACTAAACCAAACCATTCGCATGGTACCTGGAAGCAAGTAAGACGTACTTTAAAATGCAAACCGGATGTAAAAAAGCTACATAATATATTCTAATATGCGCAGAAAAACAGCAGTCACATAGTCACGGAGTAAACAGTGATGGAAACAATTACCCCAGGTTTAAGATACATGTACGTATAATCTGTTAAACAGTCACATTCAGACGGATACTAAAAACAGAAAGACGTGTACTCGAGAGACCCTGGTCATACAACAGGGATCAATGTATCAGAACTGCTGCAGAGAGTAACGCTAAGGGGGGGTCTCAGTGTCAATTACATCCTCGGTCCCTCCCTATTGCTGCCAAAGTCAGCCCGGCAATTAAGCAAGAAGAGTCAGAGTCATGGGAATGCCCGTTTCACTTTCGTTCAACGAGTCACTTTTAAAGCGTGCCGAAAAACGAGACACACGTCCCACCTATGGGACCGGTATCTAGTTGTAAAGAAATCCGCATTTTGTCCAGAGTAATATTTAAAACGCGGGGCCTGAAGGCACTTACTTGTGTGTGAGTCGGTGTCCGATGCAGCACCTACCCTCAGGCTACGTTCCCGAATGAGAACGAAGCCGGGTGCTCAGGGGCATAAATAGTACGCGTGTAGAGCGCGCGTGGGTCAATTACTCAATTTGTTGCCTGGCAGCACCTTCAAACACACTAGACGCGATCAGAGAAATAAAAAAGGGGACTTACAAGTACAGTCACTGTAGTCAGGAAATACATGGTGGCCATCTTAAGCTAGTATGTATATAAAGGAAAACAAGCGTATAATCCACTATAGGACAGCACAATAAACTCAGAAACATCCATCTAAGTAAGTGACATGATCGTAGATCATTCAATCTCGTAATGTGCAATCGTTCTAATAGTCAAAATATTCCAAAATGACGTGGGAGATGTTCCCACCATAACCCATATTGCAATAATCATAAGAAGTTACAGCCAGATGCGGGTAGTTAGTAAACCAACAGCTATCTACATTGAAACGGGCATTCCCATGACTCTGACTCTTCTTGCTTAATTGCCGGGCTGACTTTGGCAGCAATAGGGAGGGACCGGGGATGTAATTGACACCGAGCCCCCCCCCTTAGCGTTACTCTCTACAGCAGTTCTGATACATTGATCCCTGTTGTATGACCAGGGTCTCTCGAGTACACGTCTTTCTGTTTTTAGTATCCGTCTGAATGTGACTGTTTAACAGATTATACGTACATGTATCATAAACCTGGGGTAATTGTTTCCATCACTGTTTACTCCGTGACTATGTGACTGCTGTTTTTCTGCGCATATTAGAATATATTATGTAGCTTTTTTACATCCGGTTTGCATTTTAAAGTACGTCTTACTTGCTTCCAGGTACCATGCGAATGGTTTGGTTTAGTATTTAGTAACAGACATTTTTGTTCTTTTTGTTATGCATCTCTGCTTACCCCATGACCAGATCTGTTGTGAATCGGGCAACAGGCCTACGTGATCCCATGAAGCCCTTTCTCTAGTGGAGATGGTAAGCCCACCTACATATCATCAGCATGGGTTGCTATCTTCCACCTCATCACGTTGTGTTGCACAGTTTGTCACTATTTCAATATTGACTTGATCGAACTACTCTTTCATGTTAACGAAGAGATTATGCAATTTTAACCTCTGTTCTTTTTGTATTCAGGGTGACTGATAGGAAAAAGCCAGTCCTGTTTCATTCTAGTAAGTGACTGATGACGTCTTGACTGTGAACGTTAGATTGCAGGAGTCTATATATATTTTTTCACCTTGGTTTCAATTGAAGAAGTCCAATGATTGAGTAGGTCCTGAAGAAGCGTCATAGGATCCTTTTGGACCATAAGAGACGCGAAACATGTCGACCGCATACTGAGGAACATCGGATTGTCTTGTGTGAGTGTTTGAGCATTATCTCGATTTTCACTCCCTTGTCATTTTTTAATCTTGGCCATCTCCCAACATCAAAGAATAAAATATTTAGTGAGGGTCCTGAGCCAATTTGATCCTTTATTCTTGTGTCTTCTTTCCCCACGGACCCATATTTGGCTCCGTGGCATCATCGACAAACAAAAGATCTCCGGCAAAGAGCCCCCCTTTGGGGGGTGCCCGTCAGACATTGCAGCGCCGGTCTGACGAGGAGCTGTCAGATGATGAAGCATGACACCGAGTATGGTGTGTGAGGACTCTTGCTCCTGATGATTAGGACTCCTTTATTCCCTCCATAGTCTTTGTCTTAATGGCACTGCAGGAAGAAGGAATGCAGCTGGGAACATCTTATTCAAAGACACAAAACAACGGGCACAAAGGTTAGAAAACTTTGGTAATTACACTGATCAGCTTTTGGGAAGCAAAACGTACAGGGGCACAGAAGGGGAGCTAAGGATTAAAGAAAAACACTTCACTTCTAACGAGACATGTCTCCTCTTCTCTCACCTCACCTATTAGCCTTATGGGGTTGTTGTGTAGCCATTTTAGCTATAGCTTTGCACACATTATTTTGGCACACTAGGCCTGCCGCTGTGCACTTTATCCTAGATATGTTTTATTTTAGCTTCGTTATATTATTTTAACAGTAGCCACATTTGCGGTCTTGTTTTATTTTTTTCTATCTAGCTGTTCCTCGCCTAGCTCAGCACTGCATTCTTAAACAAGACATTTCTTTCACTCTGTGCTTCCTCAAGGCTGCAGTGAGATAGGTTGCTGGCAAAAGTGGTACGCTTTGTCTCCAGTGTTCACAGAAACATACACACTCTTATGTGGGGATCCTTTTTTTGGAACATCAGCTGTTTTATTATAAAAACACTCCTTTGGCCCAAGTACGTTAGAGGGCGATTCCAGCCAGATGACCACATCTGTATGCTGATTGCTTTGCTGCAGCTGCTTATGTAGACTACAAGCCTCTTGCTCAGGTATGAGGGATGATGTGTTCCCAGGGGAAACCTAAAGGGCAGAATTAGAGCTTAACATGCTGTGCTCTAACATGGCCTAGGTAGGAACTATCCTTAGCAATCTTAGTGACACTATGGTAGTGCCATTTTTGGGTTTTACTCTCCTTGTCACAATCTTAATCTTATTGTGCTTCATCGTCCTAGTTATTGCAATACATGCTTTATTATCTAAGATGCAGTTACTTCAATAAAACCTTATTGAACTATACTCTGCCTCTGATTGTCCTTGCATACGTGAGACTAATGTAACTGAGAGAAACGGATGAGATCTGAGTGACCATGATTTCCCTGAGGAGTCATTTATGTCATGGGCCCGGTTGCCCAATCATCCCTGCTCTTGTGTGGAGGTGAGGCACTGCTAGTTAGCGGAACAAAACCCGGATTAGGCCGACAGGTGTCACTTGGTGCGGGATCAGACTCAGTCCCCCGCAGTAGAGGTGATTCTGCCGCCCGAATCCAGTAGTCTCATTAGGATAATAAGAACACACGCGACATGGCGCCACCAACGTTTGGTCAGGCACTCATTTTCGGGTCCTCCTGAGTATCTCTGACTCACTACATGCAAAAACACCTCAGTACTATTTACAAAGACGTCTGTGGTATTGAGGATTTTCCTCCTCAGCTAAGTAGGGAGTACCTAACTAATGCCGTAGGCTGTTCAAGCTTGAACCCTAAAAGGATAATCCCCATTTGGTGTGCTTATCTCTGAATAAAATGTACCATTCACCATGGCAGCCCACAACGAGTAGCAATTGCAGTCAATATTTTAGAAATACCTCTATCTTATCAAGACCACAATAACTGGCTTGATGGCGCCCTACCACATACAATCCTACGTGTTAGGTAGGTGCTCTAAGTAATGATGGTCCTACCTGGCCTTTAGTGGCCACATATACACCGCACCCTGATGCAGCAACCTTCACAGTAGCTCAGGTCCGCCGCTTATATACTGAGCTTACAGAAATATTTAGACGGTTAGTACAGTTTTTAATAAAAACATTAAATACAAACCCAGCATGTGCTGCCCCGGTGCAACTACATGCAGCAACGCCAGGCATTAATCCTGCGACTGCACGTTCGATTATGGGTAAGGTAGAAAGAGATTCTGCTTTGGTTATCTCAAAAAAAATAACTGTACTAGAAGCAGTATTTCCTCATACAGGACCTCAGGATAAGCATAACATATTAACTATGTCCTTGCCATTTGGGATGGGTCCCACAGTAGATAACTGCAATACTTGGGGCACGGTATTTGCCACTCTATACAACTGCACATGGCTGTATCTTCAATTATATTAAGTAACCTTAAAGGGGTTGAGATAGTCTGGGGGCCAGACCCACAAAACCACAGTTTCAGGGTAAATCTAATGAAGATTTTACCAAGCAAGCACCCAAGGGTTCTAAAAAACGCTGGTATAAAAAACAACAAACACCTAAAAAAGAAAGGGGAGAATCTCTGCATACGGAAACCCCACAGAATAGATATAATCTCAGAAATAGAGATAATATAAAAACGCCAGACAGATATCAATATACTGATACACGCCAATCTCGTTCCTTTCAGGACTCACTGGAAAAACGCAGTGAGAGAGGTGGTTGGTCAGAGCAGAGAACGGAGTATGTGAAACCGATACATGAATCACAACGCTCAACAGAAGTTTCTCTTAAAAAAAGAAGAGAAACTTTCCCAACAAAAACCCAATTTAAAAAGAAAAAAGTGGCAGCAGTTGCGATTTGTCATGCCACACAAGAGGGCTCAATTGAAGAACAAGACGTGGGCGCAAGCTCTGCTAGACATCGCAGCAGAGGTCACAGTAGTTCACTGGAATCTTCAAGAGCTTCTGGAGGTGAAAGCAACTGATGACTTCTTCCAAGTTGAAACTGCTGACATGCGTGTCTCCACGCCTGACAGGGTGTACAAAGTAACAATACACTTAGAAGGAGACATTGAATACACAATAGATGCAATGTTTTGGGACTGTGTAATTAACATTTATGATATTTTACTGGCCGAAAAGAATTGGCCACTTGAATTTGTCCGTACTTGCCCATATGGGGAAGAGGTTAGCAAGCCTTCTTTCTTGCCCCTTGTTCCTGATGAGCTAGCAGAATCCTATGCCATTGATTGGGCATTGGCGCAGGCACCCACGTTATATCGCAACCACGTAGGGTGGGATGAAGAGTCCCCCCTATCATGTAATTCCAATTACAAATCATCCCCAACCTCAACCCCAGCACCCAATAAAACATGATGCTAAAGTACCTGTGAGGGAAATACTCACCCAGCTAGAGTACCAGGGTGTAATCGAACCGTGTGTCTCACCAATTAATAATCCTTTATTCCCTGTAGCTAAACCGGACCATTCATACAGAATAGCCTTAGACTACAGAAACTTAAACAGTCATGCACTTTCATATGCTATACAAAATTCTCATAGCACGGCACTAATAAACAACATAGTGTGCAAAAACTTCAAAATAACATTGGATATTTCCAGTGGCTTCTTCTGCCAAAATATAGCGCCGGAGAATAGAGACTTAAAAAGTTTCAGCACACTAGGCTCCCAGAATTTTTTTGTTTACCACAGGGGTACAAGAATAGTCCAGGACTGTTTGCGGTTCGTGTGACTTCACTATTGCACGACATTGACCCTGAAGCACTGTCCTATGTAGATGATATCTACTTTACAGACAATGAATTACTGCAACATCTAAGACGGGTAGCCCACACTGTTGTAGGATTTGCTGAATTTGGCTATAAATTCAACTTTAAAAAAACAAAAATAGCACTCCTTACTGTCCTGTTTCTGGGATAAGAATTATCAAGTGAAGGAAAGAGCTTAGCGCCACAATTCTTAGAAAAATGCACACAGTTACAACCACCAAATACCATTTAAAAAAAACTCCAATCCCTATTGGGTTTTTAAAATTGTGGCAGAAAATACATTCGAGATTATGCATCACGCATCAAACCCTTATATGACTTGATATGTCCTGACTTTTCCAGTAAATTCTGGACAGTTGAACACACAGGCACCCTCAGAGCATTGCAACAAGACATGCTTGCAACACAACACCTACACACAAGGGACATGAAAAACATCTAGTCACCAATGGAACATTTAATGAGGGTGAGACAGTCCCAATTGCATACAAATCACATTTGTATTCAACAGCAGAACAACAATTTGCTCCCACTGAGAAAATTCTCACTGGTGTTCAGATGGCCGTCATTAAAGAAAGACCACTAGCCCAGGGCGTTCCAAACGCTAAAGCAGTGGTTCCAAACCTGTTGTCCAGCGACCCCTGGGTGTCCGCGACGGCTTAGAAAATTAAATATTAACAGATAAGGGTCCCAGCTTTCAGTAATGACTCAGTGTGGGGTCCCCGGGTTCCAGTAATGATAAAGTGGGGGTCCACAGAAATCAAAAGGTTGGGAACCACTGCGCTAAAGCATTGCATCCACGTTGGATCCAATGGGCAACGTCTCTGACAGCCACTGATGTTGACTATATTTTTGACCCAAAGTTACAAACTCAAGAATTTTTGCAATATGAACTAGAATACCCAGTTCTGGCAAAGACATTGCCTATTGATCAATATCAAAGAGTCATGTACACCGATGGCTCAGCACAACCCGCAATAGGCACTAAGCATCAATACTCTGCTGCCTGCGCATTTGTAAGCGGCTATATAGAGGGTAGTAAATTCTATCCACAACCTACCTTTACGCAAACCCAAGGGGATTGCACTGCACAACTAGCAGAGCTAAAGGCTCTGGTGATGGCACTGGAACACACGCATTCCTGACCAGTTAACGCTGATTATCTGTGATTCATACTATTGTGTACAGTCCTTTAATAAATATCTGCATTATTGGCGCCAGAATGGGTTCAGAGATTCCAAAGGTAACACCATCAAACACCGACTTCTGTGGGGGAAAGTAGAAGATCTGAAGGAAACGCTACCAAATGTCAGTGTTGTACATACACTTGGTCACCAGCACGTTGGAATACACATTGCTGGGAGTACACTGGCTGATGAAGGAGCCTAATCAGCAGTAGCTACGGCTACTGTTGCTGCAGTAACTGGTTCTAGAACAAAACTGGACAATGAAATATTGGCTGCCGTGCAAGCCTCGGCTGACGGCACACCTTTACCTTAAAGCTGTCCTATTAAATATTCCTACCGGATGGGAGGCTTCCTTGATGCAGCAGTAAAAATAACAGGCGTGAGAGTTCGAGTAATTCCCAATAGAGACCTAAGACTAGAGTTGATTAAAGCAGCACATGAGGGGGTTGCCTCTGCCTATGCAGGTGTGGCAGCTACAATATCATTATTGCAGGCTCATTATTGGTGGCCAGGTCTATACAAACAGACCAAGCAGTATGTCCTTTGTTGTAAAATCTGCGAACAAATTAAGGGGTCCACTGTCAAACGCCCACCGCGGACACCCCTCCTAATTTCAAACAAACCACTACAATGTGTGCACTTGGACCATTGTGGTCCCCTGACTCTGGACAGTGCATACAAATACATCTTAGTTGCTGTTGACTCCTGCTGCAGATTTCTATGGGTGTGACCACAATGCTCGGCTGACGTTCAGACTGTTATTAAAGATTTGCAAGTCTTTATCGGCACATATGCAGTTGCGGCTTTCCACTCGGACCAGAGCCCTGCTTTCGCCTCCAGGAGATTCAGGGACGCCATGGCTTCGTTAGGGGTCCAACTCCATTACTCGTCTCCACTTCATCCGAAAGGAAATACTGTCTTGGATCGACAAATCCAAGATTCAAAGCAATCCTTAACTGCCAGAGTATTAGGTATGGGTCATAGTTGGCTTAATCATCTGTATGGAGTCCAGAGAGCACTTAAAGATCTGCCTAGAAGGTCCCTGGGGGGGTCATACTTCATATGAGTGCCTGTTTGAAACTCAAATGTATGTTCCAGATCTTGATGATCCTGGCATGGAGGTGGCAGAAACACCTTTTGACATAAATGAACGTGTCACTGTCTTGCAGGAATTACAACAGTTCAGTGACGACAACGCTTCTGCCAGTGCTGCCTCCTTAGGAATTAAGGATGTACCAATAACATCTACCGGCTGGATTCCAAAGGTTGGGGATCTAGCACGTGAAAAAGTTCCTGTGAAAAAGGAGTTCAGTCCTTCCTATCGTGTACCGGTTCCAGTCCTGGAAATACATGGCACCAGAACTGTTATTCTACCACGCTGCCTTGTTCTAAAGAAAACCAGTTTGTCTCCATTGACAACGTCAAATTACATAATGTGGCCGATCCTGCACAGCAGACCAAGAGGAACAACCAGTAGTACCTGAATTGATCTCACTACTGGTCATGATATCCCTCTACAAGTTATGAGCAACAATGTGGACACCTCTCCAACCATGGGGAGGGTGGAAAATGATCTTGCACTAGTTCCACTAACATCTATTGCAATAAGCAACACAGAAATTGCTGTTTGATTTGACTCGACTTCTACACAAACGGATGGTGTCATTTATTATGAACAAACGCAGTAGACTTCTACCAGTTCTCCTCCTTCAAATATGGTTCCAGTTTTTGCAAGAACTACTTCTGGATACTGCCAAAAACACGTGAGCTGATAAATTAGCTCAAAACGAATTATTTTATTTTCCCATGGAATTATTTGTGGCTTTTCTTGACTATATTAGCTTTCCTCATTTGGATTGGCTTTGTTATTACTTTCTTTTTATTAATACATGGTCATTACTTTCATAAACGATCAACAGTTGAACTGGTAGATGAGGTCCTAAAACCCAATTTCTTTTTGCACAAAGTCCGCAGAGACTTATCCTTTGTGAACATTTCAGCTATACCAATTCCTGATGGGATTGTTTGGGATAAAGGCACATTTGATATATATACGGCCTGACGGAGGTCATTCAGATACCATATGTGTTTAAACTTTCTATGAATTATGTAATAATAACCAGAGTTGTTTCTGATGACTGGGATGTGAAAACAGTTGATTCTATTATGACTGAGTTGCAGTATTTCACTGTATTCAAAAGTGAGGATGTTTATCAATCCAAAGAAAATGATTGTGACATGTTCTGCTATAATTATTATGGACACCATTTCATTCACAGAGATAGTACCCCAAAGGCTATTTTTAATTACACACAATGGGAACACTGTCCAACTCCACCACAAGGGAGTTCTAAAACCTATTCTGAAAAATGTGCGTATTTTTCTGGGCACAATGTTAAAAATGCTGAGTCATATTATTTAAAATTGCCATTTATGGAAAATTTACATATATTGTTGACAGATACAAAATTAATTTATTCGGATTCCTTTGTTTCCCGGTTGGCTATAGAAGGCTATGAATATTGGTTGAAGTTGATCGACTTAAAAAGTGTTTGGGGAACAAAAAATTGGCAAATAAGGGGAAAGGAAGTTTTATTTAGAGTATGCCTGATACCTGTTCAAATTATATTTTTAAATGAAACTGTACAACAGACAAGTTGTTTAGGCTTAGCAAAACTTAAGGATTTGAATGCGCCCAGTATTCTTGCACCTGCAAAATTTACAAATTGCAAAAGTATATAAATGCAACTGAAGATCGGCTCGATGAATGGGTCCAAATTGGTACGTGTAATGCTTCACTTTCCTGTCCTGGTGGGTGGTTATTGTGGCCAGTAGATACCAATGGGTGTCATAAACATTTTATAAACTCCACAGGGGGTTTTAGAACAAGTAGGCCTGGCCCTCGCTATGTCTCATTTGAACATGTGGGTATAGTAACAGCATACAGTATAGGGAAACTATGCCAGCAGTAGTTGAAGAGTTCCTCACTAGGTGCTGTTAGAAAACATCTCAGTCTCCTGTCTAATAATACTGACTTACAGGACTTCCTGTTAGGCCCCAGAAAACAACGCAGAAAGCGCTTCTTATATGCAGTCTATAATAAAATCTGGAAGCTTTCTCAACAAGAAGCTGCTGCCTGGTTAAGGCAAATAGATCAGAAAATGTTTCAGAAAGCATTAGTTGTTGTAGATAATGGGTTTAATACCCTGTCCGACCGAATATGCACCTTAAACAACATTGTTTCCTCTGCAATAGACATAGTACAAAGCGACATGTCCTCTTTACACCATGGACAGAGTCAACTAAGATCCATTATGCAGTTAGGTTGGACACTACAAAAACTGAAGGCAGGTTGCGTTCCCTGGCAACACATCAGCACGAGGGACATATATTTCACATTTAATTTAATGCGACAACAACAGCTAATGGCAAAAAAAGTTTCAACTTATGTCATGTTAAATATTGAAAAATGAGAAAAGTTGCCTTTTACTGTGGCTGAAATACCATCTGCTGAGGGGTTAATACACAGGGTCATCCATCTGCCTATTTCAATACTTCAGTTCACATCCTGCTTAAAACACATTCCACTGGGCAGATATGAAAGGCTAGGAAATAGTTACATCCACGAGGTGCGGGAGCTACCCTTCTCGTACAAAAGTCTCAGTGGCATGAAAGAGGTCTTTCCTAGAGGTAGTGAATGCAAGACTTCTGTCAGACATTCAGAGGTTTGTAAACAGCGGTCCTTGCTCGGGCGTGCAACGCTTCGGCAGCAAACTTGGTTTGTTATTTAAAGGGAGTCCTAGTCCCGTTGATTAGACCTGCGTTCCAGGTGCTCTCGAATGGTAGCTATGTGCTCCTTAATAGTGAGAGCTGTTGTGGGATGCGAGCAGGAATAGTTCGTCGTTTCGGTCTCCAAAATTGTTACATGCTGCAGGAATGTACTTTTTCCTCCTACACAACAGAGGGAAGTAGCTGAGATTTGGCCCCATATCGCTACTACAAATGTGAATTTTGACAAGTTGAGCAGACTCAAGGCTTATTGTTTCAAAAACATGTGGCGCTTACATCTGCACGGGAGACCTATGCGCTTCAGGTTGTGAGGTCATCTGCAGAGATACAGTCCCTTTTAAGTACTAACTTTCCGAGACACTTTGGTGAACTCGTGGGACGGATATTTAATGCGTCCAGTACTACTAGAATCGCAAATTTCTTTAAGGCTGTTGGTTCTGGTTTTGTTCACACCTTCTCCTCTATATTTGGCTGAATACCTTCAGCCATTCACTCAGTATTCTCCAGTATTTTCAGGGGATTTCGGATAACTTTGGCTATAGTAGGTGGCATCTTGCTATTGCTACTTTTTATGAGAAATGCCTGTCCCGTTGCAGCAAGGAGCACTGAAAGCACGTCCACCAGCACAGCTGTGTCGTGAATGCATGATGCAGTACTTTGGAGCATACCTCCTGGAGCAATTGGAGTGTGACTGGTCTCTGTCATTCAGACCGGCTTTGCATTGTGTGCAGTCTGTGTTTCAGTGCCTCTGGTGCCCTTTTGAATGTGCACTGAACGTTTGTCTTTCTACGCAGTGCTTGCTTTCTTTGGACGCTGATCTATTGATATTCTCGCTGAGGGCTCATTACCAGACATGCGTGTTGAGGGTGAGTTTGCTACGGGAAGCTGTTTATGAGTTGCCCTTTGTGGATCATGCAGCTCAAAATTCACTGTTGGGTACACCACAGAATGCTGCTTCCTCGGCTGGAGCTCAGGCTTTGGAACACAAATGCTCCTTGGTTCATCCTTGGCGATGAACTTCCTACTTTACCACCTGCCGAAGTGGAAGATTTACTGTCTCTTCATTTATCCCAGATTCAATTGGCAATTTAAAAAAATTACTCTGACTTTTGAAATTTAGCTTTTTTTGACACCACAATATATATATATATATATATATATATATATATATATATATATATATAATATGCCATAGGATGGATATTAGTAGCTTTTACATGTATAATTAGGCTTTGAACCACCTTTGAACCGGCAAGGGGAGGGTGTTGTGTAGCCATTTTAGCTATAGTTTTATAGGCGTTATTTTAGCACACTAGGCCTGCCGCTGTGCACTTTACCCTAGATATGTTTTATTTTAGCTTTGTTATATTATTTTAACAATAGCTACAATTGCGGTCTTGTTTTATTTTTTCTATCTAGCTGTTCTTTGCCTATGTCAGCACTGCGTTCTTAAACAAGACATTTCTTTCACTCTGTGCTTTCTCAAGGCTGCAGTGAGATAGGTTGCTGGAAAAAGTGGTACGCTTTGTCTTCAATGTTCACAGAAACATACACACTCCTACGTGGGGATCCTTTCTTGGAACATCAGCAGTTTTATTATAAAAATACTCCTTTGACCCATGTACGTGAGAGGGTAATTCCAGCCAGATGACCACCACTGGATGGTGAATGCTTTGCAGCAGCTGCTTATGTAGACTGCAGGCCTCTTGCTCAGGTATGAGGAATGTCTTCCCAGGGGAAACCTAAAGGGCAGAATTTGAGTTTAACATGCTGTGCTCTAACATAGCCTAGATAGGAACTATCCTTAACAATCTTAGTGACACTATGGTAGTGCTATTTTTGGGTTTTACTCTCCTTGTCACAATCTTAAACTTATTGTGCTTCATCGTCCGAGTTACTGCAATACATGCTTTATTATCTAAGATGCAGTTACTTCAATAAAACCTTATTGAACTATACTCTGCCTCTGATTGTCCTTGCATACGTGAGACTAATGTAACTGAGAGAAACGGATGAGATCTGAGTGACCATGATTTCCCTGAGGAGTCATTTATGTCATGGGCGCGGTTGCCCAATCATTCCTGCTCTTGTGTGGAGGTGAGGCACTGCTAGTTAGCAGGAACAAAACCCGGATTAGGCTGACAGGTGCGGGATTAGGCTCAGTCCCCCGCAGTAGAGGGGATTCTGCCGCCCGTATCCAGTAGTCTCATTGGGATAATGAGAACCTACTCAACAGGGTGACATTTGCCATCTGAAGGATGCAAAAGAGCAGGCCTTAAAAAAACATTATCCTTACACTTCTGTATCCAGTCATTCTACTAGATTTGGCAGGCCACCTCCAGTTTCCATTTTGTACACCTTACGTATGTCCTGGAACTTCATAACACCTGTGAATCAAAACATAAGTATGGTCTTTCTGTGATGGGAAATCATGGAAAAAGCCCTTGGATCTTTCACCTGTTGTCCAGGAGAAAGTCATCAACTTCCCCTTCAATGTGAAGAATCAGTTTCATCCCTCAACAGATGATCAGTACAAGTCAGGCACTATCACAGCCAAATTGATGGCAGCTATCAGGAAATGTGCCGCAGACCCGCCCCTTCCTCTCTTGTTGACAAAGGACAATGAGAGCCTGAAATCCATAGAGACTATCATTTACACACGGATTGAAGAGAAACATGGATGTCAGATTATTCATGTTTAGTAAACGCAATGAGAAAGCTAAAGAAAGGATAGACATTAAGAAAAAAACATAAACAATTTAAAAAGAAACCTGGGAGCTGTACATGCTCTTGCCCTTTTTCCGCTAATTGATGTGTGAATGCGGCTAAGTGTGTGGTGTGAATTGGACCCATATTTAGCAGGTAACACAGAGAGCATTCTCTTAATGTAAAACTGAATAACAAAACACAGTGGGGACACATGAAATTAATTTTATCAAGTCCATGGAAACTGTGGAAATAGAGTTTCAACATTATCCCTCTATGCCTTTCATATATCTCAGTCGAAAAATACGTTTTTTTGCTCTGCCTGATGCCTGTGAAGCAATGCAGCAGATTGATGTGTTTACAACTTTCCCGAGGTTTTGGGATGATGCATTCAAACCATTATCAGCCACAAGCTTTCTGATGATTTTGGGTGCTGATAATGATGAGCATGATGGAGGTCCTGTAGGAAAGTAGCCTCTTTCTAGCTTGGGTACCCCACTTTTGGCCTGTTTGTCAGTGTGTTTGACTGTGTTCACTGTGATTATGCTCTCTCCTTTAAACTTGGTTGCTGGAACCATTTTCATCCCACAATTGGCATACTGGTCCAACCATATAAGTCCTTAGTATAAGGTACCTAGGTACCCAGGGGATGGTGGTTTCAGGGGATCCCTATGGGCTGCAGCAGTTATTCTGCCACCCACAGTGAGCCCATGCAAAGGGTTCTGTAGGCCTGCCATTGCAGTCTGCATGAACCGGGTGCATGCACTCGTTTTCACTATAGGTCACTGCACCAGGCCACTATAAGTCACCCCTAGAGCAGGTCCTCTTAGCCCAGAGGGCAGGGTACCAGTGGTACCTCTGTGTGAGGGCACCCCTGCACTAGAAGAGGTGCCCCCACAAACTCCAAACCCACTTTACTCGCCTTTGTGAGTGCGGGGACACCATTTTAAGTGTATACTGGGCATAGGTCACTACCTATGTCCAGCTACATAATGGTAACTCCGAACGTAGCCATGTTTGGTATCAAACATGTTGGAATCGTACCCCAATTCTTTGGTATTGGTTGTATGATTAAGTGCACTCTGGGGGCTCCTTAGAGGACCCCCAGCTTTGCTCCTACAGTCTTCTGAGGTTTTCCAGGCAGCCAAAACTGCTGCCACCACTCCTGTTGCTTGAGCAGCTCAAGCCCAGGAAGGCAGAGCAAAGGATTTCCTTTGGGAGAGGGGTGTTACACCCTCTCCCTTTGGAAATAGTTGTTACTGGCTTAGGAGGGGTAACCTCCCCAAGCCACTGGTATGCTTTGAATGGCACTTTTGATGCCCTCTGTGCATAAACCAGTCTGCACCGGTTCGGGGACCCCCAGTCCCTGCTCTGGCATGAAACTTGACAGTGGAAAGGGGAGTGACCACTCCCCTGTCCATCACCATCCCAGGGGTGGTGCCCAGACCTCCTCCAGAGGGTCCCTGGGTTCTGCCATCTTGAATCCAAGGTTGGCAGGGAACTCTGGGAGCATCTGAGTGGCCATGACCCCCTGATAGGTAGTCATCCAGGTAGGTGACCAGTCCCCCTTTCAGGGCTATTTAGAGTCTCTCTTTTGGGTGGTTCCTCAGATTCGGCTTGCAAGATTCCAGCAGGATTCCTCTGCATCCCTTACTTCGACATCTGACTAAAGAAACTGCATCTGGACTCTCCAGGACCGGAGAATCTGCAACAAAGACGAAGACTTCGTCTGCAACATTGTTTCTCTGGCTCCTTCCAGCTTTTGCAACATTTCACTGACTGTGCATCCTCTGAGGACAGCCCGTCTTCAGTCTGCACAGCAAAGAAAAAGGAATCTCCCTTGGAACAAAGTATTCAATCCCCTGCATCTGCAGGCACCAACAGCAACGACGACTGGCTGCATGGATCCCTTCTCCTGCTTAGCTGCCTGGATCCTGCAACACTGGTGGTGGTTGGAAGTCGTCCAGATGGTCCGCTCTACCAGCTAACCAACTTGGGTGGAGGTAAGCCCTTGCCGTCCTATGCAGGATAGTACCCCTGTGCACCGCATCCTTTGCAGCTGCCAAGGCTTGTCAGCACTTCTTTCAAGGAGTCTTCAGTCTTTGTGTAGCTCCAGCATCCAGCAGTCCCTCCTGTGACGCACAGCTCCCTGAGTGACTCTACTGTGGCGTGGGACTTCTTTTCATAAGCCTGCGTGGGCTCCATTTGTACCTTTTGTGTCCCTGTCCTGTGGGACTCCTGTGCATGCTGCCTGTGCTTCTGTGGGCTCTCTACGATGCTGAGGGATCTCTCTGACTCCCCCTCCTGGGTTGAGTCCTCCTGGGCCTTGCTGGCCCCGACAGCACCACTTTCCACCAACCGTGAGTTTTGCCTGTGCAGAGGCTTGTTGGTGGAATCTGGACACGCAAACCTGACTGCAATCTTCCTTCTGGCGTGGGACATCACCTGCATCCTCCAGGAACTCGACTCCAACTCCCGGGCTGCAGTGCTGACTTTCCTTCTGCACTGTTGACCAACTCCTGCAGTCAGCAGCTAGGGGGTGGTGGGGGCTACTGCCCCCCCCCACTGGACTATGCTGTGTCTTCTGGACATGGTCCCCTCTCTCCACAGGTCTTCTTCAGGAATCTACCGTTGGTCTCTTGCAGTCATCTCTGGGTTTTGCAATTCTCTTCTTTTCTTCCAATTCTAGTAATTTACTCCTGCTTTCCTGGTTGCTGGGGGCGTTGTGGTACGTACCTTTGTTCTATAATAATACAATCCAAAATAGAGCAACTCCATCCGTCCAATATATTTCATTTGTCTGCTTGTAGATCAGAGATTTCATCTCCTAATATAGTCCATCCAAGGAAGATGTTACTTGTAATCATAGGAATCAACTTAATAGAATCTCCGGACCAGCCGACACGTGTTTCGTCCAAACATCTGCAAGCAGACAACTGAAATATATTGGACGGATGGAATTGCTCTATTTTGGACTGTATTATTATAGACTTTGAATAATTGATTTTTATGTTTTTTTGTTAGTATTCCTTGTATGTTTTTCAGTATGTATAAAATATTTGATATATGTCCTTGCCACATTCAATTAATTGAATATAATATTATTTTGACTATGATGGTTCAAACCATTTTAGAACTTAAATGAATCCATTGTATCGAAATACTTAACACTTAAAAACTATTTTTGTTTCTGAGTGATCCACAGGAGTTTTTTTTATATATATGCATTTACTGATGTAAGTTTTTCCTATTTCAGTATACATATTGGGCAACAAATATGTTTTCCTGTGTTTGAGCACCATTTAGTATAATTTGGAGTTACAGGGAAGTGTGCGGCCCTAGTCAAGTTTTTTTGTTGCCATGTACATAGTATATAACTTGTGTATTACTTACCTCTTAAGGGAGTATTGCCTCTATAGTAAATTTGGTGTTGTGTTACCATAATCAAGTACCTTTATTTTTGTAACACAGGGTGTAAGTGCTGTGTGTCTCAGTGGTATTATGATAGCTTTGCATGTCTCCTAGATAAGCCTTGCCTGCTCATCCACCACACACCAGGCCAGCTTCCTACAGGTCCATGAGGAGGATTAATTTTCATTGGGATTGTGACTGCCAGGCTGGCAACTGCACGCCACCGGAAAGGTCAGTAATCCTGTCTTTAGTTATTGGAAGTATGAAATATTGGGGGGCAGACCTCCCTTTAAAAAGGTATGGCTGGGTGAAAAACTAGAGCAATATATTATTTTTTCTCTTAGAGCTGTCTACCCAAAAAGTGGATTGTCAAACAATGTTATTTCTTTTTGTTGTCTTCATTTAACACAACCATACACACTCTTGACCGTGGTGAAGCTGCACATCTGCAGGTGTTGACACAGCATCATACTCTAGTACATGTGTCATAATCCTTGTACCACACCTCACTAGGCAGTCTTCTCTTTAAATTTACTAGGCACCGTATAGATAAAGAAATGATTGAATGCACACAAAACTAATAGGTGTCCTCTGTATAAATATATTAAGTTTGTGGGTGTTCAGCAAACTTCTGGGCACATAGCATGTGATGTGAGTGGTATGCAGTGTTAGAAAAGATGAGCAGCACAGAGACAGATATAATACCAGACTACAAAATGGGTGAAATTGTAATACTTGGCAAGTTTCCAGCAAATCATTTCCCACCAAACATCAATAAAACCACCCTTTTGGAGTCCCTTGCTGCCATTCCAGAAAGAAAGATCTCTCCCTTTCAACTGGAGGATTCCTAGATGACTTGAAAACCTGATCAAACCAATTCTAAAGGAACATGGACTTCACAAATCCGACCCAGCAAACTTCAGACCCTCATCAAACGGTCCAGTTCTAGATACACTTATTGAAAAAGGAGCTTTGTTATGTTATATGGGTTTGTATAGTGCGATTTATCACCCGAAAGTTTTCCAGGTGCTGGAGCAGGTTTGAAGGTTGTCTGCCAGGGGCTAGTTGCATTAGTTGAAGAGCCAGGTCTTCAGCCTCTTGTGGAATTCAAGAAGCACAAGGAGGCCCTGATGTGTGGAGGCAGGATATTCCATGACTTGGGTGCAATGTAGGAGAAGACTAGGCCACCCATTCCACATTTGTGGATTCAAAGGGGTTTGGGAGGGAGAGTGAGGCTGAGGGTAGGAGTCTGGTGGGTTGGTGGTAGTGAAGGTGGCAGTTAACATATGCTGGTCCTGTCTTGTGCAGTGCCTTGTATGCATGTGTGTGTGAAGCTGTATGAGTTTAGCTGTGGTGTTCTGGATGGTCTGAAGTCAGTGGAGGAGGTGGCTGGAGATTCCAGCATGGAGTGTATTGTCATAGTCTAGTCTGCTAGTGACTATGGCTTTGAGTGGTGGTATGCCTGGTGTTCATGGGGATCCATTTAAAGATTTTTCTGAGGATGCTTAGTATGTCAAAGGAGGAGGAGCTGACTGCGTTCACTTGTGAGGCCGTGTTGAGTTTGTTGTCAAGGACGATTCCCAGGTTTCTTGCATGGTTAGATGGTATAGATGTTGGACCAAGCTCTGATGGCCACCATCTGGATTCTCAGGGGGAGTTCTTGTTCCCGACAATCAGCACCTTTGTCTGGTCCACGTTGAGTTTCAGGTAGCTGGTTTTAATCTATTCCGCTACACAGATCATTCATTTGGTAAAGTTAGATGTGGCCGTGGAGGACTTGTCGGACATTGACAGGTTGACCTGGGTGTCAGCGTACAAAATGCAGGTGCAGTGAGATCTAATAACGTCGGTAAATGGTGGCAGGTAAATGTTAAACAGAGCGCGGCTGAGAGATGATCCTTGGCGGACTCCGCAGATCAAATCCTTGAGCTTTGATGTGTAGGGTGGGGATTTGACTCTGTGTTCATCTTGTGAGGGAGGAGCATAATCATTTAAGGGCTGAACACTGGATGCAAGTTGGGTGGATTCTTTTGATTAGGCTGGAGTGTGATAGTTGTCGAACGCAGTAGAGAAGTCCAGCACACAAGGGCAGCAGTTTCTCCTCGGTCAAGTAAGGTGTGAATCTCCTCTGTAGGCGAGATGAGTGTGGTCTCCATGCTATGGTTGCTTCAAAAGCCGATTGGGTGTGGTTGAAAAGACTGTGGAGTTCCAAGTGGTTAGTGAATTGATGGTTGATTGCCATCTCTATAATTTTGGCTGGGTATGGTAGTAGGGAGATTGGGCGGAAGTTGGTCATCACTTCAGGGGGTGTCTGCCAGTGGTTTCTTGAGGAGGGCCGATAATACAGCATGTTTCCAATCATCTAGGAAGATTGTGGAAGACATAGAGGAGTTGATGATGTGAGTGAGGAATTTGCTGATGAGAAGTCCTCCCAGGCAGTAGATATCATGTTGAAATAGGTCTCTGGGGGCCTCAGAGTGCCAGTTTTCATGATTTAAGAAGCATCTTCCCTGTGAGTGTTATCTAGTTGGTTAGGTGAGTGACCACATGGGAGGTGGGCTCGTTGCTGCTGTTGTCCTTCGGGTTCAGTTAATTGTCAAAGTAATTGTATATCGTTTTGATTTTGCTGTGAAAAAAGTCGGAGTGGTTGCCGAAGAGTTCTTGTGATGGACTGATGGAGTGATGGCTGAGGCGTCCCGGGTGGAGAATTTCTTGATGGTGTCAAAGATGTCTTTGCTGCTGTTATAGTTGGCTTCAAGCAGTCAGTTACGGATCTTCTCTTGGAGTCTCTCAGAAGGATGTGGTAGTGCCTCAAAGCGGCTTTGAAGGTTGATCTGGTGTCATGGTTGGCTTTCCATTTCCTTTCCAGCTGTTTGCAATACCTTTTGGAGTACTGGTGTTCTTTTGTGTACCCGTAGGCCTGTTTGTTGGTTCTGTGGTTTTTGAGTCTTGATGGGTGCAAAAGCATTAGCACCGTTGGCCGTCCATTGGTTAAGGATGACAATGTCCTCGACTAGGTTTCAGTGATGTTGGTTTGGTCTGTTTTGAGTACACTGAGCAGGCCAGTTTCTGTTATTCTGTTCCAGTCCCAGCTGGGCAGGTTAGTGCTGATGGGAGTTTTAGCGAGTGGTGTGGAGACTGTGAAGTTGATGATGGAGTGGTCAGTCCATGCGAGTGGTGAGGCAGGGTGATAGGTAATGCTGTTTCCAGAGGTGAATATTGCATCTAGATTGTGTCCTGCACTGTGTGTGGGTTCCATGATGAAGTGCAAAAGTCCTGTGTTGTGCAGGCTCTTGAGGATATGGGTGTAGCAGTGGTCAAAGGGTCTTCCAGGTGGAAACTGAAATCACTGAGAAGTAGGAAGACCTTGGAGTTGATGATGAAGGGGGCGGTGAAGTCAGTGATGAGGTTGCTGAAGTTGCTTCATGATTGTGGTGGTCTGTATGCTAGGGTGCCATTAAGGTTGGGACTATCGTTAGTTTGTAGGCTGAAGTTTATTTGTTCCATGAAGGGGTTGTCCATGTCCTTGGAAGTGGAACAATTGAGGATGTCGCTGTATATAATGGTGAGTTCTCCTCCTGGTTTGTGACGGTGGTCTTTGTGTGCGATCTTGTATCCTGCTGGGATGGCCACAATGATGTCAGGAGATGAGGCTTCATCGTGGTGTCTGTTAGGAAGAGGAGGTCGAGGGTGCTGTTGCTAAGGAGGTCCCAGATTTCGACTGTGTGTTTAAGTGAGCACAGGTTGAGAAGCATGCATGTTAGTGCTTGCTGAGGGTATGCTGTGATGTTTGGTGAGGGGAGCTCGTGAGTGGGTGGCTTGAGAATTATCGTAGGGAATAAGTGTGAGGAAGTGCTGCTGCAAAGGAAACAGGAGAAAGGTCCTGACGTACTGAGAGGTGGAGTTCAGCAGCAGTGGGTTGATGGGCATCCTTGAAGGGGCATGCAAAGGATTGCTGCTGAGTAGCAGTGGAGGGTGGTCCAACAAGGGGTTGTGGCATTGTACAGATGCAGATGAGCTTGTCTTTGTCACACTAGCTTTGCACACCATGCACGGTCACACAGCGGCCGCCACTGAGTAGGTCCTAAGATGGGCTAGAAGGGCAGGGAGTGGTGGGCAGGAAGAAGTTGCAGAAAGAAGCGAGAACGTGCTAGAGAGAAGGTAAGGCGCAGCGGAAGATGAGAAAAGGAAAAACATCTGTGGAGGGCTGTGGGGGGGGCTGAAGGAGCAAAGGAGAGAAAGGATGACAGGAATAAAAAACATTGATAAGATCTCAAGAGTGTGAAAGTTCAGAACGAGGCAAAAGAGTTCAGAAAAAGCCACAAAGAGTTCAGGAAATGTAGCAGCATTTATCAAAAAAGCACAGAGTTCAGAAAAAGGCTCAGAAAGGTCAGAAAAGGGCTCAAAGAGTTTGAAAAAGTACAGAAAATTCATAAAAGATATAAGAATAAAATGTTCAGAGAAGGCAGAAGAGTGGAAAGTGAGGAGGACAGAGGTGGAAGTGAGGCGCAAGAGAGAAGGCGTGAGAGGGAGAGAAAGGAGGATGCAGGAGGGGCGAAGCATGGGCCAGCTTTCTCCCAGATTTCATCTTACATCAAACAAAGACTATGAGATGATAGAACTTTTTCAGATCTGGAAGAAGTATGGAATCATCACTAATCTCCATCCGAATTGACCTCAGGCGCTCCGTAGATATAACGTTTTTGCTCCTTCATTTCTATGAAATTAATTGAAATGATGAAATGGAATGACCAAAATATATAAAGCGCAGCAAGGCTCATGGGTGTCTAGCCACTGTAGCATTGCTGTGGCGCACGACAAACTGATAGAGAAACTTTTAATTATGCTGTGTTTTCCTAGAGAGTGAACAACCAGGTTTTTAACGCCTTTATGAAAGGGAGAGGGGAGGGCCTTGACCTTTTGTTTGTATTTGACATGGTCGACTACCAACAATTAGCCCAAAGACTTTATGACACTGATATAGTGGTAAAATGGATTTAAAAAAAATCCTTAAGGACAGTTCCCAAATCATCTTTCTGCCTCCTTTTAACTCCACACCTTACACCTGTCAGGTGTGCATCCCAGAGAATGCAGCAAATGCACACATACTTTTTTGTAAACAATATATTATATTTCTATTGTTTTATACATTACTTAAGGAGTACAATAAACTTAACACCAGATGATAACACATCATACAGTCTGACAGCTATGTGAAACATGAGCATCGTCAATATAGTCCTGCATCCCCTCCATATAGCCCGACCCAAAAGCAACTCACTGGCAACATCCACACAAACATTTAGCTGAACACAGAGCTCAGGCTCTGATCCTGCTGCAGTTGTTAAGTTGAACCCCCTCCTACTTCCAAGTCATTCAAGAAAAGAGGCCTTGTGTCTAATTTCTGAACTCCATTGTCCCTCAGAAAGGAGGTTATTTGTGAGCGTTCTTCATCACTAGGACACTTCACTGCCATTGACACCTTTGCTCGATTGTGGGTGGGGTTACTTTATTCTTGTAAGTTGCTGTAGGCAGTTTTACAGTCCTTCAGGTTTGAAGAGCCACCTACCATTCTAATTTGGCCCTATGAGTACAATTATTTGGCCCAAGGACGTAAGTCTTCAGGTCTAGTGGGAGGGGGAACCCCAAACTACTCTGTAGGGTACCTAATATGTCCTTCCAGAACTGAGTGAATTTGGGGCAGGGTGTACCCTAGGTAAATAATGCCTTCTTTCATCCTTCTCATCATTCTTCAGATTCCCTAGGGCACACCCTGTAAATCTCTCCCAGTACTGTAGAGGAGCACTCCCACTACCATACCACTTTGGCATATTCAACTCAATATTCATTCTTATCTACTGGATTGCGTTTCATCATAGATTGTTCAAGCTGCCTTTACTGAAGAAGCATCTTTTCTGCTTTCACCTGATTCTTTCTCCATTGCCACTGATCCCATGTCTATCTTGTTATGTTATATATTTGAAAAAAGTGCGCATGGGCCCAGGGGTGTCTTGGTGCTGGCAGCTGTCAAACGGGATAATAGGTCCACATAGTCTTCGTATTGATTGGAAAACAACCAGGGTTTTAGTGACTTCTTCAGATGTAGCAGATTGAGCAAAGATTTTAAGGTCTTCACTATTTCAGCTGCTTCTTCCAAGCCCTTGATGTGGTGGGTTGTTCCTCAGTAGTCATATACCATTTCAAAGGGCTCTGTCCATCTATAGTGGATGTTTTCATGGTGGGGGTCTTGGTAACCGGCGTGAAACTGGCCATTCTCTGCAGCATGAATTATCAAAGGTCTCACAAGAAGAAGCAGATGTACTCTTTGAAAGCTATATCATGTATCTTCCTTACTGCTTCCATCACCTCTTCCTTCTAAGGATAGAAGTGGAATTTCACCACCACATACCTTAGCCTGGCATTTTGCCACTTCTTATCCAGGTGCATATGATGAGGTTTATCCAGCTGCACTTTTGGGTAAGCAACAGCCAGCAGAAATGTGAAGAAGTCTTTCAAAAAAAGGTTATGTTATAGCCTTCTTGGCCTTTCTCAATACCTTTGATTTTCCCTCCTTGCTCTGTTTTCCATGTCTTCAATCTTCAGCAGGTCATCTGTTCCTCCATTTCCCCCGTTTTCTGAGCCATTGCCTGTGGGCTGAGTCTAGAGACTGCATCCAACTTTCGACCACCAGATTTTTGGCCCCTAGGGATGCTTCAGAATGTAAATTACTAGTTTCTGTCTCTTTCTGGTCTTTCCCCAAGTCTTCCATCAATTTCCTCCGAGGGTCTGTGGAGCCCCTTGAGATTAGGTTTCATGATGGACATAATCCCGCGCACATAAGGCCTGAATCATGCCCCTTGGTGAAAGCTTTGGTGGCTGAAAGGATGGGCTCCTTGTTCTCCTCTGCAATTCAAACTCCGCAGGCACAAGGTTCCCTGTTCATACGTGCGCCATCAGTCTTGCATACAATAACTTTTTCCAAGTGACAAACTTGGGCCCTAACCCCACCCTCTCTAATACTTGCCATATATATTCCCAGCTTACTTCATCTAATGCTTGCTACATGTCTAGGAAGGTTAAGGCATAATGGTCCTGTTCCAGGCTGGGAGTGTCAAGAAAGAGCGTCAAACGCCACAGATTACAGGGTGTGTTCTTGCATGGGATAAACCCCAACTAGTCTGGGTGGACCAGTTTTGGGATATACCGGAGGAGGCGTGTTACCAACACTTGGCCTTGAATTTTTGGTCTACATTCAACAAGCATAGAGGGCGATAGGAAGCCACATATAGCAGGTTTTTCCCTGGCTTGGGTATCAGCACAACAAGTGCCTCACTCATAGAATCTGGGAGTTCCCTCCACTCTAGGGCCTCCAGATAAACCGGCAACAGTTTATTGGCCATCATTTCAGGGAATTCCTATATAATTCTATGAGCAATTCCCAAATCCCCCCCCCTGCTCCCCAACCAGGGCTCTAGCTGTCTTGAGGGAGTCTATGACCCGCAGTATCTCCTGCTGTCAGGGAGCTTTAAAGGTCTGATTGTTCCCCATCTTCTGGACATGTCATTGAGAGCGTGTCTTAGGTAGGCTGTGGCCAGATGTATGGGGGCACCCCGGGTGACGTATACACCCTCCGAAGATGCTCCGCGAGTGTCTCATTAATGGCCTGCTGTGTGTACTCCTGAGTGGTCCTTTTATAGCCAGTACGGACTTTGCAAACCTCTCTTGCTTAATCATCCTGGCTAACATGTGCCCTGATCCATCGCCCTCTTCCTGCAATTAGGGCCTGTATGAGAGCCTCACATGCTTTTCTAGTCTATCCCATAAGAAGTAAACCTGTTTTTTGGGCTTGCCGCACTCTGGGTGTACCTCCTGGTCATGTGGAAGGGCCATTTCCAAGGTTGCCTGTTTTTTACTTCCTTTACTGTCTGGTTTCCTCCAGTGTTTGTGGGATGCCAGTGGTGGTTGCCATTTCTACCCCTCTGAGCACCACTTTCATTGCCTACCATTCTGTTTGCCTGCTCTGAATACTCTCCCAATTATCTATAAAGTAATCTTTCAGGGCGTCCGCAATCACCACCTTGTATGCCGGGTCAGTTAGGGGCCCCACTTTCATCCACCACAGTGGTACCCAGGATATGTATCTAGCCAAGGAGTAGGGCAAGAGCAGGGGCTTGTGGTTGAATAAATACCTGGCCAAATAGGTTGTGTCCGTGACTGAGTGTTGCGTCTGCCTGCGTTAGGAAATAGTCTAAGCTACTGTGTGTGTGTGTGTGTGTGTGTCGGCTGCTGATGTGTAACAGGAATATGTACGTGTCTGGGGGTGCTAAGCCTGCCAAATATCCACCAACTCCAAGGCTGCCATCATCTGCTTGAGGTTTTCCGTCATGTTGGTCTTTGTGCCCTGAAGTGGAGGGATCTGTCTGCCTCCTTTAAGTACGCAAGTGAAATCCCCATGATCATCTCTGCGGGCATTAACCCCTGTGCTGCCATTATCACCTCCCCAAAGTAGTCCGCACTGTCTACATTGGACATGTAATCACTAACAAGGCAGAGTTCGTGTGCATCTAGGGTCCCATATAGGATAATGTCTCTCCCTTCCGGGTCTGCATGCAATTGCAGTTTTTTAAGTGGAACTCAAGGGGCTACCCATATTAGGGTCCCAAGTGCAAAGCCGGAATAAGCGGTGGCATATATCTGCCCCTTCTACTTTTTACGCAGGCTGGCTGTACAGTCACACCACAAATCTGTTTCTTGGAGAAACGTAATCAAAATATTATAGTGTTATAAGTTAGTATGTATTCTGTAGCTTTTCTCTGGCCTGTGTAGTCCTTGTACATTCCATGTGAGGAACTTATACTTGCTACCTGAATGACTAAGGGCAGTAGGTATTGATGCCCTCCCACTGGGCTTCACTATCCATTGAAGCATATCAAAGTTCCATCTAACATGAGGAACACTCCACCCACATGCCTCAAAAGCATCTAATATTCCCTTAAATAACCCTAACAAACCCCCATCCTTAAGCAGTATGTGCAGGGCCCCTTCTGACTCAACCTATGGCCAAAATGGTACTGGTCACCATCCCACACCTCTTTCACCCCTCCCCCCCCACCAACTAAGTCAACTAATAAACCCTTAGGAGTGTAGCACACACCACAGGCCGAGGAGCTGTGCCCCCTATGCGCCGCCAGACCAAAAGAGGTACTCAGCAGACTATCACAGGCTGGACCTTTCACCACCTTCCACCGCGGAGCACAGTATTGTAATACCTATCCCACATTCACAAACAATCTTCACCAGCTGGACAGCCATGAGTCCTTTCCACCTTCCCAAGGCACATAGTACATGCAGTGTTTTAAGCAACAATACATATAAATAATGTTCTAATGCTTTGCCTTAAAAGTAAGTTTTTGTCACTCTCTTCTCCATAGCGGGTCTTATCGCCCATCTGTGTGTCAAAATCCATATCATATATACAATAAGATTAGAGTTTGCTTGCCTCAGTACCCTCTAGCTGGGGAATAGCTGCCTTCATCTGGACCTCCCAGAACCGCACCCAGCCTCTTAACAAGGCCTGAGGTGCTTACCCAGCATCAGTACTGCCACTCATAGTGTGAGGCACTAGTCTAATTTGTGAAAAAGTGCTTTGTTCCGTTGACCCCAGCACTTCGGGCCTCAAAGTTCCATCCAGGCACACCCCAATGCATTCTCCTTCACAAGTATCTGATTACCTAGAGAGCCATAGTGATGTCCTGTTTCTGCCAGATCTTTTCACCAGATGAACATGGGCCTTTTCCCAACCAGGTGGACCTGTAGTGCACTTCTGTCCCAGGTTGTCGAGCCAGTCCAAGACCCCCTGAAGGGACGCTTAAAAGTGTACACTGCCAGTATGTTGAATTCTTAACTTGGCGGGGAACAGTAGACTATACTTGATATTGTAATCTCTCAATTTTTTCTTTATGGGCAGAAAGTCTTTGTTCAAGTCTTGAACACTACGAGTATAGTCACGATATATAAGTATTTGCTTGTCTTTGAATCTAGGGGGCTATGGGTGCGCTCGTGCTGGAGGATGGCGTCACAGTCGCTGTAATCGAATAGATGAGCTATAAGTACCATGGTTGGCACCCCAGAGTGCGGCGCTGGCACAAATTTCTGGTGCGCCCTCTCAATTGTGAAAAATTTTAAATGGTGCAAAGGTTTTACTGTACTTATGACCCAATCCTTTAAAAAGAGTTCCGCCGAGGGGCTCTCTGCACACTCCGGGAACCCCACCAGGCATACGCTGTTCCGCCAGGGTCACACCTTGTCACCCTCTAGGCACTCCTTCATGTGCATGGTACTACATTTCAGTCCGGTGACCGTGGCCCTCAATTACTTCATTTCCTATTTCAGGGCATCCACCACGTCTCCAACAGCCATAGTACGATCTGCTACCTTCTGCAAGTCCATTTGGAAGTGATTCATATCAATAGCTGTTAAATCCAGTTTTCCCTCCAGCACACTTCAGGACTCCTGGATGGCTGCCAGGAGCATTACCATTGTGGGCGCCAGGCCAGGGGCAACTATAGTTGTTCTTGACCATGTTCCAAGACTGCTAACACAGACCTCAATACCATTTACTGGCCTATTTTGTTGGTTTGCGTTTTTTCCCTCTTCCCGTGACCCATAATGGTGATTCTGAGACAGGCCTGGATGCCAGACAGCAGCTGGCTCACTGGTTTGCCGCAGTAGGTATTGCCGCTGTGTTGTCTCCTGTGGTTGTAAAATCAGGCACCAGGGCCTCAGGTAGGTTTGCCCCCAGGCCGCATAGGATGGTCAGCACCCACTACATCCGAGTGCCCCCTCCTGGCCACAGGCCCGCCGGCTCCATGTCTCTTGACGTCACCTCCAAGGAAGAATCAAGGGGTCCCCCCAGTACTTAGTTTGAGTAGCTTGGGACCCACCCATGCCCCAGCGAGTCTTAGCACTATCTTGTCCTGGTATTTTGATCTCAGGGCCCCTAGTACCTGGGCATCCGTACCTGCTTTTGCCCTGCAGACCCTCTGCTTTTCAGTGCCCAGCAGTGTTTCAGTGTATAGCCAGGGTCCTGCCGTCACTACCTCCCTTGTTCTAAATAGGCATCCAGTGGTCATCGCAACCAGGGTCCAGCTTTCAATCAGCAGTTTGTTGCATTTCCTCTCTCTGCGTAGTAGGGGATCTTGATGAGCCACATGGGCTCCCACTCATGCTTTTCCCAGGGTCTTACCTTCAACCTCGCTTCAACCTCTGGGGATGAGGCTGTTCTACAATTTCACGCTGCCCAGTCGATTCAGGCTGCCACGTTCTCACTCAGCCACCTGTCAGGTTCAGCCTCCCTGTTGTCTGGTAAGCATAACCGCTTGGCTCTGCTCATCCCCACGCTACCAGGCTCAGCTCAACATGTCTCCCTGGGAGCCGCTCTTCACCTGGAACCCTTATCGTGGCTCCACTGCTCCTTCAGCCTGGGGTCTTGTCAGCTTGGCCCCATCGACCCATCAGCCCCACTGTTATTTGCAGACAGGGTACACAGGATGATGGATTGCGAGCTCCACAGCGGGAGCGGCCAGGAGTCCCGTCTAAGCAACCATCCTGGCAGGTCACGCCCTCACAGGGTACATTGTATGTATCTTCCTTAGGGTATCGGTCCAGTCGTAATTTAATTTATACCGTATCTCATTGGTTCCTTAGCTAATGGAGCTTTTGTGTATATCTTTCTGTAGAAGGTCCCACTGCCTTTGTCTGATCTGAGTATTTGGATGTCTATCCCCTCACTCCCCGTTCCCATTAATAATTTATGAATACTCAAGATCACTCACTACCCACTTTGTGGAAAGGAGCTTTCTTATCTTTATTGCTTTTATGTTTATACTTGCACATGCCACGGTTATGTTTTGACAGTGCTCTGTATTCTATATTCCATAGAATGTAGCTATGTGTATGTCAGTGTCAGTTGATCTGCTGCCTGCTTCCCAGGTGGACGTGCTGTGCTACTAGGAATAACTTACAGTTTATTACACATGAAGGTTTCTTCAGTTCCATAATGGTGACGAGTGGCAGAGGTGTCCTGTCATTGAGGGTAGCACACAAATGGATTTACCTCTGAGGACCGAAGTAATTGTTTTTTTCATCTAGAAGCTTTCTGTGGGATTCAACTAGGAGCAGGATTGCTTCACGGTGGCCGGATACCCTAACTATTTGCTTCAAGGACTATCGCATTGTTTTGGAGTAAATATTCCACAAATTTATCGTTAAAGTAACATTGCCGGCTACGATCTGCAATCCTTCACGCAATCCATTTCCTCGCGCAATTGTGCATTCTCATGCATCTGATTCATTGGAGTTGTAGAAGACAGAACATGCATGTGTGTGCGCGAGTCACAGGAAGTCAGAGCGAGCATGCATGAGAGCAGCTCAGGTTGCTAAGTGAACAATCCTTGTCACTGGGAGCGCGATGCTAGTGACTGAGGGTTCCAACCTGTGATTCTCACGTTCTACTTTGACGCATGTTCACGCTAGGTGGCAGCCATTGTAATGGAGTTAACACAAAAATAAACAGTGCAGACAAGGAATTTACCGGCACAGATTATAGCTACCATAATACACGCCTTTGGCAGAAAATCTGGGTATTATTTTGGAATATTGAACCTACAGTCTGGGTATTTTTTTAGAATGTTGATCTTACAATATTTCATGTGTCGTTATTTCACCATCGTTTGGAATACTACCTTATAATATAGTCAGTTCATTTATAATTGCACATATATTCTATAAAAGTATAATTTAGCTGGGAGACATCATGCAGTTTGATCATCCCCCAACAAAATTTCTACAAAGCAAGGAGAAGCCTCCCGTACCCTGGATAAGGTGCAAGGAGGAATGTATAAGTTATTTGAAAGCAGTTGCTAGTGAGAGGATGGGTGCTAAATGAAAAAAAAACATTTTGTTACACTGCCTTGGATCAGAGGGTCAAGTTAGCTTTAGAAAATTACCACAGGTGACGACTCCTAGTGGAGAAGGAGAATTCGATGCATTTCAAGAGGCACTTTTGAGGATGGAACTCAGATTCAAGCCCGTTACTAACATTGCTTTAAATAGATTTAAGTTCCATACAGGAGTACAATTAGAAGGAGAGATCTTTGATGAGTTTCTTACTGCCTTTACAGCTTTATCCATGACTTGCAACTTTGGTCACATGACAGATTAAATGATTAGCGATCAAATAATAGTTCATGTGAAGAAATCATGAACAATTATGGATTATGGGTGAGCCTAAGCTACAAGATGCGATGTCTACCGCTAAGGCATTGGAGCAATTTGAAAATGGATGTCTACAGTTAAGAGTAGTATTATACAAGTGTGGAAATTTGAGAATGTGTGTATTGTGAAACGCAAAAATATAGATAGTGAGGATAGTAGTGGTGTAGGCAGTTCACGTACAAATAATTTGGGTAGTGGAAAAAAATGGATAAGCAGGAGAAAAAAATAATGCTTGTTACATGTACAGAAGTACAAATCATATTGCTTCATGTAGTTGGTGTCCAGCAATTAACAAGGAATGCGTGAAGTGTCGTCGTATGGGACATTTTGCACGTGTGTACAGAGATGTTAAGAGAAGTTCAGGACCTGTGCGGGGTAAAGTGTCATATACTACTGAAGTAGTTGAAAGACTAGTGAGAAAGATGAAGGGGTGGAAAAAGGAATAGTGTTGTCTATTCATGAGGAAGATGAGGGGAATACTAGTCTAGGAATGAAGAAATCTCCTAAGTGCATTGTGAGTGTTTTGGGGGTACAGTTAGAATTAATGGCAGATTCTGGCTCCCCTTGGAGAATAATACCCAGACAATATTTCCAGCAACAATGGGAAGATGTGATTAGCTACAGCCAGTTAAACCCTTCTGATATAAAAACTGAAAGTTTTGATGGTTCCACCATTGAGATGGATGGTTATACTGACGTGGAACTGAAATTCAAAGAAAGAATGGCCCAGATTTAAATGTATGTGGCTGTGAAAGGTGTCAATGTTTCAGGTTGGAGAGACCAATGAAAACTGGAAATTATATTGAATCCCCGGCGCAAGGAACCAGTTTCCTTACTGAGTGATGAATGAGTAATGTATGTTGAGGAAAATAATATAGAGAAGTGAATAAAATAATGTTTTCCTGTGGTATTCAGTGAAAAACTAGGAAAGTTGAGAAGCTTTATACATAAAATCAAAGTCAAAAGCAATGCACTTCCTGTGAAACAAAAACTGAGGGGTGTACCTATTAATATTAGGGAAGACTTAAAAGGAATGTTAGTGGAAGAAAGGATTATAGAGGAGATAGAATCATCCGAGTTGGTTTTTCCCATAGTTCTGGCTCATAAGAGTGATAAAAAAAATGAGATTGTTTGTGTATTTGAGAGCACTGAATGCAAACAATATAGTGGACTGCCATCCCCTGCCCAACATCAGCAAGTGGTAGCTACGTTAGAAGGTGTGCACCTTGTTTCTACATTAGATCTCAGGTCAGTGTACCACCAAATTTAACTTTCTTAGGACTTGAAACATTCAACAGCATTTATTACCTCAAGGTTTGTACCAATTTAATAGGATGCCTTTTGGTTTAGCATCAGTGGCCTCTGTATTTCAGAGAGCCATGTTTCACATCTTTAGGGATGTGAGTGAATTTGTAAAATGTTTTCAAGATTACATTTACATTTTTTTGAAGGATGAAAATGAACATGTGCGACATATAACAGAAGTATGCAGTATATTGGAGAAACATGGTTTGACTGTGAACGCAGCTAAATGTAAAATGGTTTAAAAATCTGTGGAATAACTTGGGCACACATTGTCAGGCAATGGTGTTATTCCCAAAAAAATCCAATGTGGAAGCTATTACAAAGGCACCAGCCCCTGCTAACAAAGAGCAACTGATGTCTTTTGCAGGCATGTGCGCATACTACAGCAAGTTTATTAAGGATTTCGCTATGAAAAAGGGACCTCTAAAAGTGTTGTTACGACAAAAAAAGTTAGTGGGTTTGGAAAGGTAACAGTTAGCTTTTGAAAAAATTAAGAAAGAAATTGTGAGTGACCCTACCTTTAAGCCGTTTTGCATAGGAAAGGATTGTATAATCACTGTTGATGCTAGCATGTATGGTGTGGGAGGAGTATTATCACAAAAGTGCTGTAAAGGTGAATGGAGTGTGTCATTTGCGTCATGTACTTTGACACTGAAAGAAGGTATGCAGTAATTGAAATAGAGTTGGTGGCTTGTGTTTGGGCAATTGAACACTTCAGAAATTATGTTTGGAGGTGTAGATTTTTTATTGAGGCCGGATCACAAACCTTTAGTGAACATTCTGCCTCCAAGTGAAGGATGGAATTCCACAACACGTATTGTTAGACTCACTCCAAAGTTACAAGAATATGCATTCCAGGCTGAATATGTACCAGGAAAGAAAAACGTCACAACAGATTTCTTATCTAGGTTGCCATACTAACAGTGTGGTGAGGGAAATTCAGTGAAGGAAGATGATATGGTGGCCACTGTTAATGATACAGGGCCCTATTAGGACCCTGACAGAGGGGTTTCCTCCATCACAAATGTGAAGGATATCCTGTCTGCCCTATTACGATATCCATTGAATATAATGGGATCCTAATACGACGGACGGGATATCCCCCATATTTGTGATGGAGGAAAACCCCTCCGTCAAGGTCGTAATAAGGCCCATAGTGTCCAATGAGTTTGATAGTATTTAAGAAGAATTTTGAAAGAAGAGTGAGGAAAAGGACATGGTGTGGCAAGTTGTCAAAAAGTATGTAATTGAAGGATGGCCAAAACATAAAGGAAATTAGAGCATAATATTTAGATCTGTCCAAGGTAGCAGAGGAGTTAGTAGTTGAAGGGGGTTTGCTTTTTAAGAATGGGAAATGTGTCCTCCCCCCCCTCCCCCCCCCCCCAATGATGTACAAGATAAGATTCTCAAGTTGGCACATAAAGAGCATCCAGGAATGTCATCCATGAAATTTGATACATAATTGTTTTTGGTGGCCTGGAATGGACAAAATGATTGACAGGGCCATGAGAGAATGTGAAGTATGTGCCAGTGGTGAAAAGATGCTAAAAGTTAACACTCCTCCACTTAAGTGTGTAGAGTGGCTGGAGCTTCCTTGGCAACAAGTTGTTTGACATTTCTGGACCATTCAATTTTCTTCCAGTTGAGGCAAAGTGTGCATGTTACTTATTGATCACCATACCAAATGGCTGGAGGGGAAATTTGTGTCCCAAGTGTCAACTAATGTAGTAATTTATTTTTTTCAAGGACATTTTTTCAAGGGAAGGTTGTCTGTGTGTACTGGTGACTGATAATGGAGTGCAGTTAAGGTCATCAGAGATGGAATTGTTTCGTAAACACTGTGGAATCAAATATATTACTAGAGCACTGTACAAGCCTCATGAAAATGGTCAGGTTGAGAGATTTGATTGTGTTTTGAAGAGTTACATTACTGAAGAACGCAAGGAGGGTAGTGACTGGAAAAATTATTTAAGAGAAAAATTATGGCTGTACCGCATAACACCACACACCACAACTGAAGTTAGTCCATTTTAAATTGTTCAAAGGCAGGAACACTGCTTCGAAGTTATGTCCTTGGTGGTTCAGATGGTGGGGGAGAGAAAAAATGTAGTTTATCAGAAATAGCGGAGAAAGTGAAGAGAAAACAAAAGAGAGTCAAAAAATGGTATGATGCTGAGTGGAAGACAAAAATCCATTAGATCAAAGTTGGGGATTGGGTTAGGATTCTTGAGCCAGGAGTAATAAGGAAGGGTACTTCCAAGTTTGGTGATGCCATAAAGGTAGTAAAAGTGTTTACTAATGGTGTAGTGACACAAGTCTGAAAGGTTTGGAATGTGAAAAGGGTAGCTAAGTATGTTGGACCATTGCCTGTGAGCAATGGTGATGAAATGGATAGAGAAGATGGGGGTTTGTGGTAAGGAATAATAAAGAAAGTTGCCAAGAAGCTCAAACAAGAATGAATAAGGACAATGAAGTGTTCCAAAATAATTTGGATGACTTGTCCAAGGTAAATAAAATAATAGAAGACACAGTAGCTTCTAGAGTCAAAGTTTCAGGCAGACTGAGGCAACCTTCCACTAGATTCTCTGAATTTGTCAAATGAATTATATTTCTTCTGTTTTGTACTTTGTTTTTCAAATTAACGTCTTTTTCTGTTATGTGTATATATTAATTGCATTATTTTTTGTCTTGTTTTCGTTTTAAGGGAAAGTATGTGTTGTTTGCCTTTATGTTTTTACCTGCACATGCCATGGTTATGTTTTGACGGTACACTGTATTCTATAGTCCATAGAAAGTAGCTATGTGTAGGTCAGTGACAGTTGATCTGCTGTCTGCTTCCCAGGTTGACTTGCTGCGCTACCAGGGATGAACTACAGTTTACTACATGTGAAAAAGGTTTCTTCAATTCAACATTATACTTTTCTCAAAAGAAATCTGATCTCTATGTGTTGCCACAGTAACGTCAGACTGTAACAATCAATCATTCAATCAATGCCATATTTGTGCATATCTCAGTATTGTTGTTTCCCCTCAGTCCAACTTCAAGTTTACACTGGTTAAATAGACCTTATTCCCACCCCCCACCCCATGAAGTGAAGCGGAAGTTGCTTTACACCCCCCCCCCCCCCCCTTTCCATTTCTCACACGGTCCTGTTTTTAATGCAGTAGTAAAATCAAGATTATAATGAATGGGAGTGTATGGGAAAGGGAACAAGGTCAACCTGAGTTTCTCTGCCACTCTATCCCAAACAGAAAGGGTTGTGCCCACAAGAGTAGATAAATAGGTTTAGCTGGTCTGTCATACCTGTGGAACTAGGTCAGATCTCACAGGTGACATTCCACTTTGGCATGATCAATAAGAGCCTAGATATTGTCCATTTTGGATTTTGCCCATTCTGTTACTATTTTCAGTTGGGATGCCCAGTAGTAAGCCTTAAAATCAGGGAAAGCCATAACCGAAACTCTTGATTGCTGAAGTAATCTTAATAGCGCTCTGGGTCTTGCTTCCTTCCAAATAAACTTAGTGGTCAGTTTACATAGTTTGGCAAAAAAAAAAAATATATTTACTTTTATGTGATTGGCTTGAAACAGGTATCATACGTTTTGCAGAACATTCTCTTATTGGCTTCTATCCTACCCAACCAAAAATCGTTAAATTCTGCCATTTCCCTCTATGAGCAAACGTGGATAATTAGCTACATATAAATTGGTCAGCCCGGGGTGTAATCTGTATACCTAAATAGTTTATTTGCTATATGGTCCACCGAAGTGGAAGCTCTGCTTTCAAGATGTTTATTTCTTGGTCCAGTAGAGTCAAATTTAAAACCTCTGATTTATCCACATTTATTGTTAGCCAAGACATTTTTTTCATAGCACCTCAGATCCGCAACCACGGCTGGAAATGATAACCCTAGGATCCTTAATGTCAAGAGGACAAAAAAAGCGAGATTTTGTTTGCTCCCTCCAAAGGCTCAAGAAAGTCAAGAACTATGTCAAAACCTTTAACTGTTGCAACATTCTGGCACAACCTGCACATATATGGGTCACCCTGTCCAGTCACGTGTGTCCTGTACGTGGAGTAACTGCTGTTTTTACAACCAGCTACATGAGGAGTCCAAATTTCAATTCTCTTCCAGCCCCTGTCATCCCACCCACAGTAATCCTCAATGATCATTTGATCTCCTCACATCCCACAGCCGCCCACCAAGGCCAGGCAACAAACCCCCCTCTCATCCCTCTTGTCATCTTTGAATGAGGTCCATTCATCCCAGCTTATACATCTGTCAGCATAGATCTGTTTGGCAGGCTGCCTAGACTCCTGCATGTTTCTAGTTTTCAGTGCAGATCTATTTGCTTGTGTCCTCTGCTGTTGTCACCTGAGTTCCTTATGTACTTGCTCAGCGCTGCCAGTCTGTCGACCATCACCTCCCCTTGCTTCGGATCTGTCCTCTCCATGGACTAGCTCCATGATTTTTGTCACCTCAAAATGTTCAAAATGTTTTGTGACATTGTGGATTGCCCCCAAGTAGGCGAACACCATGCCAAATGGATATGTGCGCCTGTGGCAAATCTTCTCTGCTTTCAACTTCTCGTTGACAAGACTAGAAGGTGACCCTCCTTTGTGGTGTAGTCTAGGCAAGATCTTTTAAGATGGAGCAGGAATTAACATAACAGGATAGTGTACCAAATAACCAAGCGTCCTGGTGGACTTCATTTTCTTTTCTTTTTTTTTTTTTTGCAAAAGCAGTGAAACTTTTCCACCACATTGTGTGAGTCAGTATTTTGATTGGGGTTCATTGGGCCCTCTTGGAGTGCTCTATCCAGCTGAACCTTGGGATAACCAGTAGCCAGAATCGACCTGAACAAGTTTGACATAAACATGAGTACGTCCAGCCCCTCCACCCTCCTTCAGGTTTCTGATTGTTAGATTTTCTCATCTTGCCCTTTTTTCTATATCTTCTAGTTTTAATAGCACAGTGTTCAGTTGCTCACTGAGTCTCCCAATTTCAGCGTCTTTGCTGTGACTGTTAATTTCAGTTTTTCAGTGAGGTGTTCATCCTCCAGTAGTCTAGACCCCACTGCATTCGCACCTTTGCACAATTAGTCAATCTTGGAGCCCAGTGCAGCCTTGAGATCCCCAGCACTGTGCTTGATGTCTTTCCCTTGGTCCTACCTACGGTCCTTTGGAAGACTTTAAGAGTACTGGGGGTACTGATGCATGAATGACATTAACTCTGCAGCAAGTGTGGGCTCTAAATGTGCTGGATTTGTGTCCGAGCACTCTGCCGGGGCATGCTCTGCAGAGGTGTAGAAATGCAAATACACACTTTCTGCATAAATCTTTTGGGGGCATACCTCTCAATTGAGGGTAGGTTATGTGAGCTGACTATGATTCTGTATGTGACGTGCTGCAGCAGCCTGTGCCCGGGGAGAGACAGTGCATGAGCAGCGAGGGAGGGGAGGGAATCTGCGGCCATCTCCTGCCTGCACTTCCGTTTTATCTGCCAGTGACACAAGTCTTGCTGCTCCCACCCCGCTGAAGATCACCAGGGGCACAGATACTCCTAAGGGACTAACCCATTTCATAAATGAGGAATAAAAGCCGTCTCACATAAGGAGTTAGCTGATTTTATTTTCAGATGAGGACAGGAAAATCTTTCAGTTAGGAGATGTCCTTTGCACCTCCAAAGCATGGATATTTATAAAATTTGAAATAAATATCTTAGCCCTGAAGTAGTTCCAGGGTGGTCATGTGGGGATGAACCATATTGGCTGTGTTTTTTTTCTGCATTATAAAATGAAATAAAGAATATTCCAGGAACCACGTATGTTTTGGATTGTCAGTTTTGTATTCGACCCATTGGCTATTTTTATGCATAGTCACATAACAAAGCAAGATTGAATTGTGGACTCATTAGGGTTTCTTTTTCTATGCTTTCCTTAGAGTTTTAGAGTGCAGTGAAATTTAGCACAACTATTCAAGACAGCAGCTTTAAGAGTATTTATAGTGGAGAAGTACATGATGAGCAGAATTTGTCCAGCATGCAAAAAAGGCTAATCACCAGGTAGCGGAAGGAGCCGCTCTCCCATTTAAATATATAGCCTGCCAGGTCCAGCCAAGTTGGATTGGCGTTTGTCTGCAACGATAATATATAAAGTTTAGACCAGTTAAGCTGTAACCAGGAGATTCTCCACCTGTGTACCCAGAAGCAGACAGAGATCAATGTGCCCACCCGGACACTGGCAGTGAGGTCAGCGTAGAGCAGCCTAGTCCTCTGTATGGTTCGCTCCCCAAAACCAAATTTGGCCAGCACTTTAAAGAAGTACTCCCAGCCGAGTTCGAAATTACATTCAACAGAGCCATATTATTCAGTGGTGAAGTACTACTAGCCAGAAATATACATAAACTTTCTGTTGTCCCATGCCAGCTCACCCTGAATTGGTGTAAGACTGCTCAGATTAGGGTTAACTCATGCTACCTGACAGCTGGAAGAGTGGCTGGAAAAACAGGCATATGTGTATTTTGCTGCTGTATTGAACTCCAGAGGGCTGGTGGGAAAGTGTTGCTGCTATAAACTAGGTCCTCATATAATACGCTAGAGAGAAGCCCCATATAGGAGGTCATCTGCAGTGTGAGGGTTCTGCGCTGGAGGAGATCTAAGGCTATACAGGGCATCAAAAGGGGATAAATTATGTCTTCAGAAGTATCACTCAAGAGGGAGGTGAAGACTTGAGCGAATCTGTGATACAAGCCGCCGCCACCAGCGCCGAGTGCTTACTGTCCCAAGTCTGTTCCTTCTAAGATGTAGCTGTATCTTGGAGTTGCATCATACCTTGATGTAAGCCCTTTGCATCGGTGCCTGGTTGACTGGTGTTCCCACCTGATCCTTTGCCACAAATCTCCTTATCCAGTTTTCCTGAAATTTAACAGTGTCCTGCCCCTTGGCACCTCACAGATTCCAACTCTGACTTTGTTGTACCAAGAGTGGCTCTCTGCATCCTCTGCTCTGCCTTCCGGAAAGAACATGGGGTCTGTTAAGTCTTGAATCTGCTTGTGCCAGTCCGAAGTCTGGGGCTACATCTCCTGTAGCCCATGCTCTGATTGGGATACCCTTCAGTCGGCCTCTTTTGATCTTCACTCAAGAGACCAACGTGGATGGCAATCGCATCTATTTTGGTTTGGAGGAATACCCCAGTTGTCCCTATTGCCTCTAAAATTGCATTGAGTTGATCCATCCCAGCTGCAAGAAAATCCATCACTTTGTGGGTCTTGATGTTTCCGCAGATAGATTGGAGTTCAGTGTAGCTGATTTCGGCTTCCCCATTGCGGCCAGGCTCTGTTTGTGGATTAACTGTTGGATGCCAAAGGCAATCAAACTAGTGATGATGAGAGAAAGTCTGGGTGAAGACGAGAGAGCATCCAGGTGGACTGATGGTCTGTGAATGATTGCCATTAGACCTGTTTTCCATACTAGCTGCCACAAGAAATAAAGGAGCCAGCAACTACTTCAGCATGAGCAGCGTCACCCTGTAGAAGATTCATCCCATCAGTTGGTGGAGGGCTAAGAGCGACTCAGGCTGGAAGCAGTTTCTTTTGTGATGGAGGGGTTGGTTTCAGCAGTTACATTCACTAAGCAGAGCGCTTGCACCAATAGAGTGTTCAGGATTTGGGTTCAGCAACTAGCCCTCGGTGACCACAGTCACTATCTCCAGTGTAGGACACCAAATCTGCTTGCCATCATACTTGGCCCTTTCACTTTTCCCTCACCACTTGACTTGTAACCAGTGAGCAACAGGTGAGCATGCAGCAGGCGAGCCAACAGATTCCCCCATCCTAACACAACTCAAGTATTGGCAAAGCCAATAGATCTTGCCTTTCAGACTTTTGACTCTGACTTAGCATTTTTCTTCACGTTGTACTGCATGGGCATTGGCAACTTTGCTAATGATTTGTAGCCATAACGTATAGCAGTGTGGCTGCTGTGAAGCAAGGATAAATATAATGATAAAAATGACTATGATACATCCAGCGCTACTACACTTAAAAAAAAAAAAAAGGGCATTATCCCAGGCTCCATCATAGTGCTTTTTTAAATTAGTTTAGTTTTAGTCACAATGCAAAGCATCCACACTGCTGTAGAGCATGGCTACAAAACATTGCCAAAACCTGTAGCTCTCACAAGCTAAACCAATTGGCTTTGTCAATGCTTGTTTAGTTCACAGGACTGCTAGGCGAGATCTGTGCACATAACCGTGAGAAATAACATGTAGAATATGTTATTCACGTTAACAACACTGAAGAAATAACTTGGTTAATGGATGTTCATGAAAAGCATGCATGTTTTCTGCAAAGATTTGTCAAGCATGCTATATAGCCAGAACCATTGTGCTTAATATGCAATTTGTTGTGGTGTGCCCAAGCCCGCATGTCCATATTGTTTGCACAAGCACACTGAAATAAGGTATATCTCACAAAGTAAAAACTGAAATTGAATTGTGAATCCTAATCGGTTAATCAGCTTCCGTGACATTGAATCCTTCCTTGACACCACATTCCCTGAATAAACAGTAAACAAAATATATGCACAAAAGTTCAATCTTATTTTGGTGCGTCTTAGGTGAAGAAAATAGACCCCTGGCACAACACTACTTGAACATTGAAGAAATTGACAAATAACAGATTTTAAACACACTTGCTAGCCGGATGTCCCCTATTGTTTTGCTGCATCTGTGAGAAAGTAGCCTCATTCTAGCATGGTTACCCGGACTTTTGGCCTGTTTGTGAGTGTGTGCCAGTGTGTTTTTACTGTGTCACTGGGATCCTGCTAGCCAGGACCCCAATGCGCATAGTGAAATCCCTATATGTCAGTGTGTTTTGCCTGTCTCACTGGGATCCTGCTAGCCAGGACCCCAGTGCTCATAGTTTGTGGCCTAATGTGTGTGTTGTTGGTAGTGCTTACTGTGTCACTGAAGCTCTGCTAACCAGAGCCTCAGTGCTTATTCTCTCTCTGCTTTTTAATTTGTCACTATAGGCTAGTGACCTCATTTACCAATTTCAATTGGCACACTGGACCCCCCTTATAAGTCCCTAAAATATGGTACCCAGGGCATTAGGGTTCCAGGAGATCCTTATGGGCTGCAGCATTTCTTTTGCCACCCATAAGGAGCCAGGACAAACCCTTTCACGGGACTGCCACTGCAGCCTGCGTGAAATAGTGCACACACTATTTCACCGCCATTTTCACTTATAAGTCACCTATATGTCTAACCTTCATTTACTGAAGACTAGGTGCAAAGGTACTAAGTGTGAGGGCACCCTTGCACTAGCAAAGGTGCCCCCACGCAGTCCAGGGCCAATTCCCCGGACTTTGTGAGTGTGGGGATGCCATTACACACGTGCACTACATATAGGTCAATATCTGTATGTAGCTTAACAATGGTAATCCCGAATATGAGCAGGTAAGGTGTCTAAGATCATGGAATTGTCCCCCCATTCCAAAACTGGTATTGGGGAGCCACTTCCATGCATCCTGGGGGCTCCACTGTGGACCCCCAGTACTGCCAAACCAGCTCTCTGAGGCTTGCTCTGCAGCTACAGCTGCTGCCACCTCACAGACTGGGTTCTGAGCACCTCAGTCCCAGGAAGGCAGAACAAAGCATTTCCTTTGGGAGGAGGGTGTTAAACCCTCTCCCTTTGGAAATAGGTGTTACAGGCTGGGGAGGGGTAGCCTCCCTCAGCCTCTTGAAATGCTTTGAAGGGCACAAATGGTGCCTTCCTTGCATAAGCCAGTCTACACCGGTTCAGGGACCCCCAGTCCCTGCTCTGGTGCGAAACTGGACAAAGGAAAGGGGAGTGACCACTCCCCTGTCCATCACCACCCCAGGGGTGGTGCCCAGAGCTCCTCCAGTGTGTCCTAGGCTTCAGCCATCTTGTTTTCCAAAGGGTGGGGACACTCTGGAGGCCTCTGAGTGGCCAGTGCCAGCAGGTGACGTCAAAGACCCCTCCTGATAGGTCCATACCGGATTAGGTAGCAAATTCCCCTCTCTGGACTATTTAGGGTCTCTCCTGTGGGTTTCTCTTCAGATTCTACTTGCAAGTTTCCAGCAGGAATCCTCTGCAACTACTACTTCATCCTCTGACCTCGGATGGACCACAGACTGCTCCAGGAACCACTGTAACAGCAAGAAAGTATCCAGAAGGGCTACTTTTCCTCTGCAACTTCAGCTCCAGCCAGCAACTGCAGCAGTTTCCACGGTGCGCACGCTCTGGGGACTCCCTGTCTTTACCCTGCACCAGAAGGACCAAAGAAATCTCCTGTGGAGTGACAGAGTCACTTCCCTGCTCTTGCAGGCACCTTCTAAGTCGACGACCGGTTCTCTTGGACTCCTCTCCTGGCGACAAGCGTGCTCCTTGGAACACAGGTGGTGGACCCCTTCGACACAGACTGTCCTAAGGTCTTGCTGTCCAAATTTGGAGGAGATAAGAGCTTGCCTTCCCCGATTGCGACATTACCCCTGTGCACCGTGTCATCTTCACCTCCTGAGGCCTCTATGCACTATTTGCAAGAATCCTTCGTGCACAGCCTGGCCCAGGTCCCCAGCACTCTATCCTGCAACGCTCAACTCGCTGAGTTGTCCTCCAGCGGCGTGGGACCCTCCTTTGTAGTGCTGCACCAATCGCATATTGCACTTCCTATGTCCCCGTGTCCTGGGACTCCCGTGGGTGCTGTCTGATCGACTGAGGGCTCTCTGAAGTGCTGAGAGCCCCCTCTTCCTCCTCAAGCTGAGTTGAGGCCCCCAGGTCCCTCCTGGGTCCAAACAGTGCTGCTTTGACGCAAAACGTGACATTGTCGGAACCAAGGCTTGTTGGACGAATCCAGCACCAAATCTCGCCTGCATCCAACATCTTTTCGTGGGACATCCATTGCATCATGCAGGAACCCGCTGACATCTTCCTTGGGTGCATTTCTGCAGCCTTCGTCCAACTGGGGACTCTTCTTTTGCACCCTTTTTTAGGTTGGCAGGGGCTCCTGTCCTTCCTGGAACTTCTTTCGACTTCTGGACTTGGTCTTCTTCCTTTGCAGGTCTTCAAGGTCCAGGAATCCACCATGTGGTGTGTGCAGTCTTGCTTGGTTCTTGCAATACCTCTAAGCACAACTTGTAGTGTGTTCTAGGAAAACGTGCAGTACTTTACTCCTACTTTCCTGGGCTCTGGGGTGGGGTATTTTACTCAACTTTGTGGTTTTCCTACTCTCCCAGCGATTCTCTACACACTACACTTGTCTAGGGGGGAATTTGTGATTCGCATTCCACTTTCTTAGTATATGGTTTGTGTTGCCCCTAGACCTATTTTCTCCCTTTGCATTCTATAGCATTCCCTATTGTTTGTACTATCCTATGTCTAATTACTTACCTTATTTTGGTGTCTAGTGTATATGTTGTGTATTATACTTACCTCTAGAAGGAGTATTGCCTCCAAGATATTTTTGGCCTTGTGTCACCCAAATAAACTACCTTTATTTTTGGTAACACTGAGTATTGTCTTTACTGGTGTATAAGTACTGTGTAACTATAAGTGGTATTGCAGGAGCTTTGCATGTCTCCTAGTTCAGCCTAAGCTGCTCTGCTATAGCTACCTCTGTCAGCCTAAGCTGCTAGAACACTACTACATTTCACTAACCAGGGATAACTGGACCTGCTATAAGGTGTAAGTACCCAAGGTACCCACTACAAACCAGCGTCCTACATTATCTCAACCTAGCAACTGTATGTAGAGACATATGTTTTGTCTCTGAACTGTATTTAAATTTTTCATCACAGAATTTTCTTACCTAACAAAAAAAAAATCTGGAATGTCGGCTAGCAAGTGGCTATGATGTACCTAAAGGCTACAGTTAATGAGGGTGGGGGACCTAACTGCACATGACCGTTTTCATTGGATGTGTTCCATATAGTGCAGTACAGTGGGTTCTCAGCCCAAGGGCTTGAAATATGAGTTATCTCCATGAATGCTGGGGACTGTGGTGGGGTAGTGATTGCAGGGCAGTGGGGTGGTAGAGGGTTAGCAAGTGTCCGTTGCTCTCAGTGAAGCACTAAACTCTTTCACGTTTTGCAGTATACTTGCTTTTCACGTAGATGTGAGAATGACCCGTTTAAATTGGTTGGCTCAAAATAAAAAGGAAGTCATTTGCACATATTTTGCTGGCTTTACAGCACAATGGCACTTTCACAGAAGCTTGAAAGTGTGCCAGTGTCCTCTGCTCTGCGTGTTCGCATTGTATATTAGTCCCTTCCACTTGGCAGCTATAAAACTTCAAAGGCCACATTTGTAGGCAGATTAGCACTCAAAATGAAAAAGCTTCGAAAGATATCATAAATATGGTTTGAACACAGGGAAGATCGTATTGAACCTTGACAACCCAAAGCAAATAAAGTCAGCAAATGGAAAGCAAGAAAATGTGATTTGCAAACCACAAAACCAATAGCAAGCAACGGGTGGAAGGCATTCCACCCGTTAACTTCCTGAAAGTCCCCAGGATGTCTTTAGCATATGTAAAGAGCTGCGCTAAGTGCTGGGTGGCTGCAGGCGTGCTGGGACCCTACGAATCCAGGATTTCAGTGGCCAGGTTGAGTAGGGCGATGCCAGCACAATGGAAAAGAGTACAAGAGGAAGGCAAGAATGCGGGTAAATATATGAGTGGCCGCTGCCTTTGGCATGTACAGTTTTGGGAGAGGGCCGGGGGGGCTGTGGCTTACGATCTCCTGCTCCAACCTCTTTCCTCACCTTTATTACAGCATTATACCCACAGCCAGCATACTGGTCATCCGCTCTGAAATCCTGCAAGGAAAGAACAGGGGCCCCATCCTCGAGCATCTCCCTTTTTTGCTGAATCTCTTGGGCCTAATGTAGCAATTTCTTTGGCTCCGTACGGGACGTGGGGGAGCTCTGGGAGGGACACTGAATGCTCTGGGCCCTCAAGGTAGGGTAGTGCTGACACAAACGAAGGTATTGGAGCACTTTACATGAGCACCAGTTACACCACAGGTGATCAAATTCATCTTTTTTGGCACACAGGATGTTGAGCTGACTTTATTTCACAGTCTAAAGTCTTGCAGTTCTAGCTGTAACACCACATCCTCTCCCACTTCCCAGGTATGCCCGGCAGCATGGGCCAGTTGGTAGGTCTCTGACACCAGGGTTTGCAAGGCTCGTCTTCATCAGGCCAGATGCATGCTTCCCCAGGACCTTCAGTGCTCCTCTGGGTTCTTTGCCATCTGCTGCCGATTATGACACAATTGATTGCATCACATGAGACAATTTAAAGTCTGGTTTGAGGAGGTCTGGGTGGGGAGCTTGCTTGAGGTGCGTCTGCCATCTTGGCTGCCATGGCTATGCCCTCCTTGGGCTACTTCTCTTTTTAATGAAAACGTTCATCTTTTTTGGCGAAAGGTAAATTTTGATAACCTTCTCTATACAGTAGCCTTTCTTTGATAGCATCTCCCTAATCACTTCTCTCATTCATCTCCATAAACTCTTTCCTGTCTTATCCTTAGGTACAACCATTACACTCTGTCTCTTCTGGTGCGTTCTTTATTCTTTATTATATTTGATCGAAGTGCAATAAAAAAAAATTGGGAACTGTGATTCTGTGCGGAAAGGCGGTGGGGTCGAAGGCATGGCTAAAAAAACTAACTATTCTGTAACTTCTGGTATCTACATATATAATAAGGCACAGCTTAAATGAAAATTAAATGCAACTTATTCAGTGGAAAACCCTGTGGAAAATGCACTGTTGTAATTAACACACTGCCGAGGTTGGTGTCTGTAGCCAGAAAGCCACAGAACTGAATCCTGGTTGTTGCAGTGGAGAATAGTGACTTGTATATGGTTAGTGCTACGTGGTCCCAGTCTGACAGAAAGCACTGTTAATGTGCAAGTCATTACTTTAAACTTGCATTTCATACAGTATAAGAAAGGCTGCTACAAAATGCACAGTAAAAGTTAAGTTCAAGTGCTTCCTAAATATGGATTTTTAGTAATGCCCAGGCTGTATATAGTCCTTTTTTTAAAAAAAATAACTGTCCTTTAAAAGCACACACTTCACAGCTCAGCTGGTAGCTCCCTTGCAGTACCACTCAAAAAGAATAATCAGGAAGCGTCAAGTGAATCCATCAATGAAAGCCAATACCGGCTTCCAGACACCCCTTACATTTGCAAATTAACCAGTTGTGCACATTTACATGTCTTTCAGACAATCGGGCACCCTGGCAGTAAGGCTTGTTTCGGTGCCTGTACCTCCCTTAATTTCGCAGCACTCGAGACTCACAACCTTACATTTCAGCTGAAGAATTTCATCTCTCGAAATTAACCGTCCAAGGCGGTTGTCTTTTCACAATCCTGTTTTGCCTAACTTAAAAAGTGCGCAGGATCCGAGCATCGTGCTCCTCAGATCCCGCCCACTTCAACCACAAGCTCATAGCCGTCCTGTGATAGGGCAGTGTTTTTATTTAGCGCGAAGAAGGGCATGCCTATTGTCTGTAAGTGGCAATAATAGTACGTGCACTTTTCCTGCAATTAATAGAAACTCAGCACCACACCACGAGGTAGCTTGCGGTCACACAGTGCAGTGGGGCCTGCTTCGAACTAGGTCTGCGTCGCCTTACCTTTCTCGCTAGGGCTCTCTCAAGTCCTCCCCCTGTCTCTCTCTCTCTCTCTCTCGCTCTGTGTGTGTGTGTGTAATATCTATACAAACACTCTTTCTCCCTCCCTTTCCTCTTTCCCCCTCCCCCTCCCTGGATGAAGCTCCGAACAGCTGCCGGTGGAAGATGAGTGTCTCTATGTAAGTCAGCTGATAGGCTTCTTTGGAAGGGGTCCTCTGGGGCTTCACTGTATTTCGGGATCTGAGACTCGGTATGAAGTGTCGCAGAGGGCCAATGATCCACGAGGTTAAATAACACATACCAAGTAAGTTTTAAAAAAAAAGCCCTTGGTAGCAAATTGCTTCTTTGGCTTATGGATATACAGTTAAAATATATATGTTCATTCACTGCCCTCTCTGTGCTTACCAACTACCTGTTTGCTCACATACGATTACCACCTCATCATGTCCCTACCCTTTCTTCCCACACACTACCCCCTTTGTTGATACTTTGCTCCATACCAGCTCTGCTCACACATTGATTGCTTCCTCTACCGACTACTGGTCATACACGGCCCCTTCTCCTCAGAACATGCCCCATCTCCTCACACACCGCCTTCACCTGCCTCCTGCCTATTTTGCTCATTCTGGCCACTGTTCTCCTACCTTACTCCCTCTGCTCCCGGACCCTTCTTCTCACACTCTACATTTTTCTCACCCACTGTCCAATTCTCTCCCTGCTCCTTCTGCTCATATACCGAACCCTCTGCTCCTTGTACCGTAGCTCACACACTGCCCCCTCTGTGCACACACCCTCCCATCTGTTCTCACAATTCCACTGTGCTCCTTGCCCGTTCATCCCCTCACACTGCCCCCAGCTCACACTCCCAAACTGCTCAGTGTGCAATCAGCTTGCCCCCCTCTGTTCAAAGCCTACTCCGCTCCACTGTACTTTGCTCAATCTGACTTCCCCCTTTGAGAACACACTACCCCATCGGCTCCACCCCTTCTGCTGTAACAGCCCTATCTCACACTGCACAATCCGCTCCCTGCCCTTCCAGCTCTTACACTGCCCCCTCTACTCCCTTTACTTTTTTTTTGCTTACACACTTCCCTCTCTTTATACACTGCCCTCTCGATTTCCACTCAAATCTGTTCCCTGCTTCCCCTTCTCACACACCACCTCCTTTGCTTATGCACTGCTCCCTATACTAACATTACTTTTTCTGCTTCCAGTACCTTTTCTTTCATTGACCCTTCTGCTCTCTTACTGGCCTTTGTTCCCTGCCCTGGTTGCCCCTCGTAGGGAAGGAGTACGCCTTCCCGACTGTCACTAAGACACTGATCACATCTCTTCAGTCTTCAGAAACAAATGGTTTGGATTAAAATACTTTCTTCAAGAGCAGTCTGCACGGCAATGGAATTGCTCAAACCTAGTCCCAACCAACATAAATCCCCATAACCTGAGAATACAGCTGCTACCTCACAAAGGTAACTTACAACTTCTGTGGTGCTCTGGGGCAGTTTTGAAGGCACAGAGTTTGTGTGTGTGTGTGTGTGTGTGTTTGTGTTGCTCCAACTTGCAGTTAATAGAATGTTAGTATTGGTGGCGGGAGAGGGGCGGTTATTAGGTCCAGCCTACCTGACAGAGCAAGATGTCTGGTTGCAAAAGACTAGTTTAGCAAGAACCTGCTGTGAGCGTAAACCCACCCATTGCTTACCATTGGTTGACTTTGTCACTCTCATTTGCTTGTTTCATGTTTGATGGCTTATCTTGTACAACTTGTGTTTGTCCAGCCCCTGCAGTAGAGCCTCTTACTTCCGTCTTCCCACTGGTCACTTTTAGGAAACAACTACTTTTTGTTTATGCACAAGACTGCATGCATTTTTCAACTGTCTCCATCGTACTTCCCCCCTCCTCTGTGGTGTTCATTATCCTCCATGTGCTCCTCTCCCCTATTGTATTGTATTGTAATTGTATTTTTATAGCGCTTACTACCCCTGACGAGGCGTCGAAGCGCTTTTCGATGAGTAGCATGCTACTCCGGAACCCAACAAGAATTAGTGATGGATTAGTATCGTTAAATAATGAGTACAGTTTTAGTATTATTATGAGTTAATTTCAGCCGTGGATATGAGAGTTTGTTAGTTAGATTGAATGGAGTAATGGAGGGGTGGAGGAGGAAAGAAACCCCGAAACCGGTCCCAGGATGCTTGTTTCCAGTCCAGGGAAGACCTGGCCTAGCAGTTCGGGCTGGACTGTTCCCATGGGGAACAGGGTCAAGACTGATTTGCATATGGCTGGGTCCAAACTGGAATGGCATGGGCAGCAAAAAAACGATGGATTTAGGCCCAGATCACTGTACTGGGGGTGAATGTTTGACAATGTTCAGCATTCCGTCCATCACTTGTTGTTTTTGCTTAGTTTTATTATGTAACAGACAAGGGGATGCGAGGCTGCTATGAGAGGCATGTTTATTATTTTGTTTGCGTTTGTTTAGTGTGGATGGAGTATGGGTTAGGGGTGGTGAAGGAGCATGTGGATCATGATGTAAGCCTCTAAATTGTGCAATGAAGGAGAGGCGAGTGAATGAAAGTTGCTGGGTTGGGGTGTTTGTGGTAGGTGTTTGTGAAGAGTAGGGGTGGAGATACGATAGAATTTGTATTCTTTGTGTAGTCCTGGGGGTGGGAGTGGGTATGACGATGAGTGTAATGTAAGTTTGTGTTGCTTTGATGTGTTGATGTTTGTGGTCGGTATTGTTTTTGTGGAATAATGAGGGGATATTGGTGTAGTTGTTTTTGGTAAGGGATTTGTATGTGAGTTAGTGCTGCTAATCTGAATTTGAGTGTTAGATGGGGTATTGATGTGTTTTGAAGATGAATGTATGAGGTGTGTAAGAGGTGATGGGTGTGTGTCAGGGAAGTAAGTATTAGTTGTGATGACCGGAAGAGGTAATATGTGTGGTGGAGTGAAATGTGGGGATTGTATGGTTGTGTGTAATTGGTGAAGAGAGGGGATGAGTGTCTGTAGATGATGTGTTTGAAGGCAGGGTTTGGGCATTGTTATGATGACAGGTGGTCTGTGTGGAGCGAACAGCGGATAGTGTTGTTGGTTAGTATCAGCAGAGAGTGTGTATCTGTGAAACTGAGAGAAATGTATATGTAGTTTTGTATTGTGTGGGTGGTGGCAGGTTGTGTTAGTGGGAGTGGACAGAGTAGTGTTTGCTGTGAGAATGAAGGTGTTTGACTGTAGTAGTTGTGGGGGGTATGTGTATATGTGTTGTATGTAGGGTATTGTGTTGGGTGATTGGGCAATGCAATCTGTATGTGGTCAGTGTGTGATGCATGGTTTGGATGCCTTTGTAGAATATGTGTTTGCATGTTGAGGGATGAGTAGGGGCTGACACCATTCATGGTCATATACAAATTGGGCAGCATTTCTGGCCCTAGGCCCTAGTCCCTACCTGCCCTGAACAGGCCCAAACAGACAACTGCCCTTGTCCTCGACGCCCGGGCTGAGACGCCCTGAGTCCTAGCCTTTTATAGCCCTACTGGCCAAAAAGAAGCTGGTCCTAACCCTAGCCAATCCAATGTCAAGCCCTGATGTAGCCAACTAATGGGAGACCCAGCCCTAATTACCAGTCATAGCCCTATGTCTGACCACCAATCACAGCCCCAGCTCTAAAATCAGCAACCAATCAGAATCCTGGCCCTATCCACCAATCACAGCCCTAGAACCAGCAACCAATCAGAATCCCAGCCCTATCCACCCCTATCCACCAATCACAGCCCTAGAACCAACAGCCAATCAGAATCTCAGCCCTATCCACCAATCACAGCCCTAGAACCAACAGCCAATCAGAATCTCAGCCCTATCCACCAATCACAGCCCTAGAACCAACAGCCAATCAGAATCTCAGCCCTATCCACCAATCACAGCCTTAGAACCAACAGCCAGTCAGAATCCCAGCCCTATCCACCAATCACAGTCCTAGAACCAACAGCCAATCAGAATCTCAGCCCTATCCACCAATCACAGCCCTAGAACCAACAGCCAATCAAAATCTCAGCCCTATCCACCAATCAGAACTGCATCCCTGGAGCTAGCAACCAATGAAACACCATCTCCCAACAACCTATCACAACAGCATATGCAACAACTAAAAGGAACTTATATAAGGAGCAAGTTAACTGAACTCCAGTCCTTGTGGACAAGGGGAAAGGCAACTGCTGCTCTATTCAGAATCTCCTTCGATACAGACAGGCTGAATCCACACTTCCAAGCTAGCATAGCAGAGTCTACTTTCCAGGTAAAGGGGAGATTGTTTAAGAGACAAACACTTCAATAGTGCTGGGCGCACTCTCTAAAATCTGGCTTTTTTAAAGGCAAAAATACAGGGGGGAGACAGTTTTTAAGCACAATTTAAATCACACAAACAGATTAAAACAGTCTCCTAAAACCACACTCTGCAAGATGTATGTAGCCTTTTTACTTAGAAGAGGGAGAAAAAAGGGGGGGGGGCACAAACTAGCAAGGGAATTCACACAGTCACGACAAAAACGATTAAAAAAAAAAAACACCACTTTAAAAGAGGCCAGGCTGCCTGAAACAGAGTCCACAGTAAAACAAACACTTTTGAACAAATAATACTATTTACCCAGAAAAATCTTTGGGCTCCTTACCTAGGTCTTTTGGCCATCCTTGAACACTGGGCTGTATCAGGACACAGGGGAGATGCACAGAGGAACACAAAATGTGCTTCTCACTCCGCCACCCTGCACTCTGTGTTGCTCTCTCTTACCAGTGTGCCTCTGTGGGTGGTGGTCTCACTTTCTTGTGCTTCTCCCTCCCTCTGCTGCTTTTCCTCTTCTTCCTCCCACCTGTAGTTCTATTTTTGTTTAATTGGTGCTTCTGAAAATGGTCTGTTTGACATTGAGGCCTTAAACAGTCTTTATACACAGGGAGAAGTGGTTTAAACAGCAGTTGGTTTCATTTCGAATTCAAGCAAAAAGTCAGGTTTTTGACTAAAATCGTTGGCCCGCAGACTTACAAAATGCCTTAGGAAGGTCAAAAAACGTTTTCAATTTTTCAGTCATTTAACTCTTTATTATTATGACACACATGATGAGTTCCATATAGGTTTGACTATTAGGATTATCATACGCCTGCGATATTGAATAATTTTCCATTGATCAGTCCCATTGTCTTGTAGGTTAGATGTGCATAACCGAAATACTCAATAAAGTTTCTTTAAAAAAAAGTAGTGTGCATGATGTCAAGCACAGGTTTAGTACTAGAAGGATTCACCCAGTACAAAATACTAAACTTAAAGTCAAACACTTTTCCTAATTTGCATGTGTGGTGTAGAGTGTAGCAAACATGCAAAGGTGGAAAAGTTTAAAGAAAATAAAACTTTTATCCCAGGACATGCTTGTCTCAGGGAGTCTTAGCTTTTTGACGCAAATCTTGTTCTACCAATGTTAGTACATAGGGATTGGCGCCAAAATCCATGGGCAATACCACCCCCTTGATGCAAAGTAGCGACCTACTGTGTATTGCTTTAGGGCTACTTTTTAATGAAATCAGAATTTGCATTGCATTGGAATATAAATCCCAAAAATACACTTTATGCCATGTGGCGCAAAGTCTTACTAAATCTGCCCCATAAAATCAGGAATTAAAACATATCACAGTGGTTGGAGTGGTTCGTACTAACAAGACTTTATTGCTAACCAAAGGAACCCTTTCTAGCAACTGTAAAGAAACGAAAAGTTGAGAAAAAACAAGAAGGTTCTAAACCTATGCCTTGCAGATTGCATGCAGCTCTTCGATGCCAGTTTATAGCTCATTGTGCTATATTAGAACAATTGTAACCTATGAACTACAAGTAACAACAGAATCTCTGTGACTAAAGCAGTAACCCACTTAGCCATCAACATAAAATACAAATATGTGATCTGCTTGTTGCAAGTTGTGCTTTGCAGCAGGAACATTAATTCTCTATGCTACTTTATTTATTGTGAGTCAAAACTGTGACTAAACAAGTCACTGATTTCTCCTTTCGGTGCATTAATAAAAATCCAAAAATGCTAGGCACACAAAGATTTCTGCAATCTTCTCTAGTCTCACTTCAGCATGTCACACAACTGACGACGCCCTAAAGCTGTGTCATGAACAGCAAATCAAGTTGCACGTAAATCACAGCATCTAATCATGTTTGACTAGCATGTTTTATGCCTCAGAAAACACCCCTCCCTTCCTTGCTGTGTAGCAGCTTCTGCTTGTAAATGTCATGAGTGAAATAATGGGAGGTGTATATATAGGAAAATCACCCCAGGCCATGTAGGGAGATCCCAGAGATCTGTACAGTCGCGTTTCGTCCCCCTTGGGTTGAGAACTTGTAGTCCCTGCAATCACCCCCCTGCCCCACTCCCCCACACTCTGTCCCCCCCACTCCCCTCCCACTCCTCCCCCCCCCCCCCTTCCCCCCCCCACTCCCAGTCTCATCTTATGCTGCCTGGAGGCCTGCAATCATGGCCGTCCAGGCCCTCAAGTCGTCTTCTAGTTCTTCATCCTTCCTAACATGGTGCATTTTTACCTCTTCTGCTCCTACCTATTCCATGACATCCCATAGCCATGTCACAACTGTGGAGGGCGATGAGCGGAACTAACCCTTGGTGAGGTGACGTTTTGCAAGGACAAGGCTTATAGAAAAAAACGGCGAGTTAACTGCTTCTTAGAAGGGGATGGGAACACGCCCAACGTTATCTGATGAGCTTCTAGCTCAATATCCCATCCTGTTGCCCTATTAAGGCTATGTATAAGTCTGCTGGTTGAAAATGACACCTTGGACATGCGTCTGGACGCGCCTCATATATTATGTGTAAGGTTTTGGGGGCAAGATACGTTTGGTGGACGAAGTTGTATTGAAGAAGTTTAAAAAGCGAATTCGAGCTAACCTTCTGTACTCCTTCATTGATCTTCTCCCATTCTTTGTGTATAAAGGGATGCTCCAAAAGCATTTCCCATCAGGTCTGTACAGGTAGCCCTGTCTGTGTACGATCATCTCTCAAGGCCTTGTATAAGTGAGTGATTAAACGATGGCCCTGGGCCATTTCTAATATAGCAGCCAGGGTGGCAGGTTTAACTGGTTCTTCTGGGGAAGGACGGGCAGACCTTGCGTGCCATATGGAAGATCTTCAGATATTGAAGATATTGCCCCATCCCTAAGGAAAAGGTCTTTAATGCTTGTCTAGTGATAAAACGATAATCCAGATATAGATCCCTCTGGACTTCACACCCACCACTCTTCCAATGCTGCACCAATATTAAATCAGCAATGCAGAGGACGGTCTGCATCACCCAACTAGGCATATCTGGAGCAAATGGAGCGCTGCGGAGCACCCGTCTGACCACCTGCTCCCAGACCTCTGCCACCAGTCGGATAACAGGGCATCTCCTGTGGCACCTGAGTACCGGACATCATTAAGACAGGTAAATCTGTGTTCCCATGCTTACTTCTGTGCAGTTGTTTCTCCCAATTGTCAGTCTCATCAAACAAATGGACAGCATGTTGAGGTTGAGCCGACATGTGATAAAGCTCCAAACATGGGACCCCTAATCCTCCTCTATTCTATGGTCGTTTCAGAATGGTGAGCTTTACTCATGGTGATTAGAACCCCATAGTATTTCAACTATCAGTTTATCTATGGTGCGAAAGTAACAAAAAGGGAAGGCGTATAGCGTGTTTTGTTGTGTGTACAAACAATGAGGTAATATCGTTTTTACAAGAGCTATTCGGCCCATAAGAGACAAAGGCAGTCCCCTCCAAACTTTGATTGAATTCCGCAATCCCTCTACTACTCTGCCTATGTTTTGCTTGTGATATGTTTGGGTTGTATGAGTTAGGTAGACCCCCTAAATAGCGGGTGGCTTTCAGCGTCCAAGGTATCCCCACGTGGTGCAGAGCCTCCACAGGTACACCAACCAAGTGTCCTTAGAGGAACAATTGAGACTTAACAAAATTGACACAGAGCCCTGAGGAGTATAGATACCCAATAGGTAGGTAGAAGCAGATAAAGTAATACATCTTCATCGTATAATAATACCATGTGATTGGTCTCGTCCAACCTTATCTCCCACAGACCCATCCCATGTTGCAGCAATTCCGCCAAGGGCTCCTTAGCAATGGCGAAAAGAAGTGGCCACAAGGGGCAGCCATGTTCTGAGACTAGTCCCCCAGATCGTACACAAGCAAATGGATCTGTATATAAGAGCTGGACCCATGCGGTGAAGCAAGTGCCTAGGCCCATTGCATTTAGCACGTACCAAAGGTACGTCCAGTTGAGGGAGTCGAAGGCTCGCACTATTTACAACAGCGCCAATGCATAGTTATCAGTTTGAAGTATCAGGCATGATTAACATGAGTTAAGCGGCGCAGGTTATGTAGAGAACTGCATTTCGGGATAAACCCGGATTGGTCTGCGTGTACCAGGATAGTCCTATGGGGAAACATTCTGCCTGCTGATATCCCACTAAGTATCTTGACATCTAGATTTAGCAGTAATAACCGCCTCAGGGTCGCGGTCTGGTTTAGAAACCATCACCACTAGTGCTTCTCCCATAGAATTTGTAAGGGAGGCTTTCTCAAGTGCCTCATTACCTCCAAAAGTCGATCGGTAAGAATGTCAGTGGGTTTCTGATAGAAGCCGGCAGTCTGTCACTACCTGGCAACTTTCCAGATTTAAGATGTCTGATCGCCAGGACAATCTCGTCTTTGGAGAGTCGCACATCTTGGGATTCTGCTGCAGTAGGTTTAAGGCAAGGTAAATGGATTCCCTCCAGGAGTTCCTCTAGAGCTCCACATTGCAGATGTGTCCAGTCTGTATACAGATTCTGCAAGTGATCATGAAATACCTCATTAATGGCTTGCTGGGTATAAACCCCAGTACCTGTTGGGGTACGTAGCATAAGGATAATAGTCTTGGGGGGACTCCTGTCGTATTAGACAAGGCAAAAGGGTTCCAGTTGTATCCCCCTCCCTGTGCAGTCATTATCTGTGCACCTTATAGTTGTGTTTCTCTAATCTGCATAAATTTTCCAGGAGTTTGGTGTGTACCTTGTACCAGTTGGTCATCCTATTGGGATCAGTGTGGGGTGTTTCCTCCAGTTTCGCCAGATCTTTTTTTCTGGACACTAAGTCTTGCTCTAGTTGTTGTCGGACCCCATAAGATGTCTCAATGCACACTCCTCTTACCACCACCTTTATTGCTTCTCAGTCGATTGCCCTGGAGCTTGTTGACCCTCAATTTACTTCAAAATAGTTTATCAAAGTATTATGAACTGTTTGGGCATACGGCAGATTGTGGAGGGCCTCTGCTCTGAGGCGCCATAACGGTATACGTGGGTGGCCAGAGCCGCTTCCCAGGGTCAGTAACATTGGGGAGTGGTCGGAAAGATACCAAGTCAAGTATGCGACATTTGTAACCCATGGAGCCAACTAGTGGGTGAGAAAGCAGTAATCCATTTGACCAAAGGTACCAGTTGCCGGAGTATAGCATGAGTATGTTTGTTGTAGAGGGTGCCTCTCTTGTTATATATATATATATTGCGAAGACCCAGGCCCCCCAGAGTGGTTTGGAGTGCTGTGGTTAGCCTGAGTTCACTGGGTAACCCAGTGCAAACAACGCTCTCTCCCCCCCCAGTAGCCAGTGACACCTCCACACGTCCCCCACACACTCAAAGCCCCCCAATCGAGGGCGCATATCTATAGTACACAGAAGCAGCAACAGAGTTTAAACCAATTTTGGAGTTAAGAAAAAAACATCCAACTACCCCTCCCCGCTCCCCTTGGGCAGTCTCTAGAGGGGCATCAACATAACCATTGTACAGCCATTTATTAATGATATAAGCTTTAGGCCATAGCAAAAGAAAAATGCATACATTCCCCCCAAAATATCCTGTCCATATTTGAAAAGTACATGCGGTTAGTCAATATTAATCCCAAGAAGATTGTTCTTTTCACAGCATTAAGTAACACCGCAAGGGCCTTAGCTAACACTAGGTCCCAAAAATGAGATCTTCCAGCGCCCAGTCACCCTTTACCATTTCACTCCCTATAGGCAGTGAAAAACAAAATCAGTGTGGTTGCCTCACTGCATTCCGCCGTTCCTCTTGTGAGTCATGGGGCATGTCTCCTGAATCAGGCACTGTATACGTTACTCTCAGGGTACGATCTGAACACACTAGGATTTTTTCCACCAATCTGTGTTACTGCTATTCCACCAACCGCGTGCATGACGGGAATGCGATGACGGACCAGGCATATTCGGTCGGAGAGAGGTTTGTTGAGTTTGGTCCTGGGAGAATGTCCCCTAGATTCAAGCCACTCATGGGCCTCTGCTGCCGTGAAGAAAAAGAGAGCCTTTCCAACATCCTGCACTCTCAGCTTTATAGGGAACATTAATCTATATTTCAGGTTGAGTTCCCGAAGTCTCTTTGGAACAACTGAATTTTTTTTCATTGGTCTTGCACCCTTTGGGTGTAATCAGGGTAGATGGAAATGGGATGTCTGTCAAATAGGCGGTGCCCTGCCATGCGGGTGAACTGAAGAATTACATCCCTGTTACAGAAGTTGAAAAGGCGAGCAATAATCGCCCTCGGTGGACCCCCGGCTTAGGCGGTAGGACGAGGCTGTGTGGGCACGTCCAGTGTTGAAAAATTTGGACAGTTGTTTGGGTTGTAAGACTGTGGTGATCCATTCCTCCAAAAAACGTTCAGCGGATGAGCCCTCAGCACGCTCTAGGAAACCCACAAACCTGAGGTTGTTTCTGCATGACCTCTCTTCTGAGTCTTCTAGTCTAGCATCAAGATGTGTCGCTTGTTGTAGGTGAATCATGGTGTCTCAGAGTGTATGAACCTCCTGCTGTATTTTGCAGACAGTTTTTTCTGTGGAGGTCACCGGTTCAGTCACTTTACGCAAATCAGCCCTGAGTAGAGCAACATCCACTGCAACAGAGAATTTTATGGGTCAGTTTGTCCCTTGAACTGGGTATCAGCGCCATCAAGTCCACAAGGGATGGGTCAACCTCACCCGAGGGCGGAGTCTCCACCCTTCTGTGGTCCAATTGCGGGGTCGGGCGTGCGTAGCTTATGATTTTGTTGGTTTAGGTAGGCATAGTCCCTTTATCTTTCCCCATAATGGATAGCAGCTTTTTTGGATGGCCCAGTACTCACAATGACCAAGCCAGAGTGGGAGCTCCAGCCCACAGAAGCGTCCCAGGAACTGCACCGTACCGTGTTGTAGAAGGCCAGTGTTTCGGCAGGTAAGGGGATCCTCTATCTCTCCCATACTGGAGTCTGCCAAGGGTCGGGCAAGCAAAGAGCAACTCTCACTGACTATGTGCAGGGGAGGCGCAGTCTCAATCAGCAATCAAAATGAGAATAGCAGTGTTTTAGATATTTCATCTTCTGGGCCCCCCACCAGCCTCAGGGCACATTCATTTATGAGTTTTCTTAGACTGTTCCTTTACTTTTTTTTATTTTTTATTTCTCCTCTTTTCCTTCTCCCTTCCTTCTTTTTCCTTTTCTCTCACCAATAGACTGCGGGCCCCCGGTCCCTCAGAGCTGTAAGTAATAGCACTCCCTGTGAATGCAACAGTATCTTAAAGCTGGGGGCTAACTTGTTTCAGTCTCCTCACGTGTCCCCAAATGAACTGTATTGAGGCAGGGCAGGTCGGCAGGGTCTTCACAAAATGTCAGTGTTCCGGGCAGTTTCCCAGCCCCATCAAATCCATGTTACTGCCCCGGCTTGCTCACCTTATAAAAATGTAGGTCTCCTTTATCCTCTGGGAGACAGGTAGCACAGGTGCTCCCAATCCCCAAAGCCTGTCAGGGCTGCCGACTCAGTGGATGCATCATGGGAGCCAGCGTGGGAGAAGGGTGCTGTCTTTCCACTCCTGCAATGTCAGGAAATTGAGGCTGACCTTATGCCGGGGTGTTGCACTGCCCACAGCAGCCAGAAGGTGGTCAGTGAGCTGGGCGAAAGGTATTGCATTTTGTAGCGCTGGAGTGGGACTCCTTGTATCCTCTCCAGCAGTTTTACAAATACCGAGGACTGGACGAGTTGCTAGCAATTCATGGAAGTGAGGAGAGAAGTATAGGACCACAGCAGACATATGCTCCCGCAGCGGCGGCACCGCTCACTCAGAATCTGACACATGCAGTCCAGCCCCTCCACTTCACAGCACACGCCAGAAGAGGGTGGGCTGTCCGAGTCTCAGGGGGGCCTTGTAGGGGTGCGGCTCAGTGGTCTCCGCGGGTGCTGGACTTCGTAAATAATATAGCGGTCGCTGCCAATGTGAGCGCAGAACGGTTATTAGTCTACCGCATGTGGCACGTCCTGGGGCAAGAAAAGTTGTTTAATGCATTGCGGCAGATTCTCGCTGTACTCTCGTCAGGTTTGTGGAATGTAGCTATCAGGATAGCACAGGGTGAAGCAGGATCGTGTGGATGGCGGCGGGAGCGCTGGTGAAAGTGTCTAGTCAGCCATCTTTGTTTGGACACGCCCCCTCATCATGCACACAACTTTACACTATGATTCAAGGGTGTTTGTGTTGGCGCAAGGCAGACTAAAGCTAGGCAGTGCTAGGGGAGAACGCAACAGCACCAGATCTTAGTAGACATGTCACTGATGTGATCTCTCCCTTTCATTTAGTGTAGCACAGTAACTTCGGTTTTGCAGCATGAATCTCTTCTGGATTCACATGCTGTACATTATTCTGCCATCTAGTGGATGGATCTGGAATTTCTACTATTTCACTAAATTTGTAGTCCATCTTCTTTTTCTACTCTTTGTTGGTGGGTGTCGACGGAATCTCTGTTTGGTGTCTCCTTGTGATGTTGTCATACCTCCTCTAGATGTTCCCACCTTGGGTCGCCATCTTCAGATTCTTTTTTTCTGCCGTTGGGTCTGGAAGTTTTTTGCAAAGACGTCTCCAACTTGAGGGAAAACTTCAAAGAATTAACAGAATACTTTCGCAACAACTTTATCAAGGCTTGAAAACATCAACAGTGAGCCGCCAAAGTAAGACTGAATTAGATTTTTTTTTTAGAAAACTTCGACGGAGTGCTGAGAATGCCCGGATTGGTGGCTCCTTGCGTGGCGTGATGGAGAAAACACCATTCCAATTCTGCAAGAATTGCCATCTCAAATATGCACAGAAGGACAAGCATCTGGTGTGTAATCTTTGTCTTCCACTTGGCCACCAGAATGAAGACTGTAACGCCTGCTCTGTGTTTGCCCCAAAAACACTGAAGATGAGAGTGAAACAAAGAATGGCCCATCTCTCATTGCAAGGCCAAAAATCTACACCTACCCTTAAACATATGGGACTTTCAAGTGACAGCAACGAAAATGTCACTGAGGAAGGAGAAACTTAAGAGGGTGATCAGGAGATCATAAAAGTCGAGGAAGATGCACAGAAGAAGAGCCGAAATGAGATAAGAGTCTGCGACATCCGTTAAGGCACCCGAGTCGAAGAAATCAGACTTGCAGGCACAGAAGGGAGCCTCAGCATCGAAACACTCACTGTTTGCAGGCATGCCCAACGAAAGGGAGTCCCACAGAGCCCTCGAGGGGTTCTTCTTTGAAGAAAAAACTCCCAAAAAATTATGCTTTGCCAAAGGACGGAAAGACAAGGATGCTTTGTCATCAAAAGGCCTTCAACCACAAACTGTTTGCCAAAGCTCCCAGTCCAAACAATCAGCAAAGGAAATTTCAACATCGAAGAGGAAACACTCAACAAGTCCCAAAAAGCAGGCCCTTGAAATTGAAAAGAATAAAAATAGGCTTGAGACCGAAATGGCCAAGTTGATACAAAAGAAAAATGAGTTTGACAAAAGTCTAAAAGTGTTCAGGATTCCACAAGAAGCATTGATGTTGAAGGAGATCTCAGAGGCAGAAGTCAAGGAAATTCAACCTCCTCTCACACCTGAGCCTCAAGAAGAACTCTTTTATGAGGAAGAGGCGGAACAACTAATGTATCATCCTTCAGAGGAAGTTAAATATTTGGAATTACAATGGGAAGATCTTGAGGGGGATTCACCTGAGGAGGAGGTACAGAGTTATCCATCCAAACCCTCACCTGCAGATGATATTGGCATTTATAACATTGTCATTAACATGCAGCAGACAAGTTAAACGTACAACTGGAGTAGGGTAAGTCCCAGTCATTTTTTGTTTTAGAGACCGTGCTGCCAAGTCAGGCAAGAAACCAGCATCTGCCCATGCTATCAAGTATTCTCAATCAAGGCAGGGGTGCCTTTAAAGAACCAGCTACCTGCACAGCAGTCACGCAAAGAGCTGAGAAAAAATACATGCTTTTTTCTAAAGACCCAGCGTACCTTAAAGGTATGGTTCTAGCTGAGTCTACTATAACTTCCATTGCAAGGAAGAGTAAGAGCATCCCCTCAATTCGGGGCCACCCCCCAATAAAGAAAGTAAAAGAATGGAACTCATGAGTGGCAGGATAGAACGGAGTGTGGCAAACCAGTGGTGCATTGCAAATTCCAATGGTTTGCTTAACAGACATGCACATCAGCATTGGGAGGATCTAGAAGAATTAATGAAACGTCTCCCAGAATAGTATAAGAAGGGGGCAGCAGATCTAGTAGAGAGCGGTAAGAACATAGCAAACATTTGCTTAAAATACACACTGGATACGGTGGACACATCTAGTCACCAATTGATGATGACAGTTACTCTGAGGTGCCACTTGTGGCTGAGAATTTCTGGTTTCAAGCCTGAAGTACTAGCAAACATAATAAATACTCCTTTTAATGGTCAACAGTTGTTTGGGAACTCAACTTAAAAATGACAATGAAACAGTTGAGTCCATGGGTGTGTTATAGTTTTGTGGAGAATTCGAAGGGGGTCTTTACGTGCAAGAAGACCAGCCTGTAGCGGTACATTCCAGTCGGGGCATTCGCATCAAGGCCTGCACAGTGGCATTCAGACTTCTGCACCACAACAAAGCTGGCAGTACCAACAGCAAGGGAGAAATTTCTTTAGAAGAAGAGCCAGAGGAAGAGGGACAACCAGCTACAGGAGGTACAACTCCAGTTAATACATGACTGTATTACATCAACAAGAACACCACAAATACCATCAGAGACAGGAAACAGCAAATGATCAGAATACCATAACAACACACCAGTAGGTGGAAGATCAGAAAATTTGCTCCAGGAGTGGAGGAAAATAAATTCAGACAAATAGGTCCTAAACACAATGCAATGTAGGTATTGCATAGAACTAGACAAATTCCCTCCAACAGGAGGTCCAAAGAAGATCCATTCAAAGGAAGTAACAGTTCAACTTCTCAAGGAGGTCAGAGAATTGCTAAACAAGCAAGCAGTAGAACAGATCCCAATTCAAGAAATCAACAAAGGAAATTGCTCAACATATTTCCTCATACCAAAGGTAGACAGATCTCTGCATCCAATCCTAGATCTCGGGTTCATCAACAATTTTATAAAGACACAAACATTAAAAATGACAGCTTAACATGAAGTTATTCCTTAATTGCAAAGAGGGGATTATATGGCAACTATAGAGATAAAAGATGCTTACTTGCACATACCAATGAATGCAAAGCACAAAAGGTACATAAGGTTTTTGGTAAACAGAAAACATTATCAATTCAAGGTACTAGCCTTTGGAATAATGTCGGCACCAAGAGTTTTCATAAAGTGCCTAGCTGCTGTGGCAGCACATCTCAGAAGAGTAGCATACATGTATATCCATACCTTGACGGTTGGTTAGTAAGAGCACACTTGTGCAAAAAATGCAATCAGGACATTCTAATGGTGTTGAAAACACTGTACACTCTAGGTTTATGTGTTCCCTTGATTTCATATGTGAGACTGCATACGAGACCAATCCAGGAGTGGCTTCAAAATCAACAGGGAGTTGGGAAGATCTAGTGGTCATCATGCAAAAGGTTCAGGAAGAAATTGTGTGGTTCAACAGAGAAAACATTACACGGGGAAGGCCATTTCTGCAAACAACTCCTTCAGTAGCGATAACCACAGACATCTCGCATGCAGGTTGAGGAGCTCACATGGGCTCTCTGAAAATATGAGGAATCTGGAAGCGGTACAACACATCAACATCCTGGAGTTAAAAACTGTTTTTCTAGCATTGAAAGCTTTCCAAAAACATCTTCAAGGGAAGACAATATTAATTCAAACAGACAATACAACAACCATGTTTTTCATTAGTCAACAAGGGGGGACTCAATCTCCATCCCTCTCAAAGTTAGCTCAGCAACTCTGGAAATGGGCAATTCAGAGGAACATGGAGATTCAAGCAATACATCAGCCGGGGAAAGACAACTGAAAGACAAACAGACTCAGCAGGCAGGGCTCATACTCCCATGAACGAGAGCTCAATCAGAAAGTGGTGCAATTTTATTTTCCAAAAGTGGGGTACACTAACAATAGATATGTTCGCAACACTTTGGAATGCAAAAAAACAAAACTTTGCCTTGAGAAAGCCACACCTGCAGTCGCTGGGGAAGGCACTTTCGATAAACTGCAAAAGGAACAGATAATGGACAGAATGCTGGACAATGCAAATCTTCACCCCCAGTCACAGATCTGGGTTTAATCCATCATTTTTGTGCTCACTGATGAAAATCAGATTCGACCCTGCTCCCTATGGGAACAGTCCAGCCCGAACTGCAAGACCAGGTCCTCCCTGGACCAGAAATAAGCATCCTGGGACTGGTTTCACGGTATCGTCTCATCAGCCTGCCAAGCTTGAGTCCAGTGGCACAGTGAGCACGGGATCCAGGTCTGGGCATACCCTTCCCACTTAGGGTGACAAAAGCAAAAAGAACAGATGATGGATGGAAGGCATGGGTAGCAGAAAACAATGGATTTAATCCCTGATCTCTGTACTGGGGGTGAATGTTTGACATTGTTCAGCATTCCATCTATCACTTGGTCTTTTTGCTTTCCATAAACTGGTCAGAGACATTTGCCTGCCCTTTTCCCCCAATTTTACTGTTACACAGGGTCGTCAACAAATGCCAAAGGAGTCGCCTGACCTTGATTTTAATTTCTCCACAAAGGGCAAGACAAACTTGGTACTCCAAGATGCTACAGTTAGCTCAGTTAGTCACCTTCCAAATACTACCAAAACAACAGGATCTGCTATCATTGGAAAACGGAAAAGTACTGCACCCAGAACCAGAATATTTCAAACTAACAGCATGGCTCCTGAAGACTTAGAATTCAGACCCATGAGGTTGCCAGAAAAATCAATGGCAGTATTAAGGGAAGCTAGAAAACCAATAACTAGAAAATGTTACATGGCAAAATGGAAAAGATTTTCACTTTGGTGTGTGAAAAATAAGTTGAACAAGATCACAAGAGAAAAGACAGTGTTAAAATATTTTACCCACCTTTTACAAGAGGGTCTTACATATGCATCTTTAAAAGTTCATTTGGCTGCAATAGTGGCCTATACAAGGGGTCAAATGGGAAGAGGTTTTCACAGCACCAGTGGTAAAAAGATTCTTAGAAAGTGCCAAGAGGACAGCACGTACCAGCACCCACATGGAACCTAAATTTAGTTCTTGCACAACTCATGACAGAACCCTTTGAGTCATTACACAAAACTACTTTACAGATGCTAACTCTGAAGACCGCTTCTTAGTAGCTGTTACTTCCCTATGCAGGATTAGTGAGTTACTGGCACTTACAATTCAAGACCCCTACTTAAAAATTCATAAAGACAGAATTATCATGAGAACAGATCCACAATTTATACAAAAGGTGGTTTCTCAGTTTCACATTAACAAATCTATTCAAATTCTAAGTTTCTTTAAAAATCCAAAGACTCACTGAAATAACATTGCACACAATGGTTGCAAGACACTCCATTATGTATTATGTTGAAAAGACAAAACCTTTTAGGACAACTCAGCAATTGTTTGTATCTTTCTCTAAAAGCTATGGGGAACTAGTTTCAAAGATCACAATGGCAAGATGGATTTCACAAATAGTTCAGTTATGTTACAACAATGCAAGTCAAGCTTTAACAATAGCACCTGAAACACACTCAACAAGGGAAAAGGGTGCAACCATTGCTTTTATGTCAAATAAACCTTTACAAGAAATCGGCATGGCAGCAACTTGATCATCAGTACACACATTTACAAAACATTACTGCATTGACATTCAAATGATCAAGGAAGCTCGTTGGACAAACAGTGCTGAAGCATCTATTTACAAGTCAGTACCCATCTTCAACCCAGTCACCACAGTATTAAAACACTTTAAAATCAATTCACAGCATGTGAGTCCAGAAAAGATCCACACTGCAAAACGTAAAGTTTCTCACCTGCAGGTGTAGTTTTGCAGCTTGAAGAACTTTCTTGATTCACAAGCTACCGACCCACCTCCACCAAGAAGATAAGAGAAAAGAGAGAAAAAAAAAAACGAATCTGAAGATGACCTAAGGTGAGAACTTCCGGAGTAAGTAAAACATTACAAGAAGATACCAAATGGAGGGTCCATCGACGCCCACCAACTAACAACAGTAGAAAAAGAAGGGGGATTAAAATGTAGTTAAATAGTAGAAATTCCGGACCCAACCACTAGATGGCAGAATAATGCTCAGCAGGTGAATCAAGAACATTCTTCAAGCTGCAAGACTACACCTACAGGTAAGTAACTTTGTGTTACTGAACTGCGTGCCTGAAAACTATAATACCTACCAGTGTGGATGACATTTTACTTCTATACCCTTGTAGCCCTCAGAGTCTTATGTAACATTTCCTATAATTTGATATATACTCTTGCATGATTCATTGTTCTGTATGTGTGTGTAATATAAAGCGCTCTGACAGCCTACACTGAGAGTAGTAGCAGCATAAAATGTGTTATATAAATGTGAAAAGGGGCTAAGGAGAGATGACTAGCTGAACTGCTGGGTGATAGTGTGGGAATACATGGAGAAGGAAGTAATTGGGGGGTGCCAACAAAGATTGTCACATCTCGCTCCACCAACGCTAATGCTGGCCCTGACTGTAACTAGGCCGCACAATGTGCGCTGGACTACATAAAAAGCCGCTACATATTTGTAGGGTTCTTGCTTCTTTTTCCCTTTTCAAATCTCTTCTGTTTTACTGTGTTCTCTCCCCCACTTTCTTTGGTATTCTCTCCTCCTTTTTTTCTTCTCCCAGTGGCCTTTTTCACTCTTTGTCCATCTTTCTTCACACTGACATTCAGCTTCCCTTATTCCCTCTCATGTCTTCTCTCTCTATCTGTCTCATGCATACTGCTTGTCCCAGTTAGAAGATTTGCTCTTAGTTTAAGGTTACCCGGTTTTTTGTGACACTTAAGGCAGATTTATCAAGGCTTTGTCCCAGTGCAAAGTCACAAAAAGTGAAGTATACAAGCATAACGTCTTGATAAACTATTTACTATCCATGCAAAACTTTGTTGTGATGGTATGTTTTTTTTTTTTTTTTTTAAGTAACACAAATAGCACTTTGTGCTATTTTGCGTCATGGCAGCGATCTTTGGGTTGTACATGGGCGATCCCATGCTACCACCTATGTTTTCTTATGCACAGCACGATCTAGTTACATTTATAGGCTTTGCACAAAAAATACTGCTCCTTGAGGCAGGTGCAAAGTAGGACAAAAAAAAAATTTCTTCAAACTTTGCATGCGTGCAATATGTCTGAACAAAGTGTTTTGTACTGTAAAGACAGCATCAGTGCTATCGCAACTGTGAAGGCCAGACCTGGTGGCTTTCCAATCCTTGTTCTGATAGCATCTCATAGTGTACTGCTGCTGTTTCTATTTGTTGCAAATAAGTGTTATTTTTAGAGTACATAATATTATAGGAGTACAAAGCTCAGATGAGTCAATTGTTGAGGTGGATGTGGCTCGATCAAACTCATGACCTGTAGAGGAAAGCAGGTTTTTTTGCAGCCAGCATTTAACTCACTGCATCATCTTGCTATCTTGATCCATCTGTAAGTTAAATGCTCGCTGCTGATAACTACTGATGCTTAAGCCACAAGTTAAAATCATAACTAGGTTGCCTTAGCATGCCATCCTTCAAATGTCGTAAACTGCATATAGATGCACTTCCGCGCCCGTAGATGAACGTGTTGTCATTTTGTACACATAATATAATGCTGCACATGCACCTACGGTGCATCATGTGACTTGAGGTAATACGAGTGAAGAACTGCATAGAAGTAGCAATATATTATGTGGCAAAATTCTGAAGTAGCAGGTTTTAAGGATGAAGATGGCATACTGACAGTGAAGCAGTCATGGATTGAATCATGTATTTCCAAACCATGCATATCTCCTTAGCATTCACGACTTACTCTAGTAGGTGAAGGTAGTTAGAAACTTTGATTCAGTATGATACAGTAAATACCACTTGATAAAAGCATGTCCAGACAGTGGTTCATTTTATGAGAAGAAATAACTAAATTTTATAGGTAAATAAATAGTTCAATTGAAATAAACATCCACATAAAAATCTAGAACATGCAAGCACCTTTTTGGGGCGTAGATATATCCCTATACATTATTATAGCTCCTTACTTCCAGCCACCACATTTCTGTTAACCTTCATCCTATAGCAAATGTTGTCCAGTAGGGACTTATTTCCTACAGACTCTAAGGGGCATATTTATACTCCGTTTGTGCCGGAATTGCGTCGTTTTTTTTTTACGCAATTCCGACGCAAAACTAACTCCATATTTATACTTTGGCGTTAGACGCGTCTAGCGCCAAAGTCCATGGAGTTTGCGTCATTTTTTAGCGTGGACACCTACTTTGCGTTAATGATATGCAAGGTAGGCGTTCCCGTCTAAAAAATGGACTCCGAGGCATGTGCGCCGTATTTACACTCCCGGGCAAAATTCACGCCCGGGAGTGGGCGGGTAAAAAAAAATGACGTACGGCCGCTTTTGCGCCGTTTTTTAGCGCCTGGAAAAGGCAGGCGTTAAGAGACCTGTGGGCTCTGAAGGAGCCCAGAGGTGCCCTCCCATGCCCCCAGGGACACCCCCTGTCACCCTTGCCCACCCCAGGAGGACACCCAAGGCTGGAGGGACCCATCCCAGGGACATTAAGGTAAGTTCAGGTAAGTCATTTTTTTATATTTTTTTGTGGCATAGGGGGGCCTGATTTGTGCCCCCCTACATGCCACTATGCCCAGTGACCATGCCCAGGGGACAGAAGTCCCCTGGGCATGGCCATTGGGCAAGGGGGCATGACTCCTGTCTTTGCTAAGACAGGAGTCATTTCTATGGGGGTTGGGAGTCGAAAAAAATGGCGCAAATCGGGTTGAGGCGAAAAATTTGCCTCAACCTGACTTGCCCCATTTTTTGGCGCCCAAGCTCCATATCCCCCTACGCCGGCGCTGCCTGGTGTACGTCGTTTTTTTCCACGCACACCAGGCAGCGCCGGCGGCTAACGCCGGCTAACGTCATTGATTAAATACGGCGCCCGCATGGCGCTTCAGAATGGCGTTAGCCGGCGCTAATTTTTTTGACGCAAAACTGTGTTAGCGCAGTTTTGCGTCAAAAAGTATAAATATGGCCCTAGGTGTTTCAAAAGCGCTAGTGGGGCTGAATTGGGGCAATAGATATAAATGGATTGACTCTGGAGGTAAATCTGGTTCATGAATACCACTGTCATACCATGTAGTGAAAATAAAGGTGTCACCCGTAATAGTAGTAGAAGGCAAGAAAAACGAGCATTGATTGGCAAAGCCAATAGGTCTCGCCTGTGTGACATTTATTGGTTATGTTTTTAAGACAAGTCGCAGAGCAGTGCAAGTTGTTGGACAGCATGGATGAAAGTCCAGAAAAAAAGCGATATGACCTGGCTGTGTCATAGCTCTTTTCTTTATTAAGCCATCTTGCACAGCCGCTTGTGGGGCTGTGCAATATGTAAAAAAAAATCAGGGATGGGGAGGGAGCAGCAATAACCAACAGCGGGAGGAGGAGGTTATGGAGGAAACAAAGCGAGGGAGGTGTGCAGGAGCATGGAGTAACAGATGGGGATAGAGGGGAGGAAAGGGGGAAGAAGAAATAGTACCTCTATCACAGCTCAAGAAGCGGATGCGCACTAATAAAGTTGAATTAGTCTGTTTGGTCCGTGCTCCACAGAAAGGAATAGAAGTGATGCTTGGCCCTCACTGGCCAACTAGGAGGCTGCAAAGAAGAGTGACACTGAAGCCAACAAATGGTAAACTCCAAGCCCCTTATTGTAAACAATGGTGTCTTGCAAGCTAGAGCGCATATGCTGTTGCAGGCTTGACCTAAAAAGGGTCATCATACAAATGTAGAGCCCAAAAACCCACAATCCAAACTGATAGGATCTCACCTATATAAATAACATTTGCTCCTACTGTACTCAGTAATATTCTGGTGACCCAGTGTCCTCTCAGCTGTGTCCAATTAGAGACACGGTCCACAATGAATTGGAGTCCAGGGATTATCTAAGAACCATATATGTCTGGTTTTCAGGGGAACCTATGAGTCAGTGTTGTGCTTTCCTTTAAGGGCCTGTATGTTGGGATGTGCCAGTTATTGTCAAAAGTTGGTAGTGGTGTGGGGCACACGTGACCAGTAGCAGCTGCAAATGTTTCTGGTGGCACCATTCACATCTGGGAACTGGTCAATTAGATTATGCTAGCCTGTGACTGCAACCAACAATATTTCCAGAAGTCTTTGTGCAAGACACATGGTGAAGGCAACCTCCTCCAGCTAGCAAAACCAAAGCCTGTGCCAGGGATATAAAAACGATTGCCTCCTGGTTACACAGAGGTTGAGGAAACGATGATACAGGTACCCTTCAGTGCACAGTTTGGGTTGGAGGAAAGGTACAGACTCACCCTTAACATCAATGACAAGCAGCAGCTTCATGACCTGGGTGCTCTGTTGAGATGTCAGTAGACTTTAATACGCACACGGAGGACACTAACTGAAGCTTGGCTGAGCAGTTAATGGAAGCTATGGCAGACCTATTTAGCACAAAAAGTCACAGGCCCTACGCACAAAGGTGGCCATACTCTTGATCTGATTTTTTTCTAACTATCTCTCTCTTATCACCTGGCAGCCTCTCCAGTTAGTTTGGAAGGATCATGTTTTAGAACCCTTTCATTTGTCTTCTACTGTAGCTCGGACTGACATACCTAGGTTAGTGGGAGTTACCAAGCCATGGCATTGTACACCTGATGCAAGCCTTATTGATGTGTTTGCAAATTGTGGTAAACATGCCTGAGCAAAAAGATGTGACTGTTAACTCCTTCTATTCAACCTTTTTGTAAGGTTTCGACAATCTGGTGCCCCTTAAAAAAGCTGCACTCTCTGGGGCATGGTTCTCACCCAGTCTGCAAGAGGAAAAATATTGATTTAAACAGCTTTGAAGAAAATGTCGTCTGAATTATGATCCGAAGGATAAGCGTGCCTACAAAGTTGCTTGTAAGCAGTTACGCAAAAATATTAAAAGAGCTAAAACAGATCAATTTGCGGATAGACATGTCCTACTTCTGAGTTGCTAGCCACCAATTTATCTCTGTTTTTTCATGATAAAGTGGGAAAAAAATGACTCCAATTTTCAGAATACTTGGGTTGTTCCTTCTTTAAGGTCAAGCCATGACCTTAGGCCCGATTAGGAGGGATCCCTGCTAGCGACATTTGAGATTATCACTTTATCTGAGTCAAAAATAATTATTCATAAAGTTAAATCTGGCTCCCCCTCTAGATGTAGGCCCACCACATAGTTTGACTTGAGCAGTTGCCTCCATTAATCCGCTGATCGGCTCCTTAATTTATTCATCTCTGAAACTGAGTACTATGCCAGCAGCTTGGTAAAAAGGCATTGGTGACGCCAATTTTCCTCCCCCCAAAAAATCAATGCAGACCCTTTAATCCCAAACAATTATAGGAATATCTCCCTACTTCCTGTGTTTAGGTAAATGCTGTAAACTCTGGTAAATGCCCAGATTACCAGGCATATTGAAGGGAATAACATTCGTCAAAATCAGGCTTCCGCTCTAGTTTTAGCACAGAATCAGCTTCCTAGGAGGTCACTGAGTACATCAGATGTAATCTTGACTTCGGAAGAAAATCCATGGTCATTCAAATTAGCTTTGTTCCCTGCATTTGATATGCTGTCGAGCAAAATACTCCTGCAGAGACTCAAGTATGCAGGGGTAGTGGACAAAGCCTGGAACAAGTTTAGATCCTATCTTTCAGTCAGGCTTCCAGTAGTGTTTCTATCACCTTTCACCTCACAGTTTAGAGAGACACACTGTGGGGTCCCGCAGGGCTTGGCATTAAGCCCAACTTTTTTCAACATCTATATGGCCCCACTAACCTCTGTCGTCCAATGCCGGGGCTTTAACAGTGTTTCATATGCAGATGGCAAACAGCTTATGCTGGTATTCCAACAGTTTAATAATACCTTAGTCAGCAATTTTCAGGGATGTCTCTCTGCAGTTGCTAGCTGGATGCATAGCAGTTGTCTAAATCTAAATTCGGACAAATCCGAAATCTTGGTCTTTGGTGCATCTTCCCTTTTAGACACCACAAGACTATGGCCCACGGCGCTGGGGGTGGCCCCCATCTCTCTATCGGTTGCTAAGAATCCTGGAGTTCAGTTGGATATGGCTGTATCATTTAAATCACAGGTGCAGACCATTGCCACAGTTTGCTTTTCGCTTCTTAAATCTTTAAAGAAGACCTTCAGATATCTCTCATTGGCTACCGGAAAACATCGAACATGCATTAAATATATCTAGAATGGATTATGCCAATTAATTTGATCGTGGAGCCCCTCTGGGCGTGGGGCAGCTGCTTCAGCGAGGTCAGAATGCAGCCACCCACCTTGTTTTAAACATCACTAAAATGCAATCCATTCAGCACGGTCTGAAACAACTGCATTGGTTGCCCCCTGAATTGAAAATCAAGTTTAAAGCACTTACGATTAATCATAGTCATTTCACGTTAACGGCCCTCAGTACATTCAGAGAAAAGTCCCAAAAATATTTTCCTGCAAGGGCACTGCGATCTGCCAATCAAAACTCGTTATGCATACCTAAAGTGAATAAACCCAGAGCAGGGGGAATCGTTCTCCTTCCTAGCACCGAGCCTCCATATCCAGTTTGCCTCTAGGGAAAGCAATTTCAAGGCACATTTGAAGACTCTTTTGTTTTATGAGATGTCGTTTTGTCCTGCTTTTTTCTGCATAGTACCAGAACACTTCCCGGGAAGGAGCCGTTGTACTTTATACATTTACTTTCATTCATTCATGTCCACATGAAGGTCCTCCAGTCACCCGGGCCTTCGGCAGATGTTACCAGGAATTAGGACATTCCTCCTAGTTGTTGCAGTCCAACTCCTTTGGAAACAAGCGGGTTCTCCTCTTTTCCCCCCATCACAGCAGTAAGTCGATTACACATGGTTCCCAGACTTGAGAGAAGTTCTGGAGGGAGAACTGCAATTCTGCAGAGATTTTAACTAGAGACAGATACCTCTCTCCCACACTGGTGTGCAGGCCTTGGTATGCAGTTGGCAGAAATCGAACCAAATACAGTACTTGTATGGTCGCAAAGACCAGAGCTAACCAGAAGGTCTGAACATTCAAAAGCACGTAGGATGCTGTAGTCCTGGAGAAGAAAGCTATTCATGTTGCTGGTTAGATCTTTCGCTTGTAAGTCCACAGTTCAGGCAAACAAGTTCTGACTGGTAAAAGTAGAACTTATATTGGCCTCAGAATGAGGCTCACATGTCCACCCACTGCCAAAGGAGATCACACAACTGAGGAATGGGAGCTTTCATTGTCCCATATGGATACCGGTTCCCTGATTCGAGCACGATAAGTCTATTGGTTGAAATAAAAACAGTTTCATGACTGCTTTAGGTCACAACAGTGTAATCATGTTCAATTAATGTTCCCTTTTTTGGGACAGGCTACCATATATGTTCACTAAAATTGTGAATATTATGTACTTATAGCAGCAAATATTGTGTTCTTATGTAATGATGTTAGATACCTTACTTCATGCTAATATTTCTGACATCTGCATTGATTTTGAATGCTGATGGAAGACTAGGAATGACTGGTTAGTGTAAGGTCATTGCATTGGTACAGCTGGTCGGTAGCAGAGTATTGGGCTATGATTCGAGTTCCCAGGCAGGGAGCATACCACTTACAAAGCTTTTTTCTCTATCTAGCTGAATCCCACTATAGACGTGACGTTGAAGTGTATCCAGTTTGAGTTGATACTAGTGGCCAAATATGTTTAAAAATAATGTTTGACACATGGTTAACCACACATTGTTTTAAGGGAGAATCCCAAATACATTACATTTTAATCCTATTCAGTTTTTGAAAATCGTACACAAATGTTTTTTAAATGTGCCTTTTGCCATTATTTTCCTTAAACCCACTTTGAGGTCATTAAGAGTGTATTTAATTCTATCCAGTTTCCACTAATCTTTCTGATAGTGTTTGTTTAATGTACCATTTACTTCAACATTTGACAGTCCTGCCTGGGTGAGAACTCTTTAACGATATCCTTTGGCCATGCACAGCAGGAGCTGGCTGCAGGGCCTGTCTCTCTAGGTGTGAGAATAGCTGTCAGAGGGTGTCTCTCGGTGTGAGAGTGGGTGTGAGAGGGTCTATGTGGGTGTGAGAGTGTTTGATTGCGCTCCAATAGATAAAGGTACATTCACCTCCACAAAGTATTTCAGACCGTTTTTCAATATGGAATTGCAAAGTAAACACCGGAATCGGAGTAAGGATCATTTGTCCTTTCCAGAAATGGAGTTTCTACTGGTGAACCTCAGGCGTGTGGAGTTTAACAAAATATCTACTTGTCCATGGGTCAGGTTGCTTCATAAATCTACCTGTCCAGTAAAACAATCTATTTGTCCTTTTTGTGCCATATAGTACAGCGTCAAACTATGGCATCAATCTCATTATGTAAGAGCTATGATAATAGCCTCTCTGAATATGCCAGTGTTAATACTCTAGAAGGGCTTGAATACTAGCAAGTTCAAGCCCTACTATAGCAATTTCTTTAATTTGCCACCTTTCCGCAGATCTACATATTGGGGCTGGAGGAAGCAGTAAGCAATAGTTCTAAGGCTGGAATACCTTCGAGTCTGCCCAAACCTAAGAACTTGCATGTTTTAAGGATTTTCAACAGCTCTTCTCTAATCTTCCCCCCTACTGAGAAAGGTTGGAAATTAACTCCTGACAAGGGCAAAAGCAGAAGTTGTTCCAGGGTTACGAAAAAGTGGTTGGAGGGAAAGTGAACTTGTAAACACTCAATAGATGTTTGTATGAGCAAATCTATATTTGCTTGTGCTAAAATACAGTTCACAAATATTTTCGCTGAGTACGATAACCTGGTCTAATTCTGTAAATTCTTGTCCGTTCATGAAAGCTACTAATGCAAAGACATACACCATGGGTGCGCTTTTGTGATTTTTTTATTTTTTATTTTAAACTTTGTTTATTGGTATTTTCAAAAGCATTACATCTCATGGTCAGGATTGATACAGAATAGTATTTGTTTCATACACAAAATCAAGTAGCACTATTGTTTCCTAGCAGGTATTGCAGCTGGACCGTGCCCGTTTCGGGTTATACATTGAGTCCAGTTTAGACATTCAGCATGCATGCACCCCATGAATCATTGCAGTAAGGGTATCATATCTGAGATCGTTTATTCAAAATTATCTTTGCATTACCAATGGAAACTTTAAACGAAATTGGAAATATTGAACATAGCGCCTGAGGGACACAGGCATCTTTGCGGAAGTGTGCAGGGGTATTCATGGTGTGGTGGGGGCGTCCAGTTGGTGGAGCCATTGTCTTTAGGCCTCGCCATCTCCAGTAAAAAAGGGAGTTCCCTTTGATTAGATATGGGTCGCATCTAGAGCCTGCGCATTTAGCTTGCACACTTCACAATGGTGCCCCACTAGCAGTTTCCCCCCATCAGCCGCTGCTTGTGTATGTTGGTGTCTGTGGTCTATTTGTTAGCTGTGTCCTCCCCTAGGGTCTAATCCACGCATGGGTTGGGTCTGGGTCTAATCAGGTTATAAGCACCCTGTCTTCGGTTGTCCAGCTGTCCTCCTGCATCTCCCACTTCCCCAGCACGTCAGATTCTGCATTCACCATGCTTCATAAATCCCTTATAGCATGCATCAGCGCTCGGTAGGTGAGGAACTGTCCCACTGGTACTCCAGTCTCTGCAGCAAGATCTTCAAATGGCATTTTAAAATCATCTGGGAAACAGTCCCCCAGTGTCACCACTCCTGCCCCCATCCAGGTTTGCATTTGACACACCGTGAGGGGGCGGACCGGGGTCCCATAAAGTATGCCTGTCAAAAGCAGCTTGGGGATGCCTGGGACCGTGACGGTGCGCCTCAGGCCCCGTTGCCAGCAGGTCAGGGCCACAGTCAGGAGTGCGCACTCGGCCACAAGGGGGGCCTTGGGGTCTAGTATCTTAGCTAATAACAGGTCTTTGCTAACTCTTCCCCGGGATGCAACCAGGTCCAGGTGGTTCCCACTTGCAAGCCATTACGCAATCCACTGTAGTTGACCAGCCCAATAATATAACTCAAAATCTGGCATCCCCAGGCTGCCTCCATCGGTAGGTCAGCAGAGAGTAGAGAGGGATGTCCGTTGTTGGCCACCGTCCCAGAAGAGTTCCCTAAGGAGAGTATCTAGGTCTTTGAACCAGCGTGTTGGTGGGAAACATCCTAATCAACTAGGTCTAAACCACTACTTGCCTGAACCACTACTGCTAAACAACTAAAAAGTCTCTACAACTAAGTACTGAACAACTACTGTCTAAACAACAATTGTGCCTGAATAACAATTGCCTGAAAAACTAATTTTAAGGTAAGTTTTTCTTTTTGGTTTTTATGGTTTATTTGTTGTTTAGAATATATATATATATATATATATATATATATATATTTATTAGTTGTTCAGTCAATTGTTATTAAGGGACAATTGTTGTTTATTTAGATAGTAGTTTTTCAGTTTAGTTGTAGAGACTTTTTAGTTGTTTAGCAGTAGTGGTTTAGGCTATAGTTGTTTAGGACCTAGTTGTTCTGTCACATATTCATGTGTTGGTATGTTCACTTTGAGCTTAATAAAGAAATATAGTAAGCGGGGCAGCATAATCTTTTTGGACAGGGCCACCCGTGCCATTAGGGAAAGCCTGATGGAGCTCCAGAATACCACACAAGATCGTAGGGACCTGAGCGTTGTACCTAGGTTTCCATCTCAGAGCTCTCGAGGGTCGTGAAATATTTGTATCCCCAGGTATTTAAACATGCAGAGAGACCAAGGAATATCAGGGGGACAGGTGAACGGGCGTACCTGGTCCGCAAGCAGCGAGAACACACATGTTTTTTTCCTGTTCACTTTAAGGCCTGAAGGGCCCCCAAACTCCTCAAGTATATTTAATGCCCAAGGGATCCTGGATGTTCCATCTCGCACGTAAACTAGGAGATCATCTGCATACAATGAGATATTATGATTAGTGGTGCTGCACAGCACTCCTCTGTTCTGTCCTTGCATGTGGAACTGAGCCACGAGGGGTTCAGTAGCTATGGCAAATAGTAAGGGGGAGAGGGGACAACCATGCCTGGTGCCTCAGAATATTCGGTAGTCTTCTGATATTGTCCTGTCTGTCCTCACTCTTGCCACTGGAAAACTATATAGTAGTTGCACCCATCGTTCACCCAGTCCCATCCTGATCATCGCCGCCCGTAGATAATCCCACCTCAGTGAGTCAAATGCTTTTTCTAGGTCAACTGAAAGGAGCATAGCATTATGGTGTTGCATGGTGTGGGGAATTTGCAAAAGTGAGTCTAAACGTCTAAGGTTCAGAGATGTATTGTGTGCGGGTATAATACAATTTTGGTCCTTGTGTATTAGTTGTGAGATATGAGGGAGTAGTCAATTAGCCATGGCTTTGCTCACTATCTTGAAGTCGCAGTTCAGCATAGATAGTGTTCAGGAATCGGTCAGTGAGGCCTCTTCAGATTTAGTTTTGGGCAAGGGGACCACTAGCGCTTCCCTCATTGTCTCTAGAAGTATACCCCTGTTGTACGCTTCCGTGTACAGTTCAACCAATTTGGGTGCCAGGATGTCTGCATATGATTTATAGAACTCCATAGGGAGTCCGTCTTTGCCCAGCGTTTTGCCCGCTGCCAGTTGTTCAATAGTGGCCTTAACCTCCTCTAATGTTATTGGCTCACTCAGGGGGTCCGTGTCTGCCTGCTCCAGTGTTCGTAGTGGCAGTGTCTACAATCGGCATCCCAGCGCCTGTGGCAGCTCATCCTCAGGCTGTCTATAAAGGGACATGTAGTATCTTTTGAACACGTTGTTTATACCTGTCGGGAATATACACACGTCCCATCCGCCACACAGAGGCTCATAATCTGGGTACACTCATTCCCAGGGTGCACCAACCAATCTAGCATTCTGACGGACTTCCTTATGTACTGAAGCCAAGTACCTCTAGTAATTATGACAACGCAGCCTTTCCAGGGTCTTATTATATGCTTCATGTGTATTAAGCAGCCATTGTCGCGCCACCCCACTTGTGCCTTGTTCATTGTCTTTTTCGTGTATCTCCCTCTCTAGGCGGGTTAAGTCTCACTCTAGGGTTCACTGGATCCCCACCGTCTGTCCCATACAATGTTCTTGTGTCACTAACTTTAAGGCCGCCCATTCAATACTTCGTACTGTGGTTGACCCCTTGTTGATGTTAATCTGTTCTATATTTAATAGGTCCTGAGGGAGTCTCTATATGTTATGTCTTCCAGTGCTGCCGGCTGGGGTCTCCATGTAGGGATTGGGGGCCTATTGCTTGCGCAGTGCCAGGTGAATAGCAGCAGACTGAGGTCCAACAGGGTGCGCCCTAAGTATTCGATGTGCACGACCTTGGGGCTGAGAGTCTTAGTGCACACCACCCGGTCTATTCTGGTGTGGAGGTGGTGAAGGCACGAGTAATATGAGTAGTCTCTCTCTTTGGGTTGCTGAATCAACCAGACATCTTCCATGCCCCATTGAGTTACCCAGTCGTTCAGTCCCTTTGTCGTCCTGTGTGCTACGGCCGCAGATAATGGGGAGAGAGAGCGGTCCTTCTCCATGTCAAGAGTGCAATTAAAGTCCCCACCAACCAGTAGTTGTCCCCCTGAGAATCTAGCTAATAGGTTAGAGAAGGTATGCAGAAATGGAACCTGTCCTGGGTGGGTGCATAAATACATCCCAAGGTGTAACATGTCTCCCATGCAATCTGTCCTCCACCAGGACATATTGGCCGTCCTGATCTATAGTAGTGGCTATGACTTCGAACGGGACCCCAGCCCTCACCCATATCATTGTGCCCCGTGCAAAAGCTGAGTATCTGGTGGCAAATATCTGCTCCTTCATCTACATCGCAGCCTGTCAGCTTCTCGTGTGGTTATATGTTTTTCTTGGAGTAATGCTATGTGGACCTCTCTTCTCTTCAGATATGCCAGGATCTTGTGGTGTCTAGCGATGGTCCCCATACCACGGATATTCCATGTTACCAGCTTGTAATCAGCCATAGTAATAAATCAGGACCAGTGTGAAGTGTATATCTCCCCAATGGCAGCACCCCACCGCTCTCTATCCGCCTGGATCCCTGTCAGAGCAGCAATATTCAACCTCACTTGCACAACTTGGTAATACAACAAAAATCCCCAACTCCCACTTCCTGGGGCAGTCCCACAACCGTCCATTGCCCATACCATAAAGATTGAACTTAACAGTTGAAACAAGTTGTGTAGTAATCTCACCATCAGCTGAGTGTTGGGTGAGAATCTGGGGGTGAACATGGCCGCCGGGACCCAACGAGCTGGGGGAAGCCCCCATCAGGGGCCATTTGTAGGAACCACGGTGATGAAAACTGGGTCACCCCAGTTCGTCTGCAGTCTTGGGGGGTCAGTATCGGGATCTCATCTGTTCTGATACAAGTCTGAATCCGTGAAGGGTGTTCGCCAGTCGGTATCTTCTCCGCTGGTGTCTCTTGTCGATTTGTTGCTCTGTAACGATGCTGCTGCTTTCAGTGCTGCCCTTCTGTCTATTTCATTCTGTGCTGGGGCAGCACCCACCCGATTGTCTTCTCCTTTTTAGTGGTGGTATCTGTACCTGTTTTGCATGTCTCCAGCCAGGCCCATGCCTCCTCCGGAGTCTGGTAGAAGTTTGAGTGGCCTTCCATTATTACCCCCAGTCTGGCTGGGAACAAGAGTGAATACTGAATGCCCTCCTCCTGGAGCGCTCGTTTCACTGCTTTATATGAGGCCCATCCACCTGTACCTCTTCTATAAAGTCTGGGAATAGGGTCACCATGCCGTTCTCTGCCCTGAAACACCCAGACTCTCTGGCCTGCTGCATTGGTATGTCTCTGTCTCTATAATGCAGTAATTTGGCCACCACCATGCGGGGTGGCGACCAGGGGCCAGCGGTCTCATCGGCACTCGGTGCACCCTCTCCAATGCAAAAAAAGTGAGCTGCTCCGGAGCCACCTCTGTCCTCATCCACTGCTCCAGATATGGCACCATGTCAGTCCCTTTGTCGCCATGCAGGAGACTGATAAAGCATACATTATTTTATCGGTTTCAGCCTTCAGCATCCTCTGCTCTGCGCTCCAACCAATGAACACATTTGGTCAATTGTACTAGTTGGGCTTTCATCTCTTGGTGAGATGGATTTAAGTCCATGAGTGTAGTTTCAGTGTTCTGGACCCTATTGGCTAGCTTATGATGGTCAGCTCTCAGTCGGCCCAATTCAACAGAGACCTTCCCTATTTCACGCTGAAGTGTTGTTTTGGTGTCTTCAATGGCCCCCAGGATCTTATCCAGCGTGGCTTCTTATGAGATAGGGACAGGGCCCATCATATCTGGTTGGGCTATTCCGCTCACCCGCTGCTGTCCTTGCGATTTGGCTCTGTTTCTGCCCTTGGCAGTCATCCGCAGTGCAGGTAGGGAGTTCCCAGGGGAGCCCCAGTCTGTTCCCCGGTGGGCTTATGCCTCTTTGTCCCCAAGGCTTCTGGCTACAATACGGTGAAGCTGGATGTTGCAAAAATTAAAATGCAGCCATGGACGATGCTCCTCCTGGTCAATTAGTCTCCCCGGTCACCATCATAGATAGCAGCATCCATCCCTGCGCAAGTTGTCCAATCTCGCCTGCAGTGAGCCAGTGGAGAATGTGGGCCACGCTCTGACCCTGGAGCCCAGGGGACCAGAAAGGGGGGGCAGCAGGAGGGGCCTTTTGCCACCAACGTTAGCCGCCCTGCTTGTCAACCCCATGGTGACGGCGGCAGTCATTGCACCGGGTGGCCCCCTGCAGCCTCTTTGCTTCCTCTTGCAGCTCTGCAGATTCTAGGCTAGGGCGGCCACGGGAGGGTGCGCTCCCGGTTGGTTGACCGCTCCCTGTGGGCCTATTCAGACATCTCAAGCAAAGGCCCCACTCCTCTTTCAGCCACCACCCTGGCCCTGTTTTTCGCTGCCGCTCGTCTCTGCTCACCTCTTGTCCCCCTCTGTCCCGGGGGACCAGGCAGGCCGTTGTCCAGGCGAGCGGCTTCTCCCAAGAATCTGCAGCACCCCACCTCAAGGATCTCCTGGGTGCCGAACAGGGCTCCACCCCTCCGTGACGCCACTCCCCATGTCCGCACTGCCAACGGCAGCCGGGGGCAGCTCAGGCCCGCTCCTCCTCCAGGCGCATCTCGTCCAGCCCGCGACTCCTCACTTGGTGTCCGTTTGAGCAATTGAGGGGGGGGGGGGGGACAGGCCCATCCCCGCCCTTCTTGGCTCTTTCTAGGCAGCGGGCCTTGCTCTGCTCTTGTGTGGGGTCAGGTATCGGGCCCGATGGGGTAATTGAGTCATGATATTTGTCGGGCCGATGCAGAGCTAAGCAATCCAGAGTCTGCCATGTTAGTCGGCCTGGCCATGGCCCGTGACTTTCTTCAATTGGGCCCTGAATTGCAATTTATTTTTATTAAAATTCTGTTTCTCTCTCTATCCATCAGTTGGCTTTACTGTGAGTGATAGCAATCTGCTCTTCCACAAGGCGCATATTGGCACACAAAGTAGTTTTCTTCAGTGCCAAGAAGTACTGTGGCAATGTGTGCTTTTTGAGACCAAAGTTTTTTTGTTTTTTTTCTTCTTATTGCCAATGTTGTTACAATAGCGAGGACCTGGCAGCTCCCACAGCAATAAAGTGTTACAAAAGCCATATCAAAACAAGACACACATTGACAAATCCAAAAGACTAACCACCAATGTCAGATCAGTTGGCTTGGCCAGTGCTTGTTTATTTTCATGTTTCCCATAATCTTGTTGAAAATGGTTACACTGATTTTCCATTAGAAATAGTTTTTGAAAATGCTAGCACGCATCAACACATTTTAAAAAATGATACTTCAAAAAATAGAACCTAAAATTTCACAATAATTTAGCAAATTGTTTTAAAGCAAAGATTCATCATTCTTGCTTACAAGCTTCTGAAAACATTTACATCTAATCAGAGAGCATTCTGGGGCCTTAGACGCAGCCTCATATTGTTAAACTTTCAAACGTGTGTACACATTTTTTATTTTTTATTTGTTTTTACTGGAACCACTTTCAGTAGTGGTGTGACCTTATAGTGTTTAATGCGAGCGCTCACCCTAATAATAAAGGCTTTGCATAAATGAACCATAAGTACAAGTTCGAACAGCATTAACATATATACATATATATCTGAACTGCAGAAATTTTTCTTCCCTGTAAACTGGTAGCCAAAGAGTTTGTGCTAAAGGAGGTTTGGCCTACTTGTCCCAAGGACAAAATAAACATGAAAACTTGTTGCCCTTGACCCCAAACAATATGTCCTGGGCATCAGGCTACAGGAATTCCCTACCCCTGGAACCTGCTATGTTTGTATTTGTAAGTGCTTCCTGTTAAGGTTTAATTTCTGTGAAATGAGAATCATGGCCAAAACGGACACTCACCTGCTCGTTTATCCACCAAGAGTCCACAGTTTTGCACAAAATGTCTATCCAACTGGAGTACTTTCTACTGGTTAGTTAGTAAGTGCTATCTCGTTGGATGAATGGCCAGTGTGGGGGATACGGGGATGTGCGGCCTCCCTCCACTGGACAATTCCGGCCCCATGGACCCCATCCCCAGGGTCGTAGCCTTCATTAAATGGAGGAGGGGGAGTGCACGGCTATGCTGTATTTCTCATGAGGGTTTCACTGTTCGCAAATGGTATGGTATGGAGTAAACTCTCTCCATAGAGTAAACAGTGTTAACAGTATCCACTTCTCTACCTATACCTACTTAATTTCTCCATGTAGGTTTAGTGACTGTCAGGGGTTTGATACAGATAAAAACTATAGTAGGGCATCAGTTATGTAACAGGGCTTCAGTAGCCGGAGGAACTTCGTTTTCCCTGAATAGATGTATACGGATTGAAAACTGTTTGCAGTACAGGTTACCCTTATATCTATGGTTCATAGTCAACATGAACTTTGCTACCCATGAAGTGTATGGTATAGTGTCAATGTTGCTCATAAAGCTTGCTTCATGTATGGAGGATGTATGTATGATAGCAGTAATGATTCTCCATATTTTTCTGAGTTACGTTGCACTTACTTTCATTGCTTTAATGCCATACCTTTTTATAGAACAATGTGTACAAAAGAAGGTTGGATGATGGGCCTCATTACACCCTGAGGACCCCATCCCATGGCTGTATTCGTTTTAAAGGGGAGGGGGGCCATGTAACCCCCTTCCCAAGAGTCATTAGGCCTTGGGGACCACAATCCCTTGGGCCTTATTTTTTTGTAAAGGGGAGGAAAGCCGCATGCCCCCCCCCCTTTCCCGGAGCCTATTATGGCCCTGGGGCCCTTAACATTTAAAGGTGGGGGATGCAGGTGAGAGCCCCAGGGCCCCTGCAGCCCCAGCCAGCTTTCCTGCATGGTGCGGGAGCAGGCATTGCTCCCCTCTGAAGGGAGCAGCTATTTATGCTGCTTCCTCCTGGTGGGAGCAATCTGTTGTCCTTTTTCCCTGCCCCGCATCAGTGCGGGCAGGGAAACAGATCTCAAGTTTGCTCCCAGCTAGTGGGGGCATTTTTATAGCCCCTGCCAGCTGGGAGCAGGCTTCGTGTGTGCTCCCATTTGGTTGGAGATTCAAAAATGCTCCCGCAAGGCGGGAGCAAACACAAGTTTGGTGCAGGCAGGGCAACCACTGTGTCCCGGGTTGGGCTCCCCAGGACACAGCAAGTGAGTATGTCCCAGGGGATGGGGTATCTGGGACTATTATAGGCCAAAATTATATAAATTCAGTAGTTAGAGTTCTTTCAAGTAAACTCCTGCCCTAAGTTAACTCACTCCCTTGCCATGCACAGTTTTCTTATCAATAATGTAATTGCAAATGTTGCAATGGTAATATCAAAGATGCCATACAAGATCTCATCAATGATATAATATGTGGAGTAATTAGCTGTGCATGGCGAAGGTGTGAGTTATAGTTACCTTAGGGCATGAGTTATAGTTACATGAAAGAACTCTAACTGCTGAATTTCTATGATTTTGTACAAGTAAATTCAGAACCTAACTATAACGTCCCTGTAACCTTAGTTTTTCTCAGTGAATTTCTATGTTTTTTTTCAAATGTAAAGTAGTTTTAATTACTATACATTATTCCAATCCCCGCCGCACATTGCCTTTGGTCGTCCGCAGAGGGGGTTGATCGCAAGGTCTGGCCTTGCAGCCAAACCCTTATAACCACCCAAGCCTGTGCAATGCGCACAGTCTTTGGCCGTGCGCAAAAGGGGGTTGGTCGCAACATCTGGCCTGCAGCCAGGCCTTGCAGCCAAACCCTTATAACCACCCAACCCTGTGCCACGCATGGTCTTTAGCTGTGCACAGCGCAGGTTGGCCACATGGCCTGTCTCTCTGTGGATCTGTGAGTAGGTGCATTAGAGAGTGTCTGAGTGGGTGTGAAAGTGGGTGTGTGAGTCTGAGTGGGTGCATGAATGTCTGAGTGGGTGTATGAGTCTCTGAGTGCACGTATGAGTGAATGAATTAGTGTATGAATGAGTGTTTGTTTTTTCTTGCAAATCTTTACACATTCATAAATATTTTGCGAATAATTTGTGAAAATTCAAAAATGTTCACAAATATCACGCATGGTGTCCCAAAAATTATTTTGAACCCATAATTTGCCCCTAAAACACACCTATATCACTCCCCTAAGGTCAGGGTACCTTCACCCTGACCCCTTAGTCCACTTTAAATTAGAATTTTCACTCCCAGGGACCGTGTCCCATGAAATAAAATGGCAGCTGCAACTTTCTAGTCAGGTTGCGGTCTGCCAATTACAGCACTTCTTTTTGCACGCACATTTGTGAACATTCACGAATTTCCACAAAATATTTGCAAGATAATTGTGAAGTCGCCGTGGCCAGAGATATGCAAATTTGGATTTCACTGAATTTCTCAAAAACTACTGAACGGATTTAAACCAAATAAGCGAAAGCACAGTCTGTGTACCGCAAGCTAGCTTTCTGCCAAATTTGGTTTGATTCCGTCCAGTGGTTTGGGCTGTAGATGTGTCTAAAGGTCCTATAGGAATTAACATGGGAAACGCAACTTTGACACCCCTTTTCCTCTGCCCCTGCTTGACGGATCACCCCAAACCTTTCCATTCGCAACAAGAATCATGCAACATTTGTTTTTGTTTTTTAAATTTTGTTAAGATTCGTCAAATGGTGCCAAAGATATAGGCAAAACAAAAAACACTTTTTCTACGGAACTATGGTCCTAGCTGTAACTACCTAGTGACGATCGCCACTAGGTTATATATATATATATATATATATATATATATATATATATATATATGTAATTATATTATTGAAATCCTTATTTGTGACTTTTCTGAATTTTATGATTAAGGTATCAGAGAGTACTTAAATATCACCCATTGATCACTTTAGAGTTCTGGACGTTCAAAGTTGAGTCAATATGTGCAGAGGAAATAAGGGTGTGACACATAGGGGGTCATTCTGACCTCCGCGGGCGGCGGAAGCCACCCGCCTGGCGGGAACCGCCAGAAGACCGTACCGCGGTCAAAAGACCGCGGCGGTCATTCTGAGTTTCCCGCTGGGCTGGCGGGCGACCGCCAGAAGGCCGCCCGCCAGCCCAGCGGGAAACCCCCTTCCATGAGGATGCAATTTTCAGTGTCTGCTTGGCAGACACTGAAAATCTTGGTGGGGCCCTGTTAGGGGGCCCCTGCAGTGCCCATGCCATGGCCCATCCCAGGCACTGCAGGGGCCCCCAGGGGCCCCACGACACCCGTTACCACCAGCCAGGTTCTGGCGGTCAAAACCGCCAGAGCCAGGCTGGCGGGAAGGGGGTCGGAATCCCCATGGCGGCGCTGCCTGCAGCGCCGCCATGGAGGATTCCCTTGGGCAGCGGGACACCGGCGGAACACCGCCGGTTTCCCGTTTCTTACCGCGGCGGTACAGCCGCGGTCAGAATGCCCATGGGAGCACCGCCAGCCTGTTGGCGGTGCTCCCGCGGTCGTTGGCCCTGGCAGTCCATGACCGCCAGGGTCAGAATGACCCCCATAGTATTTTAGTAGAAGGGAAGAAAAGGAAAGAAGTAAACACTATGGCTACAGCCTTGCCAATGGTTGTACATACACACCACAATTTGTGAGGTAGATTAGCCAATAGCTGTGTTTAAAAGTGCACAACATATCTCCCTAAAACCTACCTTCGCATTATTATTAATGGGGTGCAGGCAGCCCAAAATGAGTATTCCTGGCTACAGCCCTGAAGAATGGCACAATAAACTTAACTTTACAGTTTAAATCTTATTCAACAGGAAAAGGATTGTTTGTGGGGGCAGTGTTCCCTCTCTTTTAGTGGCTTTACAAGCTCCTCTTGAAGCAAAGCAAGCAGTGGGGCAAGGGCAGGCTCCCAGTTAGGCATGCCATTGAGAGTGCTCCTACTGTGGCAGTCTTTGTGAGCGACTGGGACGTTGCTGGCCGTCTAGTGGAGATATTTTGAGAATATTTCTACATTCTCAATATGATTTTATATCTGATCAGCTGGACAAAGTTGTATGGTGTTTATAGAGATAATTATGGGTTTTTGTTGCTGCTTGTGCTGCTAGTTTTATTTTTGTATTGTGCTGCTCAGGTGCTTCACACTGGTTACCACTGGTTAATACATTAATTGCATGTCACCAATGTTAATATGTTTTATCAAGCTCTCTGGCACTGCCGTAACGGCCAGCTTATGAGATGTTTCTTTGGTCCCATCACAGTCAAAAGACGATATACACATTGTACTTTTCAAGCCAGTCTTTCTGGCGGTGTCAGAGTGAAGTATAGTAGTGTAGTGTGATGGGATCAGTATATGTTAATTCTACCCAACAGGGAGTCTTACAAATCTGGCTCATACCTGGTCCTCCAGAACTGGTTGAGATATTTGGACTGATGTCATAATCCGCTATATCCACCTTTTTTCTGCCTATTGAGTGGAATCAAAGTTGATTAACAGTCAGAAACAAAGCCATACACGGTTGGTTTCAGGAGTACTGTGAGGGACCCAGCAATAAAATTATATAAAGGTAATTGTATTAGGGTAAAATTGCCCAATACCCATGACGGAGCTCTCAAAAACAACATCCCTAGCAGGGAAGACTGAGGGCGGTGCCTGCCTTCAGAGTCTTCTGGCTTTGTACAAGGCAGACACCATGCACAGATTCCTCCAATGGGAAACTTGCTCTGTGATGCACTGTGTGGGGTAGAACAGTGTATATAGCATAATGCAATTATGACCATTAGAGTAAGTACATTGCCTTGCCTCTGACAGAACTGGACTGCACAAGAACGCCCCTTGTCCAATTCAGTCTTCATTACTCTAGAACAAAGAATGCCTGTGCTAAAGTTTTTTTTATTTTTTTTGTAATTCAGGGCATGTAGATGCAAACAAGTGGAAATTGGCAGAATTACCCAAAGTTTTGGGAAAAGGGTCCACTTCAAACCAATGGGATGCCCTGTTCTTTCTTGCACACATGACAAGCTGAGGCTTAATACTGATGATGAGGGGGCAGTCAATTGGAATATTTAAGAATGTGTTGTGGGCAGGCCAGGCTCTATGTTGTCTAATGTCTTTGCTGTACGAAGCTTCAGTATGCCTGCTTCCACCTTTTTTGAGCCATGTGCTAACCACATCGGAGGTTCCCTAGAAAGATTCTATGGAAGCTCACCAGCACAACTGTTTCTTAGCCAATAAAGAAATAAATCCTGTGGCCTTATACTCACTGAGCCTTCATATTGCGGAGGAGAAGGTCATGGGTTCAGGGGAGGACTATGCAGTGTTCCACTCTCTTGACTCCTCCTTTCTACCTACCTGCTCGTTACTGAGAACTAAGAAGGAGTCATATTGAAACAGGCCAGATAGCCAGCTGCTGGGTTCAAAGACCTGTTCTAGGTGATATATGAAAGTACTGTACACATGCATACTTAAATGTGTGAACAAGGTGTGAGTACAAGCAATTTGAGGATTCAGGTTGTTCTAGCTAAGGAGACACTCTGTCAAACTAGGATCTCCTTGGCCACAATTGGGGAGAGCTCATAAATGAGTGTGTATGTTGTGCACTTAAAAACTGCATGTAGAGGCGGTCTTGGCTAGGGTGGAGGCCAGGCAAGACGTGTCTCCCCTGATCTCCTCGTGCCGGGACCAATACCCCTCTACAAACTTAGCATAAACCAGCATGACCTTAGTCTCTGGATCATCTTGGGCTCCAAATTATGACTGTTGCAGTAGCAACAACCAGTAAATTGGCAGTGAAACCAAGATGGCGTCCGGCATCCTTTCATGGCGGACCTCCGACTCTGACTGCTGCTGGAGCTTCAGACCTCCGTAGTCCAGTGACAGTGCTTCCCCTCTGGAATTGGCTGGTGGCGCGGAGGACCCCCAATGAGAACCTTGATCTTTGAGGCTGTCACGTCTGGCCCCCGGGTATATACAGCTGGATAGGCTCCTCATCTGGGAAGACAGAGCGACACCCTTCTACAAGGTGAAGCAAGGGGGCAGCTGGCCATGCTCAGTAGTGTGAGTCCCTTTGTGCCGCCCCCTCCCAGGAGGTGAAACCACTGTGGAGGGGAGCAAAGAAAGTTCCCTCCACCAGCTGGGAAAGTGATGTTAGCCCAGGTGTACAGCTGGGGGAATTAATGAGGCCTTGGACAGTGAACTTTGCACTAGGGGTTGTGGCCTAGAAAAAGTGTTGGGGACTGTGAGGGGCCCCTCCCTTGGCCGCTGACCCCCCTGCCACACACACACCCCTCTCTGGGACTCTTCTGGGGGGAAAACAAAGAGAGTAAAAAGCTCCAACACTCATAGTTAGTGACTTGATGGGGACCTTAGGAGACGAGGCACAATGAGCTGCCCCAACCTGGGAGGGCCTACCCCTGGAGTCAAGGCCACCCTCCTGCCCCACACATAAGAGGCATTTAGAGAAGAGCTCCAGCCCCCTCTAAAGAACCTAGATAAGGGTCAGGTAATTTGTGGCCAGAGTTATCTCCCTAGAGCCCACTCAACATCTAGCTCTCGCTAAGATTGCCCCCCTCATGTAGCCCACTCACATGGCAGAGGCCTTCACCCACTGATTCCCCATTGCAGCCTCAAAAGTGAAGGGGGCAACATCTTCTGTAAAGGACCTACTATGAAAACTAGAAATATCTCCGCTCCTGACTGAGGGTCCCGAAGCCTCGTCAACCAGATCAACAATGGGCCCTGACCTCTAGGCTCCAGCAACAAAAGACATCATCCAAACATTGTTGATGGACTACTGCAAGGATGTAACATCACTTAGACAGGACTTTGCTAGAGCACTAACTGATCTTTGTCAATCCTTGCATCACACGGATTTGCGCCTGGACACAATAAGACTACTGTGGCCAAACAGGGCCAAGAGATCTGCAACCACTCAACACAGCCAGACATATTGGAATGCCAACAGTGTTACTACAAGATAACAGTGATGACCTCGACCACCGTTCCTGTCGGCATAATATGCCCATTTGTGGGATTTCAGCAACATGAGCAGCTCCAGACCTCAAAGCTCATGTCCTAGCCCTATTTGCCCACTTGTTTCAGCTTCCAAACAGCACATCCATTCTCCTTGACCATACACATCGGGCCTATTCTGCTTAACAACAGCAAGGGAACCTGGTCCGAGATGTGCTCACTTGAGTTTACTACTTCCATGTGAAGAAGAAAATCTTAACAGGCCACCAACAAGACACTCTAACATTTCCAGGCAAATCAATTTCGCTATTTTAGGACGTATCAGCTCAAATGTTGTTGAAATGTAAAGACTTCTGATAAATCACTCAATCTACAAACTGAAAAGAGCTTTCTCTTCTGTCTCTCCTTCACGCACAAGGACAAACGACACATGGTATGTGACTTACAAAAAGCAAAAGAAGATCCTGAGCGTACCTTCCTTGCAGCAACCACAGTCACTCAATATCTACAAACTGAAAAGAGCTTTCCCTTCTGTCTCTCCTTCATGCACAAGGAGAAATGACACATGGTAAGTGACTTACAAAAAGCAAAAGAAGATCCTGAGCGTACCTTCCTTGCAACAACTACAGTCACGGTCCCAGACCAAACCCTCCTCCCATATCCAACTGACTAAAGTTGCGGATGATGCTTCCACGCTCCACGATCATCATGGAAAGCAGCTCGAAAACAGCCACAGCAGAAGGACAAGCATGGCCGACCATCCTTGTCGGAAGAATAACTGCCCTCACCTGAAATATCTTGGGTCCCATTATCTCAAAGACAACATGTGATTGTAATCAATAGGTATGTCTGCTAGTAAAAATGTAATATGCATCCTGTGGATAAGGTGGGGGTCCCTGATGTTGAGCCTGCCCCACAATACCTGGTTAGTTAGCGACTTACAAATCTAATGTGTTTCATGCTACACCCGTAAATTATAGCCCTACAGTGGACCTTGTTCAACCCCATTCTTCTTTCCCAGTTTCCCAGAGTCTGCATAAGTAGGTTCACCTGACCCTCATTTCACATGAGGACACGCAGGCTACCTGGTAGCCGACCAAGTTTCTGGTACCATGTGAGGCTCACTCTAGTGATCTCACATTTCTCAATGCATTGGACTAGAAGGACCCATCTAATTCTGGCAGTTCCCATAAAGCATCCATGACACTTCTGAAAATAGTTTTGTCAAATGTACAAGGCCTCTGTTTCCCAATAAAATGCTGGCCACTACTCCAATGGCTCAAGCACAAAGAGGCCAAAGTGGTGCTACTTCAAGAAACCCATCTGCTGAAAACAAATGTCAAGTGCCTCCGAATCTGTTGGTACCCCAAACAATTTCACTTTCCTTAAATGCACAAAACTAGAGGGGTGGCCATCATCATACACAACGATTTCACTTTCCATATTGAGAACTCCTGATCAGTTCGCAAGGGCTGCCAGGTGGGCATAGTGGGCCCAACTTTGCTTCCCATCAACTCTGTCTATGGCACAAAGAGAATTTCTGTTGGCCACAGGAGAAATAATAATGGGAGGAGACTATAACATGACAGAAAACCTCACTGACAACGTGGTCAATGCAACGCTGTGCATTGACCATGCTGCCATTACCACGCATATGCGTTTACCACGCATGCCTTTACCACGCATATGCGAGGAACCGGAAGAGAGAGCAGTCCGGGCGGAACAGGAAGGAGCAGCGACCAGAGGAGAGAGAAGTATGTGGGGTCGGGTTGGTGGGGGGGTTTGGGGTAGTTTTTAGAAAAGGGTCTGGGTAGTTTTTAGGACAGGGTGGGGAAGGTTTTAGGGTTCAGGGTAGGTTTTAGGGTTTAGGGCGGGGTGGGAGGTCAGGGTAGTTTTTAGGACAAGGTGGGGTAGGTTTTAGGGCAGGGTAGCTTTTAGAGTTTAGGACAGGGCAGAGTAATTTTTAGGGCAGGGTAGGGTTTAGGGTTTAGGGTGGGGTTGGGGTAGTTTTTTGGGTCAGGGCAGGGTAGGTTGTACAACAGGGTGGGTTTTAGGGTGGGGTGCCAGGGTAGTTTTTAGGACCGGGCGGGGTAGGTTTTAGAACAAGGCAGGGTAGCTTTTTGGGTTTAGGGTGAAGGTGGGAGGTCGGGGTAGTTTTTAGGACAGGATAGGGTAGGTTTTAGGGTTCAGGGTGGGGGGTCAGGGTAGTTTTTAGGACAGGGTGGGGTAGTTTTTAGGACAGGGTAGGTTTTAGGGTTTAGGGCGGTGGGTCGGGGTAGTTTTTAGGACATGGTTGGTAGCTTTTAGGACAGGGCAGGGTAGCTTTTACAGTTTACGTTGGGGGTGGGGTCATTTTTAGGACAGGGTAGGTTTTAGTGTTTAGGGCAGGCTGGGGGGGGTCAGGGTAGTTTTTAGGAAAGGGTGGGGTCATGTTTAGGACAATCTAGGGTTTAGGGCAGGGTAGTTTTTAGTACAGGGCGAGGTAGGTTTAAAAGACAGGGCAGAGTAGCGTTTAGGGTGGGGGCGGGGTAATTTGTAGGACAGGGCAGGGTAGGTTTTAGGGTTTAGGGTGGGAGGTCTGGGTAGTTTGTAGGACAGGGAGAGGTAGTTTTTAGGACAGGGTAGGTAGGCTTTAGGGTTGAGGGTGGAGGCAGAGGGTTGGGGTAGTTTTTAGGACAGGGTGGGGTAGTTTTCAGGACAGGGTAGGTTTTAGGGTTTAGGGCAGGCTTTCGGGGTAGTTTTAGAACAGGGCAGGGTAGCGTTTAGGGTTGGGTCAGGGTAGTTTTAGGACAGGGCAGGATAGGTTATGGGCCGGGCAGTCGGGGTAGTTTTTAGGACAGGGTGGGTTAGTATTTAGTACAGAGCAGGGTAGCTTTTAGGGTTTAGGGCAGGGGTCATAGTAGTTTTTAGGAAAGGGTGGGATAGGTTTTAGCTTTCAGTTTGAGGGGTCTGGGTAGTTTTTAGGACAGGGAGGGATACTTTTTGGATCAGGGTAGGTTTTAGGGTTTAGGAGGGTCGGATAGTTTTTAGGACAGGGCAGGGTAGCTTATAGGGTTTAGCTAAGGGGGTTGGGGTAGTTTTTAGGACAGGGTAGGTTTTAGGGTTTAGGGCAGGGTGGGGGTCGTGGTAGTTTTTAGGACAGGGTGGGGAGGGTTTAGGACAGAGCATGGTAGGGAAGGGGGGTTAGGGCTCAGGGCAGGGGGTGGAAGGGCAGTTTTAAGGGCTTTGGTGGGTGGAGTATGGTGTCAGGTGTAGGGGGCAGGGCAGGAGAGAATTTACCATGCATGTTCCTTTACCAAACCTACTTTTACAACAAAATGAGTACATAAACTATGGCTAGTCGCTGCATAAAAGCACTTTGAACAGATGAGGCCCAGTTAGTTACAACTTCGGCAGAGTTCCAAACTGTCTTCCACCACTATTATTCTATACTATTTCATAACCAGAAGCTTGCTGAGACAGCCCAAGCTGAATATCTTCAGAGTTATACTCTTTCCCCATCCACCCCCCCCCCCCCCCCCCACCTCCCAGAACTCAAAAGTGATCTGCTCGCCCTGGAAGAAGATATTACTGTTACAGAGGTATGCAATGCAATAAAATGTTTGCCTATATGTAAATCCCCAGGCCCGATGGGTTTACATCTACTTTCTATAAACTGTATGCCTCCCTGCTAGGTGCACACCAACAGTATTTAACTACATTTTGACGACTAGGAGGGTCACGGATACAATGATGGATTCCTACCTTACTCCCCTCAAGCCAGGCAAAGACCCACAGTTATGCACATCATACAAACCGACTGCGATGTAAAAGTCTTTTCAACTGCAATGTATAAATCTTTATTTCCATATTAGTACAACAACTCCAACACATATGGTCTCATCTCGTATCCCCTCAACAATCTGCTTTTATTAAAAATAGTCAAGCTAACAATAATACTAGACTGACAGTTTCCCTGATGGAGACAGCCGAAAGATGGAAACAGCCAATTGCCCTCCTCTTCCTCGATGTGGAAAAAGCTTTTGACAGGGTGGATTGGTCCTTCCTGTCGAAGCTACTAACCAAGACATGTATGGGGACAAAAATTTAATTAATTCAGGCCATCTTCCAGCAACCCATTGCCAAGCTGAAGATCAATGGGTAATACATAAGCAGAGATTCCCTTGACCAGGGGCACAAGACAGGGTTGCCCTTTCTCAGCGCTGGTCTTTACTTTAGCAATGGACCCCCTAATCATGCAATATTTTAAGTAATCACAGTATCTATGGGCTGCAGGTGGGTGAAAGAGAGCTAAAGATACCTTTATTTACAGACAACATACGCTGGTTCGTGACCCATCCAGACCAAACTATCCCAGCACTCAAGGCAGACCTTGATCGCTTCGCACAAGTCTCAGGTGTCAAAATCAACTACTCTGAACCATGGGGCATGGAGTGGCAGACCCACTTGCATCCATGTGCCTACCTCTCCAGCGTAACAGATTTTCATGGTTTGGGACTTCTATAAGATACCTAGGAGTATCCCTTCTGGCCCATTCAAAGTCCTAATACGAGTGTACTATCCTGCACTCCTCACCACAATCTTCAAAGCTCTGTACCGATGGGTCAGATTAGGGATCTCCTGGATGGGTAGCTGAATAGCTTGAAGATGAATTCCCTCCCCACCACATTATACACTGCAAACACTCCTTACACTAACAAGATGCACACATTAGACAAAAGATGTTGGAGTTTATGTGGCAGGGCAAGTCTTCCAGAGTTGGGCTTTCTACTCTGACAAGCCCACACCTGAAGGAGGCCTGGGGTTCCATGATGTCATGGTGTACACCTGGGCAGCTCAGATCTGTCCTGCTTTGGATTGGAACTACGATCCATATTGAAAACCCTGGGCATTCTTAACTGTCCCATTTAAGGATCTATTATGGTTGCCACCCTCAATATGGAAGAAATCTTAGACCCTTCTCTCTATGACGAGATCTGTATTAGAATATCAACAATTGCTTCTTCATAAGATTGCATTCCCTAAGTGACCCCTGAACCTCATTGATTACTAATCCAGATATTCTCCCTGGAGTCACAGACCCTGAATTTCGGACCTGGAATCAGGGAAATCCTCCATTCCTTAAAGAATTATTTGTTGATGGAGAGCTCCAGCCCAGAGACAACCTAATTGAAAAATTCCAACTACACGACGAGCTACTTTTAGACTAACACAAGCTCTTCACTTGGTGGGAGCCAGGCAAATAAATACAAGGCCAGTTGTGCAGAGAAAAGATGCACCTAGAACCTCTTTTTTTTTTTTTTTTCTAACAACGAGTGAGGGATTTATTGGCTTTATAGGTACTTACTGTAACTCTGTCCCCATAAAAAAACATGCTTATGCCACCAAAAGGGAGAGAGATATTGGGATAGAAATGTCTGCCGAGACCAGGAACGTCTTATCTGGCAGAGAGCTGCAAAATCTTTTATATGCACTCAATATAAACAGAAAAACGTACAAACTGCTCACATGCTGGTACCTCACTCCCACAAGATTATACAGGATGTTTGGTAGTCCAGACTCATTCTAGAAGCCCTGCGGGGAATGGGTCACACTACTTCACACATGATAGTAGTGCCACAAAATTCAAACCTATTGGCATGACCTACTTTCTCTCCTACATGCAATCACAAATGGACCCCTCCCAAATCCCCCAGAACCCCTTAATGATGCTGCTGGGATACTTTGGCAGCCAGAGCGTCTTCTCATCTCTTACTAGCAGCCCACCTGAGTATTGCCCAAATATGGAAATCACCAAATTCTCTAACACTCAACATGGGATGGGGGAAGGTATGGTACATATATGCAATGGAGAATCTTTCTGCCCTGATTCACTACAGACTGAATACATTTGATAATGGAGTGTCTTTAAGGCGTACATATAGTGAGAGAACAGGGTGGGAGATGCCATAATGATGATGTCTCAACTCTTGCGAAGATCTAGCGCATATCCCATTTGAACGATGACAACAACACAGTGGAAGACGCCCACTAATTGAATGTACTCAAGACTTAACTGCTGATGGAGCGTACATTGTTGGCTCCCCTTCTACTATTGAGAGAATATATTTGCTGTAGCCATGGTCTTGGTTGTTATACTGTAAACCGCCATATGGCAATATATCCTTGTGTGTACCCCCCCCCCCCCCCCATTTATGGTATATCTTCAAAATTAAAAATAAAGTTGTTAAAAAAAGCTGCATTTAGAGCTTGTCTTTTGAAAACAAGTGCAGGAGAACTTAATGAAGACACTGTTCAAGAGTAATCAAAGGAGGTACATTAAAGCTGTTTTCAGTACTGACATGCCATGAAAGTTTAATCAGACACATGTAATTTGGAGCAGCTGCATGAATGGATATGTCCGGAAAAATGGTAAACACATGTTTTGTGCAGAGTGCTAATTCATTGTGACAAATTATATTGCACTCGAGTTATATACAGAAAACAAAAAGGTACCCAACCTAAGCAGAAGAAATCGTACGAATTAACTTTGGTCCCAGAAGAACCAAACTCAGTATGAGTCTGAGATAAACAATTCTTGCTATCTCTCAACAAAGTGAAAGGTGATCCACCTGTGCCTTTTTATCATCAAACAGGTAAAGAGGACATGGTGGTACAGTATATTTCTGGATTGTCATGACCCAGAAGGTCATCTTCCCAGAAATGTGAGATTCATTGAAATGAAACTACCAAATGATGCAACCAAAAGGGAGATTCATTATTCCAATGATATTCACCATAAAGGGTTATCCTTAAGCTAGATCTCAGTGCCACTTATCACCCGCTACGGTTTCACCTAAATCCCTGGATTATAAATATATTTCACCCATAAAGGACTGAGATATCAACTAAGCCTGGCTTTGTTCTCTCACTTATGATGGAGATGTCTCAAAATAATAATAAGGGAGCATAATTAATGTCAAGTACCACATTCTCATTCATGCTGTCAATGAACAGTAACATCACACCAGGATGAGTGTGGTAAAGCAGAGGATGAAAATCAGAGTTCAGATTCTGTACATGGAAAAGTACAAGTTCTTGTGGAAGATCAATCCGTACTTGGCTACTTATTCTCTGAGAAAGATGTGCGCGCAAACTCACAAAATGTACCCATCCCTGGACCTCATGCTTCCTAGAACATTAGGAGTTCTTTTGTCAATGGTAAACTACTGAGGGTGGTTCATTCAAACCTTGACAATAGTCATTAAGCACATCTGTGAACTGTTGATGGCTGTCTATAATTAGAGCTTTATCACTAAGTACCAAGACGCCTACTTGAAGACAAACCTTTCTGGCAATCATGGCATACAGAAGTGATTATGGATGCCATTCTTGCTTACCAGACCCAAGAGGAAAAATGAGGTGTGTGGGACCTGATGAAGTTGTGAAAAAAGGATTGATACTAAATTTATCTTTCCAAGTTAAGAGGGAAGATATCTGTTTTGTAGGTTTACTGGCACTTTAATTTGTATGTGCAAACATGTCCATTTTAGGGGGTGACTCGCCACAAATGACTCAACCCCATATTACAAGAGTCTGCTCTTCGTGTACCAACCAGAATCCAGGCATTGCTCTTGCAGAACAAAATAAATGGATTTGCGGTGGACTACACCTCAGTAACAACCAAGCAGATTGTTTTCAAGACACAGGGCCCAGCCACTTTCCTAGTATGTTAAGACGTGAACAAGATGAAGGAATGTGCATTACTGTTAATAGAGCATACAATGTCCAAAGCACTGCAATTCAAAGAACTCTCTGATGCTACTCTGAAAAATGAATGCAGGCCATAAGCACAGCACATCAGGTGAACGAAAAGAAAGTTCTGGTCAAGTCTCATAAATATCCAACTTGGACAGTTAGACAAATTCTTCACATAATAAAGAAATGCAGCCAGAGCTGTAGTTGTCTACCAGTGTCCTTCTGAGAAGAATGCACACCATAGTGGCTGTCTCCTTGGCACAGCACAGTATGCTTCCACACATCCAGGCCATCGAAGCACTGTCAAGATTAAAGTCACAATCCTGACAAAAGTGTGGTTCTAAGATTTGCCCCAGTGGTGGAAAAGGAAATTTCTTGATCTCTGCTATGTGCAAAGCAACTGGATTTGGACATTATGCATATCTGTTGCATTGGTAAAGGTATTTTTTTCTGCTCAAGTTCAAGGAATAAGTACATGGATGATTGTTTTCTGATGATACTCCTAAGTGCAGATTCCTAACCTTTGGAATATTCCCAGGCGCCGGACTAGATACTAGGAAAGTATTTTGGATGAGGCCATATGGCTCTGCAGTAACTTCACACCACCCAGAATTGATGGAGTGGAGCTGACTTTAGTTCCAATCTTTCCATGCGGTGTGTGGATCCAGAACTTCGCTGCCAACTTTGTCAGTTTTCTGATGACTCCAAATTGGCTCTAAACTGGGGTGGCGGGGTGGGCCAAAAAACAATGGCTTAAACCCAGATCTTTGTGATGGGAGTGAATGTTTGCATTGTTTAGCATTCTGTCCGTAATCTGTTCTTTTTGCATTTGTTGCCCTAATTGGGAAGGGTATGTCCAGCCGTGGGTCCCGTGCTCACTGCGCCACTGGATTCACGCTAGTCTGGCTGATGAGGGTTGATACCTTGAAACCGGTCCCAGGATGATTTTCTGGTCCAGGGAGGACCTGGCTTGGCAGTTTGGGCTGGATTGTTCCCATGGGGAACGAGGTCTAGACTGATTTGCATATGGCTGGGTCCAAACTGGGGTGGCGAGTTGGGCAAAAAAATGATGGATTAAACCTAGATCTTTGTGACGCAGTGGATGTTTAAATTGTTTAGCATTCCGTTCATCATCTGTTCTTTTTGCAATTGTACCCAGGCATTGTGTGAGGGAAGATGTCTTCCTCAAAAATAGCAGGATTCAATCATGGTGGGACTGCAGGAAACCGTTGACGGTTATGGACTCACACAATGGGTGCCTTCAGCGCTTGGGATATATTCACCAGTCCCTGCTATGTAATCATGTGCCCTCAGGCACTCAGATGCAATGAGGGAGTAGGAAGTAAAGCTTTATGTTCCTTAGCTATAGAAGAGGTCACTCTCAATACAGAGGTCCTGTTCCAAGTCACAGGGCCATTCTTCAACACAAGGTCGCTCCAGTGCAAAGTCCCATTCCTACTCAAAGCCTTCTGGTAAGTCAGAGTCAGAAATGCACTATAAGTGCAAGAAAGCAATGCAGGACTCATACCCACCCAGCCACTTGAAGTCTTGCGACTTGAGTTGAGACGGCATCGCTCAAAGGATCTGGCATCTTCGGAGTCTTGCATTTGGTCCTGACATGCCTTGAATTTTCCAGGTCATCGTCAACCCACCAGCAAATAGCAGCTTTTAGAAAGGCCACACTGCAAATTTTCCAATGCTACTGGCTCCCGTGAAGTAGTTTGGACCCACAGAGCTGCAAGCTCCTCCAGTGGCCTTCTGCCAATGGGCCGTACTCTAAGACTGTCCCAACTAACCCTGTTCCAGACTACCACTCCAGACTTCCACTCTGGTGCCTAGAGTCCACACATGTTCTTTCAGTTCTGGCACCAATATTAACTTCCAGCACTGGTATAGGATCCAACTGTGACACTGGCTTCTGACCTCGCACAAAGGTGGACCTGTGCCAGGCCTATGTCACACTATGAAATAAAGGTGCAATCAGTGGATGTACTACCAGAATTTCAGCCTCTGGCTCTTCCTCAAAGTAAGTGGCGCACTTCTGCTAAGCCTCTGATGTGATACAGCGCATATCTGATGTCCATCATGACATTGATAATAAGGAGGAGGAGAAACTTCTCCCTTCTGATTACATTAATGAAGGGCTGCACCTAGGCTTGCAAAATGCCAGTGGCCTAGATATTTGCTAAGATTCAGAACTGGATTCACTGCCTGGTCCACCAATGGAAGACCGTGACTCTTACTCATGATCACTTCTTGTAATCTGTGCTTAGCTACTCCATTCATCCACTCTGTGGCCAGATGGCAAAGAACAGCCCCTGGCAACCCAGACTTTCTGACGAAACACCCAACACCTGAATGTCTTGTGGTGCAGACAAAATGTATTGATGCCTTGGAAGAAAATGTTTTCCGAGGCTAGCCTAGCATTAGGTTCTCTTAACAGGGTGTGCCTTTTAGGCAGGTACACCAAGGCCTTATGGGAGATAAGATCTTGCCGGCCATCCTGGAGGACCTCACTTGCCCAAATGATCCACGGCGGGCAGGATGCAGCGAAGTATGTGTTGCATGCACTTCAGGACACCAATACTCTATTGGCAACAATGTAGTGCTTAGAAGGCAGACCTGGATGTGATCCAGGGAATATCCAAGCATCCCCTTACATGACATGGGCTTCTGTACAGCTAGACTGTAGGAAATGCTAACTCAGCACTCAAGGGATTCAAAGATTTTCGAGCCTCAGACCCATCTTTTGGTTATTGTACTCAGCCAGACAATTCCACCAGCTGCATAGAAAGTTTCAGAGGCCCATCGTATCAGTATTGTCAGCCTTCCCAGCCAGTGCAGCAGCAAACTCAGCACTTCCAGGGTAGAGGTCATGGTAGCAGCTGAGCCTCCACTGGGGACAGCAATACTCCAACTCTTTCTCACCTACTGCAGTGTTGAATTGCTCTCTGAGGCCACTTGGTAGGGAAAGATACAGTATTTCCTCCCCAGCTGGAAATCCATTGTGTCAGACTGATGGGTTTTACAAATTGTTCACAGGGGCTACATCCGGTCTTTCATCTCGTCCTTCACACACCCTTTCCCAATGGCAGAGTGATTTTCAGTGGATGACACCTCTATTTTTATGCAAGAAGTCAATCTCCTGCTGGCCAAAGGTGCCATCAAGAATGTCAGAGAGGGGCCAGTGGTTCTGTGCATGCAACTTCCTCATTCCAAAGAAGGACAGAGAACAGAGGTCTTCACTAGACCGCCGGCCATTTAATGCTTTTCTGAAGAAGGACAAATTCAAAATGCTCACTCTGACTCATATTCTCCCTGCTCAAAATACAGAGGACTGGATGGTGTCTTTCAATTTACAGAATGTATATTTTCATATACCTTTCCTTCAATCCTACCGATGTTACCTGCAGTTCATTCGGATGAGCATACTTTCAATTTGCTATGCTGCCCTTTGGCCTTACCTCAGCCCCTCAGGTGTTTGTGTACAGGAAGGTGATAGTCACAGCTCATCTTTGAAGGTTGAGGATCCATGTATTCCTATATATCAACTGGCTGTTCAAAGTGAGCTTACCACAGTTAGTTACAGACGAGCTCTGGACTACAGCTGGGCTCTTTGTTTCCTTAAGGCTTTCCATCAATGACTCAGTCACACCTGGGCCCTACTCAGAGAATTTCCTTTTTAGAAGCTATCCCGGATGTGGTGGCATTCAAGGTCTTTCCACTACCACAGTGAGTCCAGAACATTCAGGATATGGTCCAGTCACTTTGGACTCAGTCTTGCATCTCGGTGCACATGGTTCTGAAGCTTCTTGGGCTCCTCACCTGGGTTTCCTCACTGATGCTTTTAAGACCTTGCAGGAGATGGCTCAGGGCCCCATGTGGTGTCAGATAAGTGCTAATCTGACTTATGAGAAGCCACTGTCCCTTCCATCACCAAGACTCTGTGGGTGTGATGTGATGGGGGCATCACTGCTGTGGTGGAGGTGGGAGTCTGAGATTAGAGGCTTCTGGTCTCCAGTGGAGATACCACTCCAAACCAACCTTTTGGACATTCAGGCAATACCTTCTAGCCCTTAAAGCCTTTGTACTGTGCTAACAGAGAGACTTCGATGAGTGTAGAATGCCTTGGTTAGATCTGTTTGCCAAAGTTGAGAACACATAATGTGAAAGCACTGTGGAGTTTCTTCAAAAAGGGTAACTGGGAGGCACATTTAATCTGTGATGGGGCACAGTCTCTTGTATGTCATTTCTCCTGCTTCAAGTTCTAAGGAAAGTCAAGACATATAAGGCCCAAGTCAGATTAATAGACCCAAGGTTCCTCAACATTCATCTTCCAAACCGACTTTTCCTTTGGTGGGTACCTCCTCTCTCAGCAATACAGAAGAGTGCAGCACCTGAATCCCTGCAACCTACCTCTCTGTTTGAAGATTGAGAAGCAGCAGTTGAATTCTCTTGACTTGTTGCCTGAAATGGTAGCTGTCATTTATGCAGTCTGATGCCCGTCCATGAAGTCAGTGTATGCCGGGCCCTGGGATAGTTTGTAGCCTGGTGAGGAGTATGTCACAAAGGTTCCTGTAAATGTAATGAAAGTGTACTGTATGGTTCTGTCAACATGAAGTTTCTGCCCAGCACACTAAAATATCTTTATTAATTTTAAAAAAAAGAATTCCGAAGTGGAATTTAATTTTTTTAAATAAAAAAAGATCTAATGAATCCCTCAACATGGAAGATTTCTCCCATGGTGTGCAGGTCATTTAAAATGTTTTACTTTCACTTTCCACCACATATTTGATGATGGAATTTGAATGTAAAAACTGACCGTTCAACTGGGCACTCTAAATTGAGCAGGGAGTCAAATGGCCAATCCTCCAGTGGCTCTTACTTGGTAGGTCTGTCTGAGGAGTAGCTCAGAGATGGAGACGAAGTAGTGTCCATTGCTAGCATGCTGAATATACCTCCCCGCTCTATATTAGGTGAACGGCCTTCAGTTTGGTAATGAGGCCGGGTAAAGAGTACCCTCTTTGCCAAACTCTAAATCAGGCTCATAGAATCCACCACTCATTTTGTAACATGAGGAAAGTAATGCTTTCTTTAGGGCACCCTAGAGGAGTGGTCTAAATTCAGCTTAAGAATTGTCTAATGGTAAAAGTCTCTTCTCCTTCCTTAGCTAAATGCATCTTGGAACAAGGGGCTTCATTTGATCATGCTGCTAATTTGTATGGCGAGCAAAGAAGAGCAGTTGGTCTATTGGAGACTAATAAGTTTCAAGGGGCGCGCCATACAGTTACACTAGGGTATGCCTAAAAGAGGATTGTTTCCATAAATGACATCTAGCCAAGCTGAAAATATGCACTGCCTACTTGAAATATTCACTGTAGCGTTTTCATTAACTAGCCAACTCTTTGGCGTAACCCATTCTCATGGTAATTAGGACCAAATGCCTCCTAATATACCACTCAAAAGGATTGCCAGTTCTGCTTGCTGAATGGTTGGACAAAGGCCTAAGCACTTTGTTTAAGGTGTATTTTCATTACTATTTTCTTCTATGATAGACTTTTGCATACACTGATTGCTGTACAGTCAATAGTGTCATTTGGAGCATAAAGTTTGCCCCATTAGTAATGCAAATCCAAAATCACTGGGTCTGCTGCCACCTTCAGTCGCTGGATGAGCTGGACACTTGGGAATCCATTTTCCATATTTAACTGTTGACATACACTTAAAATTAATTCTTAGGCTTTAGATCTAAAGCTGCTTGTGAAGAGAACCATGTTATGAAACTGAATTATATGTTGGGTAAAATTCACAATATGGTCTCAATTCTGCATTACCTCATATCGCACACACTGTTGTTTCTTGCTGCATGAGATTAATGTTATTTCTTTTGCTGGAAGTTAGTTCCTCTTTGGTGGAGTGCCTTAAGGTTATGTGAGGAGACTGCTGATTCTATGTCAGGATCGGAGGCAAGGATTACGCGCAACCTTCTTCTTTATGTCATCCATCAGCTTCACAGAAAAATCATCAACTACATTTCCCAAGATCCTTGGGAAATTAGAATGATATAAACATCCAATTAGCTATCCATTTTCCCTACAACAATTGTGATCATTTCTTTCCCCACCTCTTTCTTTACTGCTCCAGCAGCAAAGTGCTATCTCAGCTTTCTAGCACCTTTGGAGTGTTGTATTATTCTTGTACTGTGTTATTTTTGCATGGTGATTATTTGCTGACTGTACTGATTGACAAAGGGCCTTTGCACCTGGTTTCACATTTTTTCCCCCTCACAGATGACCGTTTTATCATTTGGCTATCCGATTCCCTGGGCGACCTAGAGAGATGTGAGGTGCATTGGCGTACATTAGTCTTCCAAACACTAGAGGGCACACATGTTTCACCCCACCTTCAAATCCTGCAGTATGTCTTTTTATTGTGTCTCGTCATTGGCTTTCCACACTGAGGAACTTTGTTTACGTGACCTGCTCAGCAAGAGCCATTTCTTCACCGGCTCATGTCCTATGGGGCCAAAAGTATATTGGCATTTACCAATCCCTGTTGGGGAAAAGTATTTAATTGTATGACTTTGCCCCAGCAAGACTGGCTCGTGACACCTTAGTGTGGTCTGTATTTTATTCTCCTCAGACATAATATGACAGGGGGGTGCCTAGGCTCCAGCCTGCATGATCTCCATAGTGTTACCCCCATTGTACCACTAATTGGCCCTTGGCCACCCAAGTACTTGATACTCTACAAATTCCTCCTGTGGGACACTCTTGGCTCACACCACATTATAAGCCGATGCCAACTTAGCATCCTAATTGGCCCTAACAAGCTTTACAGTGTTCCAAGGGGAAGACTCCTAGCTACAGGAGGAAGAGGTGGAAGAGGAGGTGGAGTACATCACATCAGCTGACCACACTGCAGAGGTTCAAACAGCAATCACATCTGGTCTGTGGCCTCTGGGTAAAAACCTTTTGGCCATGGAGGCTGACTACCAGAACCCCTACACTGGGGAAAGTCTTCCTGGAACTTCTAGGCCCTCAGAACTTCCACAGCAAAGTGTCCCAGGGAAGATAATCCTTCAGAGAATAAATGCTTAAAAAAGGTATTTCTAGTAAAAGAACATCCTCGCACTGCAGTGCATCCTACAGTCACAGGGATGGGTGACTCCTATGGCTTCTTTCCTGAGAGGCACCTTTCGCCAGATTATGACCCTATTGATTTACCCTAATCCAGTGGCGACCTGAAAGAGTCCCAGTGGATAAAGTGACTCCTTACTTGGCAGACGGTTTGCATAAACCTCTGGATAAGAAGATACACTGTAGACCGAGGGCTGAGTGTCCATGCTCTACCTTAGAAGGAAAATTTTCCTTAACACTTGAGATTGACTCAAAGATGAGCACCTTTATAGCAAAATGACACATTGCGAAAATAGCGGTTCTCTGCTCCTCATCTATCCAAGCGACCTTCCCAGGACAGCTTCATTACAGAGCCCTGCAATGCCTGAAAGCATCTAATTTGAGAAGTGGCTTGTCGCACTTTTAGAAGACACGAGGGGGTAGATTTAGTGGTGGTTAAACCCATAGAAGCCTGGAATGGCAGAGCCATATTCGTCTCAGATCCAGATCTTGTTATAGAGTCAGGGGCTAGTAGCACATGATAGGGTGCATGATATGGAGATTTTTCTACAGGAGGAAAGTGGTCAGTCAAAAAGCAATGTCTTCATGTTAACTGCCTGGAGCTACTGATGGACTCCTTTGTGCTAAATATTTGGACCAAGGAGAATGCACACTGTTGCGTCTATTTAAAGATGGACAGTATCTCAATCTCGAGATATATAAACCATCTGGGAGGCATGTGATTGTGGATCCTGGCCAAAATAGACCAGGATTTCTGGCAGGTCTGTCTCCAAAATCAAGTGGCAGTAACAGCGGAGTACCTTATCAGTCAAGCCAACAGGTTGACAAACTAGAATTCAAGATATCTGCAGGACTACAGCATGTGGAAATAGGAGACTGCAGTGTTCAACACTGTGGATCACCAATGGTGTCCCTTCTCTTTGGATCTTTTTGCATCCCCTCAAGACAGGCAGATTTCCAGGTTCTTAAGCTTCAGACTTGACCCATAAGTAGCAGTGATGTTCGCCTTACTGCAGGAGTGGCAGCGGGAACAAAGCTATGCTTTCCCTCCATTCACCATGATCACCAGAATGTCAGCACAGATGTGACAACAGGTAGAGGAGGTAGTGATCATTACCCCTATTTGGAAGTCGCTAGTATGGTTTCCAGTTCATCTGGAACTTTCTTGGGATTCTACAATCTGACTACCCTCATATTCTCACAAATCCGGATGCTGTCCCCCATCACTTTTGAAGCTCCATCTGAGGACATGGAGGATTACAGGAGACTCTGGAAAATACCAAGCCTATTGGAACATGCTAATGAACTCATCCTTAAGGCATAGGCACATATCATGATCAAAAGACATAGGCCTCTGTGGAAGATATAGTTGGGTTGGTGTTTGCAACAGCACTTGGGGTCTGATATTGTTCACGTAATGAATTGTTTTGCCAACCAGGATCTCCAGGGTTTGGCTTACAGGTCAGCAAACACCTGTCTATCGGCAGTCTCGGCAAGGCAATTGCCAATTGACAGAAAACAAGTGGGTCAGCATACAATAATGTGTAAACTCCTTAGAAGTATCAGACTATTCTTCCTCCAGAACCAAGGTATTCTGAATTATGGGATTGTCTACCGTGTTTTGAAACTATTCTTTCCTGGTTTTTGAAAAAATACTTGAACAGGAAACAGTTGTATGGTAACCTTGTATTGTTTTTGTGCTTGATTTCTTGCAGAAGAGAGTCAGGTGCCAGGATTCTTGATATCACAGAAAGGATATATACCCCAAAAGGGGTTTCCTTTACAGTTTGTATGAGTACCAAAACCCATGCTTGAGTGATCTCCTACCCGGCATTTAAGGATTCAGCTAACCTTTGTGTGGAAGAATGTTTGAAAGAGTACAAGAATGTGTCCTTAGCAATGAGGCTATATGGGGAACAGCAGCTCCTCATTTCTCTCGAGAGACCATTTAAATTGGAGTTGCCCCCAACCATCACCAAATAGTTCACTGGATTATGCAAGAAACAGGTATCAAGGTATCTCTGTTTGGAGCCTATTCAGCGAGTGGTGCTATGGTGGGCAAAACTTTTTCTTTCGAGTCATGGATAGAGGACATAATCAATGTGGCAGGATGGTCCTTAGATTTCATAATTAGGAAGTTTAACTTTAAATCTGTTGTGACTATTGCTTCCTTGATTGTAAGTAAGCTTTAAATATGCATAAGCCTCACATCTGGTCCTCACAAAGAATTAAACATTTCCTGGCAACCATAGAGGAAAGTTTTAATTCTGTTAAGGACATAAAGGAGATAAGTATCTCTCCTCATTAATTATAAATGATTTAGCCCCAAACCCATTATCTTAGTGTTAACCTATGGGGAACAGATGAAGGACTATGTAATCTTCATTGGACAGTAAGTAAATGTGTTTTCTTGGTTGAAAAACTATTGAAAGAAGTATTGAATAACCTGGGAGTAGGATCAATAGTTTATTCCAGTCAAGCCCAGCTCGAGACAAATCAGTTTGATTGAGCTAGACTAACCGATACCAAGATTGTGTTTCCACAGAACAGATTACTTGTGAGTTGAGTTTTTAATCGAGGACATAAACCATGCCTCTTTACCGTACACTGCAGTAGAGGGGATGTTTGCTATGTACACCTTTAAAAGCGATTGCATATCTTGCCTACCATGTGCATTAAAGAATTTCAAGAGGCTGGTTCTTATAGACTTATTTTTGGAGAGTTTTATTCTGTCTTGTTTTTCTCATGACAAAATATTACAAATCCTTCACTCTCAAGTATGTATATTCTTTTACCACCTCTAATTTTCCCCTATTAAAAATTCAAGACCTGGGAGAATTGATACCCCTTGCACCCACTATCTTAATTTTAGTTGTCCTCTCATTAACTGAGAGATTACGAGGAAGTGCAAAAGACGCAAAAATGTCAAGTTGTCCCTGCAAACCATACAGGATGAGTGACATTAATATCAGGTCATTAGCATACAGCAAAGTAGCATTTTCCATAGATCCAAATTTAGAAGGATCTGTAAGACCTTAGCTTAAAAGAGATAGAAAATAAAAGCCAATAAATAGCCTTGTGTTATACCATGATTTACAGGAATTTTATTGTAATATTTATTACTGATGCTCTAAAGTATATTTAGCCAAATATCCGAATGAAGAGATAGCAGCTGGAGTAATAACTTATTACAGAATACCACGTCTAATATGTTTGTGCCAAAGTATATCTTCATTTTCTGATATTTCACATCTCGTTCAGTATACACAACCCCACAATAATGTCTATTGTGGAACAGGCCTCCAGAAAGCCTGCCTGTTCAATAGGCAAGGGCTGGCCCACATTCACCCAAGAAGCTATACATTTTATTAGAATTTAGCAAAAATCCTCCCTGTGATATGTAAGTGTGCAATTGGACGCTAATTTTTTGGGTGATTATGATCACATTTTTTTTTTCTAAAGGGGGATGATATTACTACCATGCCAAGACTTGGGTATTACACCTGCCTTCAAACAATAATCAAACAAAGGCTTCAAAATCCCAGACCAGAAGAAAGAATCTTCTTTAACAAGTCAGGCCTCTATACCATCCAGTCTCTGTGCCTGACTGATGTTAAATTCTAGAATAACAAAATTGATTTAATCGAAGGAAAAATCAAGATGGCCAGAACTTCCTTTAGAAAATAACAATCTCGGATCGGGAAGGTCGATGGAAGTTGACACATACAGCTCACAAGAATAAGAATGCCAAGGACCTACATCTAACGAGACTGGTGTTTTTTTAGTATCCTTACCAAAACTTTTTACTATCAAAATACAAAATTTACGCATCTTGCAATAATTATTTGATTGAAGATATAACCAGTGCTTCGCCTCCTGATGGATTTGTGACGGAACCTACAACAAATGCCTTTACAATGACACTAGAACCATGACAGTGACTTTACAGCGAAAGTCTTTACAATGCATTTTTTTTTTTTTTTATTATTTTTTTACAAGTATGCCTTTACCAGGAATGCCTTTACCACAAAAATGTAAGTATTTTACAGGTAAGTATAAACTCTTTTTTTTAATATACAACAAAAGACACCTCCATCGTCAGGGGCCCCAAACTCTGCAGGGCAGATTCGTGTAGCGGGGACGGAGCATCCTGCCATTCAAATCTAAACAGCAAAATAATTTTTAAGCTTAAATCCAGTGTAGTCTGAGGCATTTATTCATAATGGCCTGCACATTTAAAACACTGTCGCGTTTGGGCAAAAAGCATGCCTTGATCACTGGAAAGGTTGAAAGTACTCTAAACACAGTTGCTATTTATCTCGAAAGTCACATGACTTTAGTAGTGCAAAAATACATCTCCCATGATGCACCAGCATTATTGTTAAAGTACTTGTTTTTACTGCAGTATGATTCCATTTCAGCTCAAATAGTGTTAAACTACCACAGTCACATTCCAGTATAGTTCCAGTGCATTTATTTCAGACATAAAGTGACTTTGTGCTTTTCAGAATATTTATGCCTACAGCAGTAATTGCAAGGTTTGAAGGACTGAAGAACACATAAATATTATGAAAAGCACTAAGTCACTTTATGTCTGAAATATATATACATAGTGGCAGTCTCCACTAGGTAGTTATAGTTAGGACCATGTTTCAATAGAAAAAGCGTTTTTTGACTTGCCTATATATTTGGCACCATTTGACAAATTTCCACGAAAGTTTCCAATAAAAGTGCCCTGGTGGTTATTTATGCACACTGAAAGTTTCGGGGTGATCCGTTAAGTGGGGGCCTAGAAAAAGTGGGGGGTTAAAAAAGTTGCGTTTCCCATGTAATTCCTACAGTCCGAACCGTTGAACGGAATTACACTAAATGTAACAGAAAGGTATCTTTCGGAACGCAGATTGTGCTTTCACTCATTTTGTGTGAATCCGTTCAGTAGTTTTTGAGAAATGTGAGGAAATCCAAATTTGTATATCTGATCATGAAGAATTCACAAATAATGACAAGCTCATGCAGGAAAATGCACAGCTTTGATTGGCTGCCCACACTTCAACCAGGAAGTGTTGGTTGCCACGTTTGGAGTCATCTGAGTCCCACAAAAAAACAGGCAGGGGGGCCAGGGTAAAGACACCCTGACCCCTTAGCTATGGTGCTGGGGTCCCTGAGGGACCCCGCCAGAGCAAAAAAACTATTTTTTTTAAATTTATATTTATATATATATATATATATATTATATATATAAAATGGGTTTATACCTACTTATAAAATACTAAAATTTCCGTAAAGACATACTTGTGGTAAAACATTAACAGGTAAGTGTTTTCCTATATATATATTTATATACACTTCTAAGCTTTCTACTGCTGCCAAGCCAGCAGCTCCTCAGTGGCACATGTGATGAGGCGTGGCCCCCGGACACACATAGAAGATGCCTTCCGAACAAAGGATGAACATGCGCTTTCAAGGATCACTCCAAAAAATAATTTATGGAAGAAAATACATCCCCTGCAGTGTGTTTCAGCACTAAGCCTTGTTCACGCATTTGGCGGGAGTGCTCAATACCACCTTATGTATCCCGTGAACCCAAACAACATCGAGGGACTCAAATTGCAATACATTCGTTGTAAACATGGCAGCTATATTGAACCAGGGAAAGGGCATCAAATGTATAACAATGCAATGTTTAAACATTATCCTTGCAACGCAAAATTGTGTTAAATGGTGACATCATGCATATAAAATCAAATGAAACATATACTTGTGTATACATTTTGAGGAGACAGCACAGCTTGTTGACCTCTAAACTATGACTCCCAAAATTTCCTCAGTCATTGCCTCAAAACGAGTACTGATTACATAATCCATGCATCAGTATTATGTTCCCCATACATTTTCCCATAGGGTCTTTAGACACACCTATAGCCCGAACCTCTAAACGGAATTACACCAGATTTGTCAGGAAGCTAGATCTTGGTGCGCAGATTGTGCTTTTTGTTATTTGGTGTAAATCAGTTCAGTAGTATTTGAGATATTAAAGGAAAAATCTATTTATATATGGGCAGTTGATGTTAAGATATGCTCTGATTGGCCAATGTAAAGGAGACTAGTCAGACCTGATTGGTTGGTGACAATCTAAACAATATGTTTTGGCAGCCATTACAAGGCTCAGTGGCTTAGTCCTTGTGTCATGAAAATGAATTAAAAAAAATCTATGTAAGAGGGCAGGGTGAGCACACCCAGACCCCAAGGGGCATATGCTGGGGTCCCAAAAGGATTCCCTCCTTTATTGTCTGGTCACAAAATGCTGTGGCAGCACTTACAAGACTCTGAGGCATGGTCCCCATTGAAATGCATTGTAGTGAATGGCAGGTTTTGAGGGTCACGAAAAAGTAGAACGGATAAAGGGTGATAACAGATTTTAGTTACAATATAAATCATTTGTTGATGGTACAATACTAATTATAGGAATTGTGGTGTGTTCCATGGTGATTTGATTTTACCCTGTGAAAAAAATTTGTGCTAGGATTTCATGAATCATTTTTGAGAGGAAACTGCTTTCTCTTGATTTTCCCATAGAGGTTATGGAAGGTGCTCCAGCAGCTACAATGAGAGCATATTTTCTGTAAATTCACACTATCTTTGTCAGGAATGTGACAACGAAGTTTGACATTCTCAGTAAAACATGTACTTCCAACAGGAGCAGCCAGTCAGTTGATTCCCTTGTGTTCTACTGCAGCCTCCCAGAGCAGTGTTGCCAGATTTTGAGACCCTTCCCAAGCCCACAGCTGTCCAAGTATAAGCCACAATTCAGCCCAACACAGACCAAGAACAGCCCAAAGTTGCAACTTTCAAATACAACAATAATAGCCATCAGGAAACATTTTAAGCATGATTCTAATAATCTACCTTTTGCTACAAGAAGCCAGGACCCATGAGAATTATTTATTTTGATCATTTATTTTCATTAACTGCCATAGACTGATTTGTGCAAAGTATTTTTGTTGTTCAAGTCTTTCTACTGGCTTCTTGGTGTATCAGTTCTTTTATGGCGTCCTTGAACTGCAGAACACAAAAGGTTATTTTACATCTAACAATTATCACACATCTAATTATTGATGTTATTTATACATGCATTAAATACTAAAGGCATTTTTGTTTCCAAATCTCTGTACTGCTGTAAGCTTTTTGTTAATGTTTTTGTAAGAACTAAAGTGGGAGCCCAAGCCAACAATGCCTGACTATTATGTTTTACTTGAAAATAGCTTGAATCCAAGACAACCACCAGTGGTAATTATTTACTCTGTCAGACCCCTGCTGCCTCTCTGACAGCCCTGGGATTCCTTCTGGACCTTGTCTGCTCAGTATCGAAACGTGAATTTTGGTTCTCATGAATATTGGAGCCTGGTCCTTTATTGCTCTGGAGCATCAAGGTCTGTTCCGTGGAGTTACTGTTGTTATGTAGATCTACCCTGGTTTCTACTAAGTGAATACTTCCTTGGCTGCCTTTTCAATGTTCCAATTTGCTGCCCAACCTCCTGTGTCTTTGAAAGAGGTCTCTGTTACCCTCCCGAGTCTATGTGAGCCAGTATACTGGTGTCTCCTCGGTCTCAAAGTCTATCCCATGCTCGCTCCTGTTTCTATTTGTCTTGCCCCTGATACCGCATCTATCTTCGTCTGTCATCTGGTCCCTCCCACTTTGTGCCTATTCACTTAGTTGCTCAGCATGTTATGTTATGTTGTGCTGTGCCTTCCTATCCTCCCAGCTTGCTACCCCCATGAGCCTGTTGTCCTAGCATCATCTCTGTAGCTCAACCTGTCATTTCATGAGGTTTATCACTGTCCTGGTCACCTTGCCAGTCTCTGGCTAATGGTCACTCGTCCCCACCACTTTGTCTCTTAGTATATCCCCTACTGAGTCTTCAGTTTCAGAGTGTGATATGTGATACTTCATGACTGTGTCTTCTTCCTAAACCTCTGCCTTCTTTGTTCACTACTAGGCCTGTAACCCCTCACTCTTGAGTAGATCATACCTTTCAGATAAAGAACACTTCTTCTTCAAGTGCTCTCCCTCACTTATCCCTTCCCACCCTTTCACATCCATGTATTCTGCAGATGCTGCCTAAGCACTGGCTTACTTGATGTTCCACAGCGGAGCTATCCCTCTTGCAGTATTGAGAGCAATATACATGGTAGGAATACACAACTGCTGTAGTAAAAGAAGTCTCACAATGGCCCATTGGGATCTGGTGTTTGTGTTCCTTAAGGGTGTGACTTGTTCTTTAAATCAAGACACACTTCAAATGACTAAGTTCATAAGTGTTTACAATGTATGATGTTTGTGTGATGATGTTTATCCTGAATGTGTATGATACTTTGTGTGTGTTTGAGAGAGAAAGTGTTAACTTTGCATGTTGTTTTGGTGGTGATCGTGCTGCCTGTGTTTTATCTTTTAAAGTGCCTGTAACATGAAGTTGCCTTTACCCCAGTACCGTGTATATTATATTATTTACACTTTTTGCATGTGAACACTCCGATGGTGCTGCAGATGCATGGGTATCTCACCATCTGGAGAATAGGTGAGAGTTGAATATGGCTTGGTGTTATGCATTGCTGTTTGCTGCTAACCAAGCAGATTTAGTGCACACTATTAGTTGATCAACACAAAACACCCTAATTTGGCATCCTTCCATCACAAATAAAGATGACTCATGTAAACAAATGTGAAACACAACCGATGTTCCTTCATTTCTGCAGAAGGCACTTCCTGAGTTAAGGAAGCATAATTTAGTGTTAGTGACGAAACACAGAGGTTTGAAAATATTTTGATATGTTACACTTCTCTGAAATGCAAGTAGATGAAGCGGTGAGGCACAAGGTGACATAACAAACACCTCTCGGTCTCCCTAGGTTAAGGGGAGGGGGGCTTCTAGTTTTTAAAATAGTGCAGGTACTTCACAGGGAATCCCATTCACCCATGTCTGTTCCTGACTTGTGTCCTGCTGCCAGCTTTCCATAGCCCCAGCAGCTCATCACTGTTCATGCTTCTCAGGCGGTCATTGTGGGAGCCCATCACACAAACACAGGGGGGCTACAAGGCTTAATTCCTGTGGACCCCGATCCATGTGTACCTTCCCTTATCACCCAATCACAATTGGTTTCCAGCACACAATCACTTTGCCCGATGCAGTTAGCAGCCACTCACTATGGGTTTCCAGTACAAACACTGTGCCCCTCTCCCACAGGCACCCAAATACTATGATCTTCCAGCACACAATGATTGTGAAGCACCAGCCCAGCATTCTGTCACTATGAGACCTCAGCACCTGGCTCCCTAGATTCAGTCACAGACAGTCATAGACAGCCTGACTGACACAGCACGTCGTGAACTGACATTTTAAGCACCCTCAAATGTACTAATGGATAAAAAGGCATCTCCATGAAAGAAAGTATCAGCCTAGGACAACACAATTTTGTCAAGTAGGGAAGCCAAGATTGTTCCCAGTTCTTTTCAGTTTCACACAGCCACCAGATGGAGATTAAACATGTAATGCTGTGTTGTGGGGGATGAGATTAGAGCAGAGCTGACCGGTACCCATACCCACCCTAAAAATCCCCTTGCCGTCCCTAAACCCATACCCACCCACCCTAAACACTAATATTACAATTGCCACCCAAAAAAACCAATTTTGTTTTAATGCGAATCAGGAGTTTAGCTTGGCCTTCTGGCTTGCAGGCCTGTGCCCCTGTCACCTAGTGACTTTTAACCTACTTAGCTTGCTCGTTTTAACGCATTTATTTAATTATTTCTTCCAAGATAGCTGCCATGTTTATAGTTAGGAAGATGTTTGTTTAGTTTCACATTATCAGTGGCACTGTGTAAAGGCGTCACTATCAGCATCAAAGATAAATGAGATACGTAGGTATTCACATCATGTACTTTCCCACTTTCGTGTGACAGTAACCTAATGTACCTTTTCAGGGAATTGTTTATATAATTGCCACCCCAAGCATGCCTTCTTATCTATCGTTTGGTAACATACCTGTGTCAGACATCCTACAAGATCTCTATAAATACATCTCACACAGACAAGATAATCAGAGGGATTCCTACCAGATGCCATCAATGCTATCTATGCTACACGTCGCCTTGATGCTGATCAAGTCTTCGTTTCCCCACTGAGTCTGATCTAGAGACCTCATTCCAAGGTAACAAGGGTTGGGGGGCTCTTCTCATGGACATGGTACTGGCAGATTAGGTTTAACACACCTAGCTCTCTTTAGGTTAGAGATTAGGTTCATCATGCTAGGGTATTAGGGTTCATTTTGTATCTATTTCATATTACATGTTATTGCAAGATGGTGGGGGTCTTTGTATTCATGACTCTCGTTTTTACCATTCTAGTTCATGCATTGTTCATTATCCTAATCATTGCAGCCCATGCAATTTATAGTAGATTGCAGTCTTGTTAATAAAACCTATTGAAAACTTCAATGCATCTCTTTCATTGCCTGTGTATGACTGAGACATGTTGTTATTGTGAGAGGGTAATTTCCATTTAACCACAACCTCCCTAATATGTTGCACTGTTGAGTCCATGAGTAAAGGCTGCCACAAATAATCTTTTACTGTTTGGGTTTTCAGTGAGGTAATGCTTGTGAGCTGGGAGGGTTGGGACGACAGTTGCGACTTGTAGGATTGGCCTAGTCACCTACAAACATAAGTGCTGTTATCCTTAAACCAGCAGTCTTGCCTAGAGCAAGAGTACAGCTATGACATGGCCCCACCTGGATGGTGTTTAGGCACTAATTTACAGATACCCTGACTATCACTGTCTCACATACAACAGGTACCCTAAGTACCATTATACGGAGACGTCAGTGGTCTTGGGGAAGATCCTCCTCAGCTGAACATGGAGCACCTAATTAGGCTGTAGGTTGTTAGAGCGCGAACTATTAAAAGGACTTACTCCCCACTTAGTATTCTATCTCTTTACCCATTACACAATATGGCTGGCACTATAGACATTCCTGAGAATGCCAGACAAGCATTAACACTGCACCTAGTAGCGGATGGCTTAACAGACGAGGGCAGGGATGTCCCATTCATTGTAGAAGCTAGCAAAGCTTACCAAACAGAAACATTCTACTCCTGGGTAACATTTGCTCAGGAAGACCTAAGATCATACACGTTCCATACATACAGAATTGCAAACATGCCACAACGGTACACCGTATACCATTATCTTGAATACTGATTACTTATCAAAAACATCAGAACTGGTTTAATGGTGCCCTTCCACACTTAATACAACCCATGAGAATAGGTCCCTTAGGTAACAAAGGACCAACGTGTCCTATGTTTGCCACATATACACATCACCCAGGTATACAAAACATGCAGGAAGCTGATCTGCGCAATCTATACCTTAAGCTACTAACACTATATAGACTTGTTCAGTTCGTAATGCAAACTCTGAACACTACACCAGCGCATCCACCACCACCACCACCACCACCTGCTGGATACCAATTACCTACTACTGCGATTAATCCACAAACAGTACATTCTATCACGGGTACCCACAGAACGAGAGAAAATCTCTTTCTAGATAGCCCAGAAAACAAATCAGCTGGAAACTGTATTTCCCCACACAGGACCACAGGAAAAACATAGAATTCTCACGATGTGCTTGCCCTTCAGGACGGTTTCCTCGGTGGATGACTGCACCACAAGGGGTACAGTCTTCGCTGCAAGTTATACTACCACACACGGTACTCCAACACTTGCCAATTTACTGTAAGTGTTCAAACAAATTCAGAATGAGCACCGGACTGCACCAGCCCTAGATTTTGGGATGAAACTAATGCGTAACTTTGACGCTTTCTCTTCAATAATAATTAGTAACCTTAAAGGGGAAGCAGTAGCACTGGCTATAATCCAGTGGCTCTGAGAGATTCCACACTTGGAACAGGAGAAACAGCTCCCAAAAATAATTTCTGACACCTATACCAGTATAGGACAGGATAGTTTGGGAGCCAAGCCGAAAAAGCCTGAAATACAAAGTACCACCCCTAAGGAAGGTACTAAACAAGCACAGGAGGGTTCTAAAAAGCGCTGGGATAAACAAAAGATAATTAAAGACAGATGAAGTCACAGAGCAGATTCTCCACACCCAGAGAACTCCGAAAGGAGATATAATCTCAGAAATAGAGAACATATAAAAGCTCCTGACAGGTATACTGATTCACGTCCTTCTTATTCCTTTCAGGATACACCGGATAGATGTAGCGAGAGAGTGGGCCGGTCAGAGCGACGTCCTGACTACGTGAAACAGAAGAAAGACTCAACACAGTCTTCAGACAAAAAAGAAGATAAGTACCCACAGCAAAAGCCACAGTTTAAAAAGAAAAAGGTGGCAGCACTGTCAATTAAAAATGCCAGTACACTTGAGAACATTGGTGAAGAACAAGATGTGGGCAGTGACACTGCTAGATAGCGCGGCAGAGGTCATGCTGTGTCGCCAGAGTCTAAAAGATCATCTGGATGCGACAGCAACTAGCGACCTTATTACATTTGAGACTACAGACGGGTGCGTTCCCCCACCCAACAGGGTTAATGATTTAAATATCTAAATTGAGGGAGACATAGAACACATCATTAGTGTGATTTTGGAATGAACTTAGTTGTGATATCCTACTGGCCAAAAGAGACTGGCCACACGAGCAGGTCCGTAAGCTCCCACATGGGGAAGATGTAATTTTGCCTTCTTTCTGTGATCTTGTTCCAGAGGTGGTAAAACATGTCTACGCTGTCAACTGGACTATACTGCAATCATGTAGGTTGGGCAAGGATTCTCCTTGCCATGTAATATTTATTAGGTCTACACCCCAGCCTCAGCCACAATATCCTGTTAAACACAAAGCTAAAGCTCCAGTGAGGGAGATCCCCACTCAGCTTGAGTACCAGGGAGTAATTGAGCCCTGTGTCTCTGCAATGAATAACCCCTCATTCCCTGTTGCAAAACCCCACCATTCATATAGAATAGTCATAGATTACGGACACTTAAACAGTCGTACACGCAAAAACGCAATACAAAATTTACAAGGCACTAATTAACAAGATAGTACATAAAAATGCAAAACAACATTGGATATCTTCAATGTTTTTTTCTGCCAAAACCTAGCACACGAAAGTCGGGACCTGAGTGCATTCTCAATTGGCTCACAAAAATGCTTTTGTCATTTGCCCCAGGGCTGTTTTCAGCCTGTGTAACATAAATATTGCATGACATTGATCCTGAGGTGTTGTCCTTTTTGGATATCTATCTCACAGATAACAACCTCAACATTCATATTGCCAGGGTCACTCGGATTGTTCTAGGATTCACAGTCCTTGGTTACAAATTTAATTTTAGGAAAACTAAAATAACCTTTCTCAGTGTATTATTCCTGGGATACGAGCTATCAAATGAGGGCAAGTGCCTGGCCCCACACTTTTTAGAGAAATGTGCTCAATTCCAGCCACCAAATACTATCAAGAAACTACAGTTTTTACTTGGTTTCTTCAACTTTGGCAGAACTTATATTCCTCACTATGCACAACGTATCAAGCCACTTTATGGCCTAATACGCCCTGATTTTTCTAGCACACACTGGACAGTAGAATACACACACTTCCTTAGAGGATTGCAACAGGACATGCTAGAAGCAAAACACTTGCACACCCGTGAGAACAAAACAAATTTGATCATCACAATAATTGCTGGTACCATTGGGTTTACCTATGTCACCTTTAATGAAGGCGACACGGTGCCCATAGCATATAAATCCCACTTATACTCTGATGCAGAACAGCGTTTTTGCACCCACCGAAAAAAGTCTAACTGCAGTTCAGATGGCTGTCATCAAGGAGAGGCCACTTGCCCAAGGGAAACGCATTATTGTCGTTACCCTTGTGCCGGCCTTAGAGGCCGTCATCAAAGCATGTGTTCCTAACGCTAAAGCATTACATCCATGCTGGATTCCATGTGCAAACTTTCTGACTGCCACGATGTTGATTACATCTTTCATCCAAAACTTCAAACAAGAATTTCTCCAATACGAACAGGAGTGCCCCGCACCTCTAGACATCATGCCACTTGACAGATATCACACTGTCATTTACACTGATGATTCAGCACAACCAGCTGTAGGTACCAAACATCATTACTCAGCCGCTTGCGCAGCCGTGAGCGGAGGGATGAAGGATGGTATATTCCAACCTCACAATACCTACACGCAGACCCTGAGGGGCTGCAAAGCTCAGCTGGCTGAACTTAACGCCCTTATCTTAGCACTAGAACATAGGGATCCAGGACAACTCACTTTGATTGTCTGTGGTTCATACTACTGCGTCCAGTCCTGCAATAATTATCTTAATCATTGGCGATTGAACAGGTTCAGAGACTCCAAAGGGAACACCATAAAACACAGAACTCTGTGGGGGAGGGTGGCTGATCATAAGTATTAGCTACAGAGTGCTCATGTAGTCCATACATTGGGCCACCAACGTGTAGGAGTACATGTTATTGGCAATAATTTGGCTGATGAAGCAGCCAAATCTGCAGTAGCTATGACTTCTGTGGTTGCGTTGACTCTTTCTCAAGCAAGATTGGATAGTGACATTTTGGCTGCCGTGAAAGCTTTGGATGAAGGCAGGCCTCTCCCAAACGCATGCCCTACGAAATACTCATACCACGTCAGTGCACAGAATGTTGCTTATGCAACACTTTGTGGGGTTGGAGATCGGGTAATCCCCAACCAAGACCAGAGATTAGATCTAATAACAGCAGGGCATGAGGGTGTTGCCTCTGCACATGCTGGTGTTGCAGCCACAATAACACTCCTACAGGAACAATTCTGGGTCCCAGGTCTATACAAAAAGACCAAGCAATATGTCCTCTGTTGTGACATTTGCCAGCAGATAAAGGGTTCAAACATCAAACTCCCTCCGCAGACATCCCTCGTAGCGTCCAACAGGCCACTACAATGTATGTACCTGGACCATTGTGGTCCCCTGCAACCTAATGGTGCATACTAATACATCTTAGTCGCTGTAGATTCTTGTTCTAGATTCCGGTTAGTATGGCCCCAGTGGTCGACTGAGACTCGAACTGTTATTAAAGACTTGCTGATCCTTATCTATACATATGCGGTTGCAGCATTCCATTCAGAAAAAGACCCTGCCTTTGGCTCTGAGGCATTCAGGGACATCATGGGGACGATGGGTTTTGAACTCCATTACTCCTCACCCTACCATCCAGAGGGAAATTTGATTTCGGAGAGGAGGAATTTAGATCTAAAGTAGTCCTTAACAGCTAGAATATCAGGTTTTGGCCGCAGCTGACTTAATCACCTATATGGGGTCCAGAGAGCACTGAATGATCTGCCAAGAAGGTTCTTGGGGAGACGCACTCATTATGAGGTTCCCTTTGGGATACCTATGTATTTCCCAGATCTATATGTCCCTGGTTTGGTGGCAGCAGATACACCTTTTGACATAAATGAACATCTCACTGTCTTATAGGTGCGTCAGCAATTTCGTGATGGTAAATCGTCCACCAATGCTGCCACCTTAGGAATAAGGGATTTGCCAACAACTTGTACTGGCTGGATTCGTAAAGTTGGGGATCTGTTCTGAGAGAAGATGGCTGTGAAGAAGGAATTCAGCCCATCCTACAGAGCACTGGTCCAAGGCCTTGGAATAGAAGGTACCAGAACTGTCATTCTACCACATCTGCCTGGTTCAAAAGCAAACAGATTTGTCTCCATTGACAGCATGAAACTCCATCATGTGGCTGATCCTGCATAGTAGACGCAGAGGTCCTTTCAGTAGTTTCCGGTCCTCTCTCACTACCCAACAGGACATACCTCTTCAAAGAAGATACAATGACGACACTTCTGCCTACACAAGTGTGCTCAGCGGTGCTACAAATACCTCCTCAAGCATTGCGATGGTGGAAAATGAGCTCTTGCAGATTCCTGTTACCACGTCAACAACAACACCTGTCCAAGATGCAGCCGTCTTCTATTCCAACACAACACAAATTGATGCCATCATCTACTATGAGCCTCCACGTGAAGTGGATCCATCCACTAGTAATGCACCAGGCCCTGTGTTTGCATAGACTGCTTCTGATTACTTCATCAACATTGAGGACTTTTCTTCAACTTCATTCGCACCTGCTATTGAAACTGTTTCATAGACACGTAAGCTGTACATATGGCTTAAAAATAACTATTTAATATATCCATGGAACTATCTGTGGTTATCTAGGACATTGCTTACATTTTTTCTATGGATTATTTTTGTGACTGTTTTCTTACTGCTTACAAATGGTCATTACCTCCCTGAACGCTCCTCTGTTGAGCCTGTGGATGAAGTCCTAGCTAAATATCTTTCCTTGCAAAAGGTCTGAAGAGACTTGTCCCTTGTGAGCATTTCAGCAGTACCGATCCCTGATGGGATTGTGTGGGATAAAGTTCCATTTGATATATACAGGCCTACTGAGGTCATTCAAATTCCATATGTCTTCAAAATTTCAGTGACTGATGTAATCATACATAGTGTTGTATCTGATGACTGGAATGTCCAAACAGTTGATTCCATGTTAGACAAAATGAAGGATTACACTGTATTTGAAAGTGATGATGTGTACATTAACACAAAGAATTATGGGGAAATGTTCTGCTTTAACAATTGGGGACATTACTACCTGCACTGTGCAGCTAGACACAGATTAGTATTCAATTACACACAGTAGGAACACTGTTATACTCCTCCTGTGGGGAGCCCAAAACATTATTCAGATAAATTCACATATTTTTCTAGACATGACATAAAAATGCAGAGTCATATTTCAAATTACCACCTTCTAAAATTAGGAAAAGTTTGCTAACACAAAATTGATTTATTCAGAGTCCTTTGGTTCCCGACTTGCAGTTGAAGCCTATGAATACTGGAAGAACACTATTGATGTAATGAGTGTATGAGGAACATAAGATTGGCAAATTCAGAGTAGGGAGGCTTTATTTAGAGTGTGCCTTTTTCCTGTGCAAATGATCTTTTTAAATGACACAATTCAGCAGACATCCTGTCTAGGATTAGCAAAGGTAAAGGAAATGAATGCGCCCATTATCCCCACACCAGGGAAATTCATTAATTGGCAGTCCTTGCTGAACGTCACCGAGGAAGAAGTAGATGCAAAGGTTCAGGCTGGTTCCTATAATTCTTCACTTTCCAGTCCAGGCGGGTGGTTGTGGCCAGTAGACACAAATGGGTGTCAGGTGCATTTTGTGAATTCCTCAGGGGGTTTCAAGATTAACCGGCCTTTGTCTCGGGGCAACACTAGGGTATAGTTACTACATACAGTGTGGGTAAACTGTGCCAACAGTGGTTACAGATCAACACCTTAGCAGCAGTTAAGGAATACCTTAATACTCTTTCTGAAGATAAAGACTTGCAGGACTTATTGTTAGGTCCAAGAAAGGTACATTTTAAAAGATTCCTCTGTGCCATATACAATGAGATCTAAAAGCTTTCGCAAATAGAAGCTGATGCGCATTTAAGGCAGATAGATAAAGAGTATTTGGAAAAGGCTTTAGCTGTTGTCAATAATGGCATGAGCACTCTGTCCAACAGGATTTACTCCCTTAATAACATAGTGTCATCTGCAATTGACATCATTCAGAATGACATGTCCTTTTTACACTAAGGACAAAGTCAGCTGTGTTCCATAATGCAGTAGGTGTGGACACTACGGATTCTGAAAAACCACCTTGTTCCATGCAAGGGTATTAACAGTAGTGACTTGTTTACTGCTTTTAATATATCCAGAGAACAACAGACAATGGCTAAAAGGGAAGCAAGTTTCACCATGCTTCACATAGAAAACCTAGAAAAGTTGCCTTTCACAGTTGCAGAGAGTCCATAGACAGTATGGCTCCTACATGGCATTATAAATCTGCCCATTTCCACTTTTCATTTTTCGAAATGCTTAAAACATCTTGCCGTAGGCAGATACGAGTGGCTAGGCGATAGCTATATCAAAGAAGAGTGGGAGTTGCCCTTTGAATATAAATGTCTGAACGGCGAAACAAAAGTCTTTCTTAGCTGAAGCAAATGTGAGACTACTGTTGTTCATTCAGTGAAGGGTACTCCCATCCCTTTGATTCGTCCGACGTTTCATGTGCTTTAGAAGGAAAGTTATGTGGTGCTGAATGACCAAAGCTGTTGCGGTATGCGAGCATGAATTGCCTACACAATTTCAGTCTCTAAAATCGTAACGTGTTTCAGACACGTTTTATTCCCCCCAACACAAAAGATAAGAGTAGCAGAAATGTGACCTCACATTGATGCTACTAATGTAAATTATGACAAGCTGAGCAGACTAAGCACTTTGGAGAGCTGGTATTCAAAATACTCAGGGCCGTATTTATACTTTTTGACGCAAAACTGCGCTAACGCAGTTTTGCGTCAAAAAGTTTTGCGCCGGCTAACGCCATTCTGAAGCGCCATGCGGGCGCCGTATTTATTGAATGGCGTTAGCCGGCGCAAGCAGACCGGCGCTGCCTGGTGTGCGCGAGAAAAACCACGTACACCAGGCAGCGCCGGCGTAGGGGGAAAATGGCGCATGGGCGTCTTAAAATGGGGCAAGTCAGGTTACGTCGAAAAAATCATCGTAACCCGACTTGCGCCATTTATTTTCGACGCCCATCCCCCATCAACATGACTCCTATTATTGTAAAGATAGGAGTCATGCCCCCTTGCCCAATGGCCATGCCCAGGGGACTTCTGTCCCCTGGGCATGGTCATTGGGCATAGTGGCATGTAGGGGGGCACAAATCAGGCCCCCCTATGCCACAAAAAAAAAAAAAAAAATACTTACCTGAACTTACCTTAATGTCCATGGGATGGGTCCCTCCGTCCTTGGGTGTCCTCCTGGGGTGGGCAAGGGTGGCAGGGGGGGTCCCTGGGGGCAGGGGAGGGCACTCTGGGCTCATTTTGAGCCCACTTGTCCCTTAACGCCATCCCTGACCCAGGCGTTAAAAAGCGGCGCAAAAGCGCCGTTTTTGGCCACGCCCACTCCCGGGCGTCATTTTTGCCCGGGAGTATAAATACCACGTAAAGGCCTGGGAGTCATTTTTTAAGACGGGAACGCCTCCCTTGCATATCATTAACGCAAGGAAGGGGTTCACGCTAAAAAATGACGCACACTCCGGGCACTTTGGCGCCCGAAGCGTCTAACGCCAGAGTATAAATATGGCGTTAGTTGGCGTTAGTTCTGCGTCGAATTTGCGTCGAAAAAAACGACGCAAATTCGGCGCAAACGGAGTATAAATACGGGCCTCAACGCTTCGAGCACTACGGGTATTGTCCATTTCTTTAAAGCTGTATGGTCTGGATTTGTGTCCATTTTCCAGACTGTCTTTAAAGTCATTCCTTCAGCCATCCATTCACTCTTCCCTCTTTTCCAGTGTGTTTGGCGGCTTTCCTGTTACTTTGGCATTGATTGGCGGGATACTGCTCCTATTGTTCCTGATACGCAGTGGTTGTGCCTTCCCAGCTAAGCGGAGTGATGGAGCTACTGCCATCAGTCCAGCTGTGCCGTGATCGCATGGCACAGTTTTTTTGGTGCTCTGTTGCTAGAGGAATTGGAGCATGATTGGTCATTGCCATTCCGACCATTCATATGGTGTGTGCAACCAGTCTTTCATTGCACCTGGGGCCTGTTTAAACATCTACCTTCAGTGTGCCTTACTGTTCTGCCAGTGCCTCCGGTGGACAAGTAACTACTGATGTTCCTGATGAGGGTTCATTCCCGGTCGTGCCCCATGAGACTGAGGCTGATTTGCGAGGCACCTTATGACGAGCTGCCCTTAGTGGACTGTCTGGCTCCTTTGGGCACTTTGGATGGTGTTGCCATTGCGAGGGATCCTGCGTCTGAGGCTGCTGCCCACTACTACTCCGTGGATCCGTTTGACAATCTTGTCATCGATCTAACATCTGATGATGTGGCTTCTTTCATGAATGCCTTTCCTTTTGATGGCTTCAAAGACATTCTTCAAAATCATGACTACTGTTGAATAAATTTGACCATTGGTCTATTCTAAAGTTTAAAGTTTGCCAACATTGCCTTTGACTTTGGCCTGCTGCGCTTGTCATGGTCGACATTGTCTCTCTGTATGTTTTAGCTATTTTTAACGAGGTTTTAATTAGTTTTTAGTTATATTTTTAATATTATTTTAGCTTGTTTTAGTCCAAAGCATTTTATCTTGGGTTCATTCATTTTCTCTGGCGTCTTTTGTATGGTGTCATACTTGTTGCGGCAATGGGGAGGATGTAGTGGGTCCTTTTTAGTTTTAATGGGAATCAGGAATTTAGCTTAGCCTTCTGGCTTGCAGGCCTGTGCCCCTGTCACCTAGTGACTTTTAACTACTTAGCTTGCTCTGTTTTAGCACATTTATTTAATAATTTCTTTCAAGATGGATGCCATGTTTATAATTAGGAAGATGTTTTAGTTTCACGTCATCAGTGTCACTCTGTAACCACGTCACTATCAGCGTCAAAGATAAATGAGATCCATAGGTATTCACATCATGTACTTTCCCACTTTCGTGTGACAGTAACATAATGTACATTTTCAGGGAATTGTTTATATAATTGCCGCCCCAAGCATGCCTTCTTATCTATTGTTTGGGAACATACCTGTCAGGGGTCCTACCAGAGCTGTATAAATACATCTCACACAGACAAGATAATCAGAGGAATTCCTACGAGATGCCACCAACACTATCGTTGCTACACGTCACCTTCATGCTGACCCAGTCTTCATGTCCCTACAGAGTCTGATCTAGAGACCTCGTTCCAAGGTAATGAGGGTTGGGGGGCTCTTCTCATGGACGTGGTACAGGCAGATTAGGTTTAACACACCTAGCTCTCTTTAGGTTAGAGATTAGGTTCATCATGCTAGGGTATTCGGGTCCATTTCACATCTATTTCATATTACATTTTATTGCAAGATGGTGGGGGTCTTTGTATTCATGACTCTCATTTTTATAATTCTAGTTCATGCATTGTTCATTATCCTAATCATTGCAGCCCATGCAATTTATAGTAGATTGCAGATTTGTTAATAAAACCTATTGAAAACTTCACTATATCTCTTTCATTGCCTGTGTATGACTGAGACATGTTGTACATGTGAGAAAAGGGTAATCTCCGTTTAACCACGACCTCCCTGCGATGTCGCACTCTTGAGTCCATGAGTAAAGGCTGACACAAATCACCTTTTACTGTTTGGGTTTTCGGTGAGGTACTGCTTGTGAGACTGGATGGTTGGGATGACAGTTGCGACTTGTTGTAGGATTGGCCTAGTCACCTACAAACATAAGTACTGTCATCCTTAAACCAGCAGTCTTGCCTTGAGCAAAAGTCCAACTACAACGATATACACATGAGGAAAACAGGCACCGGCTCAGGAACACAGAAAACTTGCACTCCAAAGCCTCGTTTAATCCAGAAGTTTAAACACATATATATAAAATCACTTAAAAAACCCAAAGGTTACTATTAGACCTGTCAGCTTTAGGGCAGTTGTCCCTCAAAGTTTTTGCCTGCTTACCTCCATTTTGTGTGGATTTTTGCTCTGTTGGCCCTAGGACTCTGTTCACCTTACCACTGCTAAAGTGCACTTGCTCACTCCCCTAAGCCTGGTTTTATTGGCATATACCTGATTGGCATATTTATTTATAAGAAGTCCCTTGTAGAGTTGAATACCATATACCCTGGGCCTGTAGATGAAATACTACCAGTGTGCCTGCAGCACTGATTGTGCCACCCACTTAAGTGGCACCTTAAAACTTGTCCCAGGCCTGTCATTGCAGCCTGAAGGCAGTGTCCCATTGCCATGTAGACTTGGCATATAAAATCCCTTGCCAAGCCTTAAACTCCCCTTTTATTACATATAAGTGGCCCCTCAGGTAGGCCGTAAGTAGCTCATAAGGCAAGGTGCTGTGTAATAAAAAGGTAGGACATGTACTTTTTTAGTTTTACATGTCCTAGTAGTGAAAAGCTCCCAAATTTGTTTTCTCACTACTGAGGCATACCCCTCCTGTAGGGTAAAATTGGGGATTCCTTATTAAAATTAATAAGTTGCAATTCCTAAATCAGAGGTGGTAGATATATCATGTTTGGTACCTATGAACTTGTAATAATAAACCCTCTTTAATGGTAAAGTCGAATTTATCATCACAAGTTTGAAAATGCTTCTTGTAAAAAGTTGGCATTTTCCTGCCCTTAGCCCTCTGTGCCTGTAACCTGCCTTAGGTCACATGACTGGTTGTAACTGACTGTTGGGAAGTTGGGTATTCACCCCAGACAGTCACTCAATAGGGGGATTAGCAAATCCTGAATGGGTCATTAAGTAACTTGATGGGGAGACAGAGCTAAGCACAGCCCCACTTGCAAATGAATTGTTTGGGCTCTGCCACCATACAATAGGCTTAATGACCCTGTTTTGTCAGTGCAGCCAGTTAGGAGCCAGGGGAGGCTGGAAATTCCTGGAACTTCAGATAACCTTTCTGGAAATGTCACAACTTCTAGGAGCAGGGCACCAGGATATAAAAAAGAGGGCTGTCAGACCTGCTCCTCAGTTTACCACTGGACCTGTGGAAGGACTCTCAGCGGGCTGCCTGCTGCTGTGATCTGTCTTGCAATCTGCCAGACTGCTGCTGTACCTGGAAGGACTGCTTTGCTGCCTGGAGCCTGCTTGTGACATTCAGAGACCAGCCCTGCATCACCACGTACACCCAGGACTCCAGAATTGACTCCAAGGGCTAGTTCAGCTGGTCTCCTGTGTTGGGCCACAAGGGCATAACAGGCTCCCCCCATCTTAAACCTGCACCCGTATCCAGCAAGAATGAGTCTTACACCTCTAAGAGGTCTCCCTCCACTCCTAGACCCTTGGTTGAGGTGCTAACGGTGCCCAGGTGGCCATTTTCTAAAACTGAGGACTTGCTATTTTGAACCTTATAGTTTTTTTAAATCATCACTCCTGTTCTACTAATTGGATTTTGATGGTTTTGTTGTCAAATAATGTATTACAATGTTCTCTGTTTTTCTAAATTGGTTTGGGATTTTTATTTTGTTTTTGTTCCATTATGTTGCTGTTTGTGTACTGCATTAATACTTAACACGTTGCCTCTAAGTTTATAGCTTGACTGCTTTTTGTGCCTAGCTACCCAGGTTTAAGCACCGGTCAATTTAGTGACTTTTTGTGGTTCACCGTACAAGAGATTGTGGCAGTTGCTTGACCAGGGTTCACACCCCAGCCAACCAACAACCCAATTTCTCCCAGGAACGTTATAGTTAGGTTCTACATTTAATCGCAGAAAACCAGAGAAATGCAGCGGTTATATTTAGTTATTTCTAGTAACTATAACTCATGCCCTAAGCTAACTAAAACTTGCACCCACGCAATGCACAGTTTTTTCTTCAATAATTTGACTGCTGATGTTTCATTTATATGTTTAATAACATTATATAAGTTGTCATGAGTGCTATAATATCTCAAGTAATTAGCAGTGCATGGCGAGGGGGTGAACTATAGTTACCTTAGGGCCCGAGTTATAGTTACTAGAGTTTTTTTTTTTTTTTTTTTAATTGCTTCTTTAGGCCAGACAGGCTCCCTGAGGGACCCCTGCACCAAGGCTACGGGCTGAAGGTGCCCCTACCCTGGCCCCTTTTAAAAAAAAAAGAAAATGTGTGGGATTCTGCTTCAGCTGAGTCCCAAAATGGCTGCCAACACTTCCTTGTTGAAGTGTTGGCAGCCAACCAGACATTAGCACGGGGACAATTGGATCTGCAGAGGATCCGTGTCCCTAGATATCTATATGATTTTACTTTCAATATCTCCAAAACTACTGAACGGATTTACACCAAATCACAATCAGCACCATGTGCGCACCAAGATCTAGCTTCCTGCAAAATGTGATGTCATTCCATTCAGCGGTTTGGCCTGTAGGCGTGTCTAAAGACACTATGAAATAATGAATGGGGAAAATTAGTTTTGCCCCTCCCCCTTTTCTCAGCATCTGCTTGACAGATCACCCCAAAACTTATAAGACAGCAGCTGAACCGACTGCCGTATTAGTTTTGAACAAATTGTGAAGATTCGTCAAGTGTCGCTTAAGTTATTGGCAAAACAAAAAATGCTGTTCCTTGGGAAACTACAACTACCAATAGGTTATATATATATATATATATATATATATATATATATATATATATATATAATATATGTACTACAGTTCATACTTAGCTGCAAACTACTTACATATACAAAAATACATTTTTTACCACGCATTGCCTTTATCATTCATGCCTTTAAGCGAAATTTGTTGTAAAGGCATACTTACGGTAAAAAAAAAAAAAATTGTAAAAATGGTTGTGTTTGTAAGGGCATTTGTGGTTTTGCCACTGCTATTAAAGCTGTTTCCCCCTCCTGATTGTTTTAATAATTTGCCAATTAAGCTTAGGGTATTTCTTAGATTTAAGGATAGGAGGATTATTTGACAACTTCAAAACCACCCTGAGGAATTTTCATCTCGTTACAATGGTATCACGTAGTGAGCTCAGACTAGCTTTGAAAGCAATGATATTAATTTTTTCAGAAAGTTCTTTTACAGTGTCATACTAAAGAATTGGTTTAAATCATTTTGCTACATATTTCCAAACATAGACACAGTTTGAGTGAGTTCTTATATCAAAAGTAGAAACCTTAACGTCATTTCAACAGCTTTAAAATTGAGTGTAATATAGAGCTGTGAATGATCACTCCATGAGTTAGGGCGTGTTTTTAGATTAGTAATAACATTAGTGCCCTAATATTGCATAGAAATATTATCATTCAAGGAGCGCTGCAAGCCTATTTACCAGTGAACTTATGGTTAAACAATTGATCAAATTGTTCATTTATCACAGCCAAATTTAACTCCAAGGTCCAAGTTAATATCTGAAGGGAACGATCAGAACACTTGTTATTTGAAAAAAATGGGGGACGATAGACTTCAGAGAGGAAAATCTCATTTATATTTTAATTAACTTCAAAGGGGAAAATCTCATTTATATTTTAATTTAGTATTAGTAAGACAACAGACGTTACACAATAAAAATTCGTACAGTAAGTCATTTTATCTCATTTAAGAACAATAGACAACCATGACATAAGTAATGTGACTAACAATTGTGAATTTTACCAGCTAAAGTAAGATCTCAACAATATGGATAACACCCCTTCCCCCACTTGGCCGACCTCGTATTAAATTATCAACCAGGTTTCCTGTAAACAAATAATTAATGCATCATCAAAGTAGGAGCCAAAATTATCCAGTGACACAAAAGCCTGCAGCCCAGCCACATTCCAACTACTTAACTTAGGCGAAACATTAGTAGGAACAACTACTGGCAAGCACATTGGGGAGCCAGGACCAAATGTTGCCTTCCGACGTTAAAAGGTCATTATTAACCAGGTACTTTACTTTCTCCTTTACTTGCCTGAGGCCATTGAGTTTAACAACTGTCAAATTGGCTCAAGAGACTTTAACTTCCCTGGTGAAGTCATCTGAAAAGGACTAGGATGACACACTAGAGATTGGGGTGGCAGGGGGGTCATTGCTCACGGCGATCCCCAAAACAGGCAAAACATGTGCTCATTTTATTAAAACACACGCTATGTTTTAATATCAAGGAATAAATTAATTAAGAGTGAAAATGTACTGATGAATAACCTGGCCCTCTTTACCATATGAATTTAATTCAACCAAAGCAATATCCCGAGAGGAGATAAGTCTACGGTCATATAAATAAATAACAAAAAAAAATATATATATATGTGTGTATATATATATATATATATATATATATATATATATATATATATATATAGTCCAAACACAAGTCCCGGAATACAGGAGCTCATACAGCGGTCCTGGATGGGCTCCGAGAAGCCCTAATATATCTTCAAACACTCCCTTGAAATAACAGGAGAACCAGGACACCTCCAAAATACAGTATTCCTTGAATTAATTTATTCCAGCATGAAACATCCAACGCGTTTCGGCATCCGCCTTACTCATGGATAAATTTTTGCTAAAGTGCTCACCTTAAAAACCAAGTTAATCACAAACATAAATGACGGACAATTCTTAAATACATCAACCATAAAACACATAGGGCCTGATTCTAACTTTGGGGGACGGTGTTAAACCGTCCCAAAAGTGGCGGATATACCACCTACCGTATTACGAGTCCATTATATCCTATGGAACTCGTAATACGGTAGGTGGTATATCCGCCACTTTTGGGACGGTTTAACACCGTCCTCCAAAGTTAGAATCAGGCCCATAGTGTGGCGGCCATGTTAAAGTGTCCAAAGAATTGATTCACACATTAATTTGTACCCCATTTTTTTACAAAATTGCTCCAGTTTGTTCTAATATCCATTACCATCCTTTCGTAAAATATATCATGATGTTATTGCTCAACATATAAAATCTAAAAGGAAGAATACAATATTAAATGATGTTAATAGATTCTAAAATTAGTTAATCCAACATTAAGGTATACAAGATATAAATATTCCATAAAGTTAATCATCCTCTTAAAAAACTATAAATATTCTCAGATATTGTAACTATATCCTCTATTGGCACCCAAATCAGAATTATTACCATTATTACCATTTAATCCTACAGCGCCCAAGTGGGTATAAATACATTTAAGTATTACTGTATTCCTTATAGGTCTTCGGTAATTTAAATATATTAAATATTTGTACCAATATTAGAATGAATACCATTAATTGACATACCATCTTGATGGACATATATACTTCAAAGAGATTTCTTTGGACGATATCTTGCTGCCCTAGATGTTATATCAGCAGATCTAACTCATATAGTGGACCTTTTCAAATTACATAGTCAGATATACATGTTCTTTTACTGTGGCAATTGATAAGAAAAACCACTGAATATTTTTAAAAAAAATATTATTTTTATCTTCCCATACATGTCACCATTGATCAAAGTGTTAATCTAAAAAATGCCGCCTCACTTCCTCACCTTGTATCAAAAAATCTACGCCAAATAACTACCCTAAATGGATACTCAACTCCTCACTTGAATTCAGCCCGATAGGTTCCAACGTCTCAAAGTCTATTATATATCTAGATTCTAAAATACGTAGCAGTTTTTCTCTGTTACCACCCCTTTTGCTGATCTTCACTTGATCAATGACTACAAACTTCAGTAAATTCTCGTTGCCAAAATGTTGGTTAAAGAAATGCCTAGCTACTGGATAATTCTTATCATAGTTTTTAATAGCTCGTCTATGTTCCAGAACTCTCATCTTCGCATTGTGAATTGTACTGCCCACATATAGCTTATTGCACGGGCATATCAGGCAATACACACAGTAAGACGTATTACAATTGTAACTTCCCCTGATTGCAAAAGTGTCTGATCTACCTGGAACAGTCAATGTCTTACAGCTATTACTGGTTTTACACGCTTTGCATTTCATACAACAAACAAAACCATCCACTATGGTATTCTGTAGGCAACCTCCCAATGTCACATCATTGCGACATAGATTGTCCTTGAGAGATCTACTTTTCCTAAAAGTTATTTGAGGATTATCTTCAATCCAACTTGTCAGATGGGGGTCCGTCTGTAAAATATGCCAACTCTTACTTAGAATGGTGCGTATTTTATATGACTGATTGTTATAAGTTGTAATGAATCTAATGGAGTCATTCTCCTTTACACGACCCCTTTTAGTCCCATACAGGACATCAGCTCTATTCAAAGATTCAACTTTCCGTCTGGCTTGATCAATAACCTTCGCCCCATAACCTCTATTCCTAAACCTCTCACACATGACTTCACATTCTAGTTGGAAATCAGCTGTCTCACTACAGTTTCTCCGAGCTCTCAGTAGCTCCCCGAACGGTATACTGCGTATCAAAGTCCCCGGATGAGCACTATGAGCACATAGCAAGTTATTACCAGCTGTTGTTTTCCTATACAATTTAGATACCAATTTGTTGTCTCTTACAGCGATTTCAACATCGAGGAATTCAATACACCTCGGATTCAGATGCTCAGTAAATCTCAAATTGTACTCATTAGTGTTTAGATCCCGCACAAATTGTAGAGCTGCTTCCTCATCACCTCTCCAAATTACAAAAATATCGTCAATGAAACGACACCATAGGACCACATTGGACTCAAATTGGGTTAATTTATCTGACACCTGCTCCTCCCACCAGCCCATAAACAAATTCGCATAGCTGGGGGCAAAGCAGGTGCCCATAGCTGTCCCTTGTAACTGCCTATAAAGATGGTTATCAAAGATAAACAGATTATTTTTAAGGCAGAATTCTATCATAGTACACAACATCTCTGAATGGAAAAAGAAGGACAATAATCTAGCTCGAAGAAAATGTCTAATAGCTTTTACCCCCAGAGAATGATCTATGCTGGTATAAAGGCTGGTCACATCCAATGTTAACAATAGGAAATCATCTTCCCAATGGATGTCATCAATAATCTTAAGGAAGTGTGTAGTATCCCTTATGTACGAAGGTATTGATTCCACAAAGGGACGTAGAAAATAATCAATATATTTTGATGTGTTCTCTAGGAGAGACTCCATAGCCGAAACTATAGGTCTCCCTGGGGGATTGACTAACTCCTTGTGAATCTTAGGGAGAAGGTAGAGTATTGGAATCTTTGGATGGTCACACTTGAGAAACAGGAATTCATCCCATTCTATCAATCCTTGATCTCTCCAATCAATAAGCAGGTCATAGTATTTTACAATCATTAGTTTAACATCTCCCCAGCTTGTTTCTTCATAACACTGAGTGTCACTGAGCTGTCTCATTCCCTCTGCCACATACTTTATGGTGTCTTGAATTACTACATTGCCCCCCTTGTCAGATTGTCTAATGACAATAGCATGATCTTCCCTCAATCTCCTGAGAGCTTGCCACTGTTCACCTGATAAGTTGCTCTTCTTTGCATTACTTGCACCATATCTCAATTTCTTCAATTGTTTAGTCACTGTTCGTTCAAAAACATCAAGTGCATCACAATGAATAACAGGTAAAAAGGTGGATTTCGGCTTGAAATTACTCGGGCAAGTATTATCAAGGGCAATGCCTGATCCCATCAAGTTCAAGATGGGATCCTCATGGGAGGACGAGGAGCCAGGGGAAGAGGAAGAGGAACAGACAGGCCAAAAAGAGGGGATGTAGGAGACGATGCAAGGCCCTTGGGAGTGGTGACTCGGGCACGCAAGTAAAAACTATGAATGTTGTAAATCTCTCTAGGAGAGTGCTGTCAGCTGTGGAAGAGGACCTCTTGTCTCTTGGCCTGTCATTCTGCCCAACTGGCTGCTTTAACTATACTCAAACTAGGATTGACACATTTAAATTCATTAGGAAATTGAAATTGAAGAAGTGGTATCATACCAAGGTTAAAAGTGATGTGAGGTTAGATGTGAAAGATAATGAGAGAAATGTCAGTAATTTATGTATTTCTGATATTGATTTGCTACATACAGCAACCGACCTTTGTGAGGGGGTGGTTGCCCATGAGGATCCCATCTTGAACTTGATGGGATCAGGCATTGCCCTTGATAATACTTGCCCGAGTAATTTCAAGCCGAAATCCACCTTTTTACCTGTTATTCATTGTGATGCACTTGATGTTTTTGAACGAACAGTGACTAAACAATTGAAGAAATTGAGATATGGTGCAAGTAATGCAAAGAAGAGCAACTTATCAGGTGAACAGTGGCAAGCTCTCAGGGAATTGAGGGAAGATCATGCTATTGTCATTAGACAATCTGACAAGGGGGGCAATGTAGTAATTCAAGACACCATAAAGTATGTGGTAGAGGGAATGAGACAGCTCAGTGACACTCAGTGTTATGAAGAAACAAGCTGGGGAGATGTTAAACTAATGAATGTAAAATACTATGACATGCTTATTGATTGGAGAGATCAAGGATTGATAGAATGGGATGAATTCCTGTTTCTCAAGTGTGACCATCCAAAGATTCCAATACTCTACCTTCTCCCTAAGATTCACAAGGAGTTAGTCAATCCCCCAGGGAGACCTATAGTTTCGGCTATGGAGTCTCTCCTAGAGAACACATCAAAATATATTGATTATTTTCTACGTCCCTTTGTGGAATCAATACCTTCGTACATAAGGGATACTACACACTTCCTTAAGATTATTGATGACATCCATTGGGAAGATGATTTCCTATTGTTAACATTGGATGTGACCAGCCTTTATACCAGCATAGATCATTCTCTGGGGGTAAAAGCTATTAGACATTTTCTTCGAGCTAGATCATTGTCCTTCTTTTTCCATTCAGAGATGTTGTGTACTATGATAGAATTCTGCCTTAAAAATAATCTGTTTATCTTTGATAACCATCTTTATAGGCATTTACAAGGGACAGCTATGGGCACCTGCTTTGCCCCCAGCTATGCGAATTTGTTTATGGGCTGGTGAGAGGAGCAGGTGTCAGATAAATTAACCCAATTTGAGTCCAATGTGGTCCTATGGTGTCGTTTCATTGACGATATTTTTGTAATTTGGAGAGGTGATGAGGAAGCAGCTCTACAATTTGTGCGGGATCTAAACACTAATGAGTACAATTTGAGATTTACTGAGCATCTGAATCCGAGGTGTATTGAATTCCTCGATGTTGAAATCGCTGTAAGAGACAACAAATTGGTATCTAAATTGTATAGGAAAACAACAGCTGGTAATAACTTGCTATGTGCTCATAGTGCTCATCCGGGGACTTTGATACGCAGTATACCGTTCGGGGAGCTACTGAGAGCTCGGAGAAACTGTAGTGAGACAGCTGATTTCCAACTAGAATGTGAAGTCATGTGTGAGAGGTTTAGGAATAGAGGTTATGGGGCGAAGGTTATTGATCAAGCCAGACGGAAAGTTGAATCTTTGAATAGAGCTGATGTCCTGTATGGGACTAAAAGGGGTCGTGTAAAGGAGAATGACTCCATTAGATTCATTACAACTTATAACAATCAGTCATATAAAATACGCACCATTCTAAGTAAGAGTTGGCATATTTTACAGACGGACCCCCATCTGACAAGTTGGATTGAAGATAATCCTCAAATAACTTTTAGGAAAAGTAGATCTCTCAAGGACAATCTATGTCGCAATGATGTGACATTGGGAGGTTGCCTACAGAATACCATAGTGGATGGTTTTGTTTGTTGTATGAAATGCAAAGCGTGTAAAACCAGTAATAGCTGTAAGACATTGACTGTTCCAGGTAGATCAGACACTTTTGCAATCAGGGGAAGTTACAATTGTAATACGTCTTACTGTGTGTATTGCCTGATATGCCCGTGCAATAAGCTATATGTGGGCAGTACAATTCACAATGCGAAGAAGAGAGTTCTGGAACATAGACGAGCTATTAAAAACTATGATAAGAATTATCCAGTAGCTAGGCATTTCTTTAACCAACATTTTGGCAACGAGAATTTACTGAAGTTTGTAGTCATTGATCAAGTGAAGATCAGCAAAAGGGGTGGTAACAGAGAAAAACTGCTACGTATTTTAGAATCTAGATATATAATAGACTTTGAGACGTTGGAACCTATCGGGCTGAATTCAAGTGAGGAGTTGAGTATCCATTTAGTGTAGTTATTTGGCGTAGATTTTTTGATACAAGGTGAGGAAGTGAGGCGGCATTTTTTAGATTAACACTTTGATCAATGGTGACATGTATGGGAAGATAAAAATAATATTTTTTTGAAAAATATTCAGTGGTTTTTCTTATCAATTGCCACAGTAAAAGAACATGTATATCTGACTATGTAATTTGAAAAGGTCCACTATATGAGTTAGATCTGCTGATATAACATCTAGGGCAGCAAGATATCGTCCAAAGAAATCTCTTTGAAGTATATATGTCCATCAAGATGGTATGTCAATTAATGGTATTCATTCTAATATTGGTACAAATATTTAATATATTTAAATTACCGAAGACCTATAAGGAATACAGTAATACTTAAATGTATTTATACCCACTTGGGCGCTGTAGGATTAAATGGTAATAATGGTAATAATTCTGATTTGGGTGCCAATAGAGGATATAGTTACAATATCTGAGAATATTTATCGTTTTTTAAGAGGATGATTAACTTTATGGAATATTTATATCTTGTATACCTTAATGTTGGATTAACTAATTTTAGAATCTATTAACATCATTTAATATTGTATTCTTCCTTTTAGATTTTATATGTTGAGCAATAACATCATGATATATTTTACAAAAGGATGGTAATGGATATTAGAACAAACTGGAGCAATTTTGTAAAAAAATGGGGTACAAATTAATGTGTGAATCAATTCTTTGGACACTTTAAGATGGCCACCACACTATGTGTTTTATGGTTGATGTATTTAAGAATTGTCCGTCATTTATGTTTGTGATTAACTTGGTTTTTAAGGTGAGCACTTTATCAAAAATGTATCCATGAGTAAGGCGGATGCCGAAACGCGTTGGATGTTTCATGCTGGAATAAATTAATTCAAGGAATACTGTATTTTGGAGGTGTCCTGGTTCTCCTGTTATTTCAAGGGAGTGTTTGAAGATATATATATATATATATATATATATATATATATATATATATAGTCTGACAATTCATGAGGTAGTGAATTTTTGATGACGGAAACCATTCAATAGATTTTAGAAAATGTGAGTGGACACCAGAAATCTGTGTTTTGCTGTAAGATTGCCACCTCACCATCCCTTAATCCTAACTCTTTTTCGGGGGTTAACATAACATTTGGATTGAGATTAGCATTTCCCCCTATCGTGGCCTCAGTAACACCGGAGGTACACCAGCCACCAATATTCCCCCTGCCATCTTCCACCAAGTTCACACAATGAGTTGGCAACACCATCTATCAGAGACCACTTGAGTAGAGGTCCCCCTTTCCTCCTCCACAACTATTTTGGGGAGGTTGGCAAAGCTATTTTTGCCTCCCGGTATCTATTATTTTATTCTGCATACTTTAGCTTATTTTTCTGATACCTGGATACTGTAGATGATAATGCATTATCAAGACATGCATTCTTTGTATCGGACCATCCACTGGCAGCTTGAATGAAATTATTTGTTTCATTATTTAAAATAAACTTACTCCACCTCCCTCAACTCACTAACCTCTTTCCCCTAGCTCCCTCAATGAAGGGACTTGGAACTCTTGACAGCGGATGAGGAGACCTTACATTTGGATTTATTATAATGGCTAGAAGCCAAAATCTCAATAGTCACTGGATCATTGTTCAAAACAGAAGATTTGCATGATTCATTATTGTCATTTATATCATTAAAAAGTGGCAAAGAATTTGTTGTTTCCCTCAATAGTTTATTCAAATTTGATTTGGTTCAACTGTCCAACAATCCTTTTCCCCACATACTGTGCAAGTCTTGAGAAGAAATAGGAGGGGAAGGGACGTGATCATGATTGTTGTGGGGACAGCGGATAGCTAATCGCATTTCACAACTGTTATATTGTTCTAATGTTCCTAAGGATCATGAGAAATTTAGTTGATGGTTGTTTTTTTCTGTTAAGTTGCTGGACGAAATTAAGATTTTTTTTTTTTTTTAAGAACATCTTTATTTTGATGTTATACAATCAAAAAGACAATTACAGTTCATTGGCTCATGCACCTACAGAAGGCAGCTCCCCCCACAACAATTTCCAGTACCCAGAAGAATATTGATTTTAGTCTGTAAGTCCCCCCACCTCCAACCCCGCTACGTCCGAGTCCTCCATAGCGACATCCCCACATGCAGATCGTACAGGTGTATTCACAAATTGGATTTAGTACTGTAAGTCCTTGAATAAAGAAGAAATAGATCCATAATCCTCGCCTTTGTGCTCTTAATGAAATGTAAACTTTCCTTTACAAATGCTAGGAAAATTATTCATTGTGTACTGTGGAAGTTGAGAACCGCATACATATTTTTGTTTGCCCAAAGTTTTTGAAGGTAGGATTGATAGCATTTAAACCATTATTTACAGCACATCTCTTCGCACATGCATTGAAGCAATCACATTCTTGCTTAAAGGTCACCAATGATCAAACGAAAGCAAGGTTGGTGAAATATGCTGAACATGTTAATGTGTGTTTTAAGGACATTGTACCATATGATGGCTTGGACTGATTTTTTTTGTGTGTTATTTTTTACCAAACTCATGATGATGACATGCACCTTATTGATATTTTCGGGTATTTAAGGGGCCAAAGTGATGTCTGTTGCTGCAGAGAGCCAATATGTTTAATGATTTTTGTGGCAGTTACCACATACCTTGTTATTTTCTCCAGGTAACTTTCGTCAGGTGAAACCTACGTAATTTTTGCAGAGGGAAATGTCTGGTAAATACCGATACATGTGGATATTGGTGTGCAAAGCATCAACATCAGCATTTTATAAGCCAATTTTAAAGGGCACAACTTTTAATAGGCATGCTACAACTTGTAAAATACCTGATCAGGCACCTGGGATTTGGGCCACCAACCACTTGGAGGCGGGACACATGCGGCAGGAGTTTGTTGCAAGGCAGTCTCATCCTAAGAGGAGGAGCCCTGTAGACTGTTATAAGGTGAAACTCATTGACAGTTCTGTATCAAAGAAAAATGGTAGAAAGATCTTGTTACTTAAGGTATACAGAGCTGATCGGAAGTCCTGGCTTCGCATTAGCAGTCACGAGATCTTGGTGGGGCATGTTGTGTCTTGTTTTGTATAAAACGTATTTGAGAGAAAAGGCGGATATTTTTTTTAGGAGGTAATAAAAAGAACTTTGAAAACAAGTGCAGTATACAGACTTTCACTAAACTTGTTTTGTCGCCCGAATCTACATGCTCACTTTTATTTCCCTGTATAGGTGTGCCCCCTACCCAGCTGGTGCAACGGGTGGCCTATAATATTAAATTGCTCCTTGTTTTGAGTGTATGCGCCCAGGTCTGCTTTAATGTGCAGTTTGTAATCAGCACAATTTAATAGTTTCCTGTTGGCCCAGATCGGTTACTTTTGGGGACTATATTATCTCACTTAGAATGCGTTTCTTCCCGTTTTTTGTAAACCCCACGCTGACTGAAAAGCCTCCCCCCGTGTTAGCCCACTGCAGCCATCCACCTCTCCCCCGTTCAACTTTGTTTGAGGCTTATAAAGCTTCTTTCCTTATTTGACGTCTGCCTACAGCCACTCTCTTCACCTCGAGACGGCACCCCTTACTGCTTTTTGTCCTTCTTTTGAGCCCTATCCACCCAATAACATAAGGCGGGTAAAATATTTTCACAACAGACGTCAATTTAAATTAGACCCACTTTTGGGAACATGCAAATGGATAGAATGCCTCAAGACTCTGCATATATGCAGCATGTAACACTGTTTGTGACCAGTGATTTCCAGAGTGGAGATACTTCTGGTTGTTTATTTGTTGCAGGCCCTACGTTTACACAGCATATCATTATTCTCTGAAACATTTTTTTTACATTGCACAATTGATTTAAAAAAAATGCCCATTACCTCTTTTGCCTCGTATTCTGCTGTATTTCGGTTATTGAGTAGATAGATAGATACATTCTTTGAGTCCATCATTTGTGATATCTGCTTACCTGTTTCACCTTGTTTGAAGGTGATGACACTTAAATGCATGCCATCTCGTTATGTATTTTCTTGATGACATCTAGAAGACTATACCTAACCTCACTTCTTATTTATTCGGTACGATATTGTGTTTTCATTCTTTTCCTTACATGCCTAATTGTTTAGTGCGAGTATACAGTTAAGTTTGTGTTACAGTGTAGGCATCTGTCTGCATAATGTTACATCTCTCACTGTAGGGTGCTGTTTAGATGGGTGCTTGGACCATCCGTGTGGAGAGATAAGCACTGTACAAATGGTACAGTTTCATATGCTAGCTGAAATGCACATAATGTTGTTTCTTTCAACAGTACATTCTTAAACCCCTGCATGAAAAATTAACCTTGACTTAAAGCTACTTATTGCTTCCTTCGCCTTACTTTCTATTGAATCACTCACTCCTAATGCCCCATCCTCTCTATGCTTATCACTGTCTATCATTGTAATCATTCAATTTATGCAATTTCCCACATCCCACCTGTTGGATCACAACCTCTCAGCCTTTAACACTATATACGTGCAATCATATTAATCTCCAATGGTTTATCTGTTCATCTCAGGTCATTTGTGTAAACTCACTATCACAACCAACTCCTGTTAATCTACCACAATAAAACTGGAGTAAATGCAGACCATTAATCTCAGTAACCAATAACCACTGGATTAGCCCCTAACTTTGGGTTCCCAAGGTTTGGGTGTGTGTAAATCCAATTACAGTAAATCCACAATAGCATTACCGTCAACTACGATAGTTTCTTGTAAATTGGATTTATGGTGAATTGCTCTTGCGTAATTTGTTTTAATTTTGCTTGGTTGGATGCTATCTATTCTATTATATTTTCATTGTTTCTGTTTTCATTAACGAAACCAGAAACATGACCCTTATTCTACTCAAGGCATGGCTGCTTCCCTGGCTGCGGCTCAGGAGGTCTCTGCAGAACATCTGTATGGAGGCTACACGGACAGCACCTTCAACTTTTGTCTACACTCTATTGACTAAGGAAGGAGATCCAACAACACTAGAATTTGTTTGTTGTGGGAGCTGTAAATTCACATGTTTAACTGCTCTCAGCACTGTGCCTTTTTGGTATAGCCTAATGATGTAGATAAGGAATGTCAAAGAGTTGACAAGGGAATGTTCCAATTTCTAACTGGTAATCTTGTTATTTTAATCCCCTCTTATCAAAGTCGTGCAAACAGTGTAGCCCTGCCTAAACCTCCCCCCTCTATCCAAGTGAGTTGACCAGGAATGGGTGATTACATCCCCCTATGTCCTTCTTCTAGAATTGGAGAGGGTGAGACTAGAGGACACAATCATCTTGATGTGTATTTTTAAAGTAGCAGAGTGTCTGCCTGAATATGGAAACACCTGGGTTGACCTGGGAGGCAGAAAGTGGAATTCTACACTTGCCTTGTAACACCCATGGTTATCAGCCCAGTGGACACCCATGATTTTCACTTGTCTCTTCTTGGGACAACACAAAAGGCTTTGTCATTATTGATTGAATTGTGGGTTTATGGGAGCTTGGTGGGGTCCTGCTTGTTATGAGAATTATAATGAGTGCATAGAGCTTGTGGGTGCAAAGGGCTAAAGAGAGATTACAGTATAATAGGGAGGACTTCACATTCAGTGTTATTATGGGTTGTTAGGACTTGAGCCTGGAGAGTTTGATGACGTATGTGGTCAGAGAGTGTTTGTAATCTCACAGTATATAAGCATTGGCAAAGCCAGAAGGTTTGACTTTTATATGTTGTGTTGATCGGTGTTCCCACACCATACAACCATCAAACCTATTGTTGGTATGTGCAGATAAATTCATTTAAATAATATATGCTTCAGGGAAAAGGGTTGATTTATTTTATGTGAATCCATATTCCAGACGGTTTTGTCTGCAGCTGGTTCTCTGTGGTGACCTGCTCTCCATCTGATTTCAGATGCAAAACAGTCGTTCATGAATTCCAGTGGAGGTAGAAGGGCACATCTAAACAGCCAACAGAAGATGCATTGGCAAAGCCAATAGGTTTTGCCTGTGGAAGATCTATTGGTTTTGTCAATGTTTTTATTTTTTTAGACATGTTACACAGTAGCTCAAGCTGCTTTTTCACACTGCTGTGCAAGTCAATGAAAATATGAACACTTTCTGTACTCTTTGCACAGTCAATGAGTGTGCGTTAAGAGCTCTGATTTGTGTAGAGATGAGGATTGCTATATGACTTCATATTAGAACATCATTTACTCAATGAAAGCAAGCCGCCTCAAGCTGAATTTGGAAAAGACCGAGATCATCATCTTCGGCCCCAACAGATCAGCATGGGACAACTCCGTGTGGCCTGCCATTCTGGGGTCGCCCCCAACGCCCACCACCCATGCACGCAACCTCGGCTTCATATTGTACTCTTCACTCTCTATGACCCAGCAAGTCAACGCCATCTCGTCCTCATGCTTCAACACCCTTCGAATGCTCTGCAGGACCTTCAGGTGGATTCCCGTGGAAACCAGAAGAACGGTCACCCACACCCTTGCCAGCAGCAGACTGGACTACGGAAACGCCCCTCTACGCGGGAACAACGGCCAAGCTCCAGAAGAAACTCCAGCGCATCCAGAACACCTCAACACAATTCATCCTCAACCTCCCTCGCCACAAACACATCTCAGCCCACCTCAGAGACCTCCACTGGCTACTCGTCAACAAAAGGATCGTCTTCAAACTCCTAATCCACACTTACAAAGCTCTCCACGATGCCAGACCGGCCTACCTCAATGAGCATCTCAACTTCCACATCCCGACACGCCAGCTCCGCTCTGCCAACCTCACCCTGGCAACGGTCCCCCGCATACACCGTACCGCAACTGGAAGCAGATCCTTCTCCCACCTTGCCGCCAAAACCTGGAACTTCCTCCTCGCCAACCTACGTATGACCCAGGACCTCCTGACCTTCAGGAAGCGCCTCAAGACCTGTCTCTTCGATCAGTAGCCACCCCCCAGCACCTTGAGACCCTTCTGGGTGAGTAGCGCGCTTAACAAATGACTGATTAATTGATTGATTGATTGAATCCTGGTCATTTCCTTTACAAAAAAGTGCATTCTGTGACCTAAGTCTCTGCTTGCTTCGACTGAAGCCACTGAACTCATTCACCGCCTAAAAATGATTTGTGGAAAGAAAGCACCAAACTAAACAGTCCTCCATGTTGTGCTGACTTGGTGCAATATAAAACTCTAAAGGGCTCCTAGAGGTTTGTGAACGCATCAAAATACTGCTTTGTTGTACACCAATTCACCCAGACACTCACCTGAGTCTGCTTTAGTCTAAATTTATGTGTGTAATGTGTGAATACTTGTAGCAGGAGTAAAGTTTCCCCTGACCTGATGTGAATTATCACTGTAATTCTGAAGCCCTTCTCAAATCCTTTGCATTGTAACTGTGCGTCTGCCTTATCATATTGATTAGCTAGCAATCTTAGCCTGTGAATATTGATGGGGGAGTGCGCTAGCTGAAAGCCCTCCCACGCAATGCTTGTCCTCTGACTCACCGGGCTACTTTTTTTCTTGTCTTGGCTTTCTTTTCTCTCTCACAGGTTGGACACATATCTAAATTTGCAAGCCAGGCCCCAGGTGCAGTGATCCCTGTCGTAATTGTAACAGACCGCTGTGGATTTCTTCCCTGATGCCCCCCACTTTCCAGCTTTGAAAGTGTTTATCCTTATAAAAGGCATTCTGCTTCTCTTGTTGCCCTCTGAAATGGCCCTTTGGGAAGAGGGGATCCAGCTTTCCTGACCCACATCTGGCTTTCCAAGCCGCCATAATTTTATGTGTAGAGCTTGATACATATTCCTCATCCCACTCCATGACTGGGTATGCCTCCATCTTCATCCTAAAGCTCTTGTCATAGTCTAACCGTGCTTTTCCAGTGAATTGTTGATAGGCCTCATTAAACTGCGACTCATATAGCCATAAGCCTTTTTCACAATGGGGGAATTTCTCAACTATCACGCAGGCCATTATTCTGAAGGCATCCAGCCAGTTATCAAACTTCCTCTCTTTTGTCACTTGTGCCCTTTCTCTCCTAGCCTTGTCCTTCTTGTCACACTTCGTGAGATCTAGCCCCTCTTATTTGGATTTCTAGCAGCGTGAAGATGTCTATATATTCTTTGCGCCAGGTGCTCTCTTTTATTTCCAAAGGTATCACGCTTGCTAGGCCTGTGGCCCTTGTTACCATATATGGGTGACCCAATGTTCCCCTCCTGTAGGCCTCTGGTGCTAAGCCACTGCCATTTTGGCCTTGGACTCTACCCCAAAATATATTACATCATGCCTCTATGGGTACTGGCTGTGTGTGATGCTTGTAGATGGTGCTTTTTCACTAGTGCCTGCTCTGCCCAAGGCCTGTATGGATACAAAAATATTGCTTTCCTCTGTCTTGGCAGTCCCCCAGTGCGACTGTCCCCCCTTGTTGGCAGACAGCAATGGCGCAAAAGATTTCAAACAAGCCTGCACAATCGCACGTTTCTGCTCACCATGTGCGCATTTTACCTTCTTGCTGGTGCTCGGCACTGCCTCCTGGGGGGGCCTTGGTTTGTCTCCGTCTTCTTTCCTTTTTGCTGCACTTTTCCCACCCTTGATGGCAATGCAACAGAGCTTGTTCGGTTCCTCTATCTCCTTGCTTTCTTTTAGTTAGTCCCCACCCCACTCTTCGCTTTTACCGCTGCCTGAGTCTCACCACCCCTTTTCAGGGCTGACCCTAGCCGTGTTCTGCATTCCTTGCCTTTCGCAACAGCCTGGACAGCGTCACCCTTTTCAGGGCTGTCCCCCGCCATATACTGGCTTCTTTGCTTCTCAGCACAGCCTGGGGCATGTCGCCCTTTTCAGAGCTGCCCGCAGCTGTAATCTGGCTTCCTGCTTCTCACCACGGCCTGGGTTGTCACCCTTTTCAGGGCTTACTCCAACTGCATGTTGCACTCTTTGCTTATTTGTCTCTTATGGGGTTGTCCCTTGAACCTTTAACTTGCCTAATCCACCCTGTAATGTGTGTGTGGTGGGGTCCCTGATCTATTCATTCACAGATCGCGTCGCCCTCCTGGGCTGTCCCCATTTGTATGCAGTGGGAGGATAAGCCTGAGCAGTGAGTTGAACTGCCAGGCAATGCTTTGGAGAGGTGGAAACATGCCTTTTTAATAGCCTCCAGAGTCTGCAGGTTTGCTGCCCCGGGTTTGCCCGCAATGCTCTGTTTATGATAAAAACATGGTCGCTGCAGATCGCTTATATTTACAAAGCAGTCAGTGAATTGTCTTTCTTGTGTACACAGAATTTTGCCCTGGGCCGCTCCTCATTTTATCACATTGTGCTCGTAAATACAGAGTGGTCAAAACATACTTCTAAATTGTGTGTTCAAACTTTTGCCCAAGGCCACACCCAATGCAGTTAATGAACTTTCATTTGCTGTGAATACACATTGAAGTGAAAGGGAAGGGGTTAGCCCTTTTGTGGAATCCCCATCTAGCTAGACATTTCCCGCTTTGCTAAGTTGGCACCAACGTATTTTTTATGTGTTGGTGCAAGGCATGGGCTGGAGGGCGAGGTGGGTGAAGAGAGGTTGGATGTTTTGACTAAGTTTGTACCTCCTTACAAGGAGTCAATTTAGTAGATATGAAATTGTGTAAAACAGTGCAGTGCACTGACAGCATTGTTATTTACAGGCCTGTCTTGCTGGAATGTGTAAGAAGTGCTTTAACTCCTTCGCTGCTAGGCCTCCAACCCCGTTGGCCCACCGCCACCCCCCCAACACACACCCATCCCTGTGCAGAGCCCTCTTTTGGGTATTTGGGAGAGTTTACGCTTAGGGCTCCATATCATTTTGTTTTTTTCTAGATAAGGTACCCATTTCATATTTGCATCCTTTTTTCCAACATCCTGCGGATTCTAAAGATACTAAGGGTTTGTGGTTTCCCCTTGAGGGAACCGAGAAAATAGGCACAATATAGCAACATTTTGTTTTTGTTTTTTGTTTTTGTAAAACGAAAATAGAGAAAACGTTCTCCTGATAAGTGTTTTTTTTTCCCCCCTAAAAATGGCATCAATGAACAATATACTGCAGTAAAGTCACCATCTTCCCAGCTTTCAGGAACATGCAGTGCTGAATCAAAAACAACTAATTGTGTACCACAGATTTGGTATTTTTCCAAGAGGTAGCCTATCGTCTATATTTTCTGTGCTTTCAGCTACTTCCAGTTTGTGGTGGAAACAAGTGTGAAACCCATGGATGATTCAGAAAAGCTATATTTTTACAAAAACCAGACAAAATTCCAAATTCAGCAAGGGGTCATATGTGTCGATCCCTCAAGGTTTTCCCAAAGAAAATAACTGTTGAAATAAATAAATATTGAAAATTAGTAGAGAAAAACGGGCATTTGTGACATTTTCATCTGTAACTTTTGGTCACAATGGCAGATTGACAAAAGCAATATAGCATTACATCTGCTAGAACATCTGGTTGTGGGAATATGTAGGGTGTGTAGGTTCTCCAAGAACCCAAGGTACCCAGAGAAAATAACTGAGCTGTCCCATACAATGGGTTTTCATTGAGTTCCGAGTATAGACCAATTCTTATAGCAAAATAGCCAGAGTGAAAAATAGGTATTGTGAGAAATTGGGTTGTTGGTTGACTGGGGTGTGAAGCCTGGTCAAGCAACAGCCACAATCCCTTGCAAGGTGAACCACAAAAAGTTGATAAATTAACCTGTGCTTAACCCTGGGTACCTAGGCACAAAAAGCAGTCAGGCTAAACTTAGAGGCAATGTGTTAAGTATTTATGCAGTACACAAACAGCAACACAGTGAAAACACAACACAATAAAAATTCCATTCCAATTTAGATCAATAGAGAAAATGTTAGTAAATTATTTGACACCAAAACCATGAACATCTAATTGGTAGAACCAGAATTATGATTTTTTAAGGTTTAAGGTTCAAAATAGCAAGTCCTCAGTTGTATGGCTACTTGGGCACCTTTAGCACCACCTCCAAGGGTCCAGGAGCTGGAAGGGGACCTTTTAGGGGTGCTGGGTCCAGCTGCAGGTTAAAGATGGTAGTAGCCTGTTATTTCCTGTGGCTCAAAACTGGGGACCAGCTGAACTAGCCCTTGGAGTCATTTCTGGAGTCCTCAGTATAGATGGTGATGAAGGGTTGTGCAGCAAGGCTGGTCTTTGAAGGTCCCAAGCAAGCTACAATCAGTAAAGCAGTCCTTCCAGGTACAGCAGCAGTCTGGCAGAGTGCACAGCTAGTCACAGGAGCAGGGGCAGTCCTCTGAGAGTCCTTCCACAGGTCCAGTAGTGAACTTAGGAGCAGGTCTGACAGTGCTCTTTTTATACCCTGGTGGTCCTGCTTCTATACGTTGGGAGAAGTTTCCTGCAGGGTTCTTTGAAGTTCCAGGACTTTCTTGCCTCCCCTGCATTGGCTCCTAGCTGGCTGCACTGACAATACTGGGTTGTTAAGCCTGTCCTACTGTGTGGTTGCAGAGCCCAGCCTATTAATTTGCAAGTGGGGCTGTGCTTAGCTCTGCACCCCCACCCCCATCAAGTCAGTTAATGGCCCTTTCAGGCTCTGCTAATCCCCCTATTGTGTGACTATCTGGGTTGAATTCACAAAGTCCCAACTGTCAGTTACACCCAGTCATATGAACTAAGGCAGTGCTAAGGGCAGGAAAATGCCATCTTTGTAAAAGTCTGTAAGAGAAAAGGGGTACGACCCATAAGACAGCGAGGCTGGGCCAATAAATATAAACAAAGAAAACAATAGCCAACGTTGTGAATTACTTTGACCAACTTATTCAAAGTGAGAAAGCACAGCTAATTGTCTCACACTCATTACAATTCTTTTGAATATACCAAAATAACAATTTAGTAATTATTGCAACATATTTGCCACACATTTATCAAGTAAAGTACCTGGACTCTAGTGGGTTTCGACCCACCCTCCTCCCCCACAGGGGGGGCCAAGACACAGAACAAACATTTTGCCCCCAGGGCAGCAACCCTTGCTCAACGGGTTCCTCCCTTGAATTGCATAAATTAGAAATCACTGGTGCCTAGTGGGTTTCAAACCCACTGGGGAGCTGATCGGTAGAGTAAACAGCCAATCTACCCTGAGGGGTGGCTGAAACATGAATTAATTATGGCCCCTCAAGGATAGGCCATCGCTCCCCTAAAATGCATTACAAAAAATCCCTGGAAGTCTAGTGGATTGATTCCTGATCCATGATCACAGGCCTCACCCTCGATCGTGGAGCAAGAATCAGTTCAAAACTGGCACAGGGAAAAGGAAAAACTCCTTCCTTTCCCCTGTGTCTGTTTTGAAGTAAAAGAAAACCTCCACCCCGAGAAGGACTTTCCTCACCGCACTGGAAGCAAATGGCTTCCAGTGTGGTCAGCTCCATTTGATTATAGCGTGCTTTGGGGGGGGGGCAATGTCATCGGTTTGACGATAGGGGTGATTGGGGTAACATTGGAAGCGCTTCCACTGCCATCCTTGGGGTGGGGTGGTTGAGATGGATGCCCTGGGGCAAGTGCTAGAGCTTCCCTTGTGGTTGGATGCTAGGACAGAATGGTTCTGTCCTCAGCACACGCTCACCTTGGCTGAGAACGGAACCGTTCCATCCTCAAAAGGCAAGGGGTTAAACAGACCTAAAGCACTGCAAGCATGCATCATAAGAGTTAAAAGAGGAGCTGTGAAAAAATACAGAACAAAAAGAAGAGGAAGAAATAAATTACGTCATAGTGCTCTAATACCTTCAGGTCAAGTTATCATTATATAGAAATGCAAAAAAAAAAAAAAAAAAACAGTAGAGGCGCATGAGGGAAGTGTAGCGTCTTCCCCTGCCCGGGTACCCGCTAATGAATATGCCATACACGGAGCTATGTATTATACATCTTTATTCATCTGCGGACTCGACTTTTGAAACCTGCATCCACTCCACCACATTCTCACAGCTCTACGAAATTCTTCAGGAGCCAAAGGGGTTCCATCATTCACACTCAAACAACACTACATCTTCCCCTCTGTTAAACAAAACATTTAATTTTTTTTGTTTACAATCATTACACAATCATAGCTCTTTGATGAGCCTTCTTAGTGCTCTGATTACTTGTCCCGATCCTGTCTTCAGAAGCTGGGAATCAGCAACAGAAGTGTCTATGATCTGCATTGGCGATGTATTGTATTGTATTGTATTGTAATCGTATTTATATAGCGCTTACTACCCCTGACGAGGCGTCGAAGCGCTTTTCAGTGAGTAGCACGCTGCTCTGGAACCCAGCAAGAATTAGTGATGGATTAGTATCGGGAAATAATGAGTACAGTTTTAGTATTATTATGAGTTAATTTGAGCCGCGGATATGAGAGTTTGTTAGTTAGATTGACTGGAGTAATTGAGGGGTGGAGGAGGAAAGAAATCCAGAAGTGTTAATTGGGAGTATAACCTTCATTTCCTCAACCCAAAGGCTTGGGATGAGTAAAGGGGGATGGAGGAGGGAAGAGTATGTGGAAGGGTTAGGGAGAGCATAGTAGCAGGGTGAGATAAATGCGGGAGAATTGTGTAGGGTTGTGTGGGAGGTCACGGTAGTAGAGTGAGGTTTGGTGAGTTAGATGTGGAAGCGGAGGGAAGAGCTTAGGCAGAGTTATTTAGGAGATGAAGGTAGTAGAAAGGATTTGGGATGAGTCCGAGTGAGAATGGAGGATAGTTTGATAGAGACATGACATATGATGATGGGTAGATAAGTGTGATAAGATGAGAGCAGGAATTCATAGATATCTAGTATATAACAACCCACCCATGAGCCATGCAATGACCCACGAACTTGCCAAGCACAGAAACAACATATACACATACATACATATATCTATCTATATACATACATACATACACACACACACACATACAAACACACATGAATACACACACATATGCACATACAATACATAATTAGAACCATGAGTAAAATATACTTAGTCAAACAGGTTTAAAGAGTCTATGTGTATTTTATTGTTATGACATAGTAGTGATACATATTTTCTAAAGAACTATACATAACTAGAAATATACACATAATCAGAAAAAAATATTTATCAACATAGGCATATGCAGTCCATAGTTGTTTGAATATGGTGGTTATGAAGGAAAGAGCCACAGCTGTCTGGGGTTCTTCAATTGTCCTTTCTGAACCAGTCTCTATATTGACATCAGCATCTGACGAGTGATGAGCCACATGTCTGAAATGCGAGGAATGTTGTGTGATGGATTTCCTAGGACATTGGGCAGTCACCATGTGTCCTTTGCTGGTGACGACATGCAATGGCTCAACATCAAATGGCGCATCAGAGTAACGTTTTCTCTGCTGACAGATGAGTTCTCTTGTGAAGACAATGCCTTTTGCATGTTGTCTCTTGTCTGCATAGGTCTTCATTTTCTTTTTATGATCAAAGTCTTTTATACAAGTTTCTTCCTCAGCTCTTGATCTTGCGTTAGTCAATTGAGGTAACTTGGTTGTCATTACTCTGCTAAACATCAACATTGCAGGGCTTTCACCTATGGTTGAGTGAGGAGTCGAACAGAAAGCACTTAGTGTAGAATGCAAGTCAGTCTTGAGGTCAAACTTTTACAATGCAGCACGCTGAACAGCTTTCTTTAATGTACTCATAAATCGTTCAACAAGGCTGTTAGTCTGTGGGCAAAGAGGTGTGCTCTTCTGATGCTTTACATTGAGCAGATTAAGAAAGCGTCTGATTTTTCAAATACTGAAACAGCCATTTCAGATTTTTAAATTGCAGGAATGCCCCAAGTTGCAAAGATGCTGCTCTTTCCTGATTGATAGATGGAAGATCTTCTACTAATGGAAAACTGGAGTGTTCATCCACAGTCACCATAAGGTGATGTCCATTGCCAAGCGGACCAAAAACGTCAACAGCAATTATTTCCCAGGCATGCTTTGCCAACTGACATGCTAAAGGGATGTTCAGTGGTTTGCAATGACAAGCAGTTATATAGATGACAGGCCCTTAATTCTCTTTCATCAAGATGAAGAACCCAGACTCTATATCAGAGAGCTCATTTTGTTGTGATTCCACAATGTCTTTCATGGGCCACTTCAATTATCTGTTGTCCCAGACTCCCTGGAATTACAATTCTGGAATCCCTTAGGCTAAGCCCTTCTTGTGTCACGGACAGTTCATTTTTGACATTTTTAAACTTAGGGTATTTACTGTCACAGGTGAGAGGTCAAGTATGTTGGTTCCATGACTGATGGGTTATGATGTCTTTCAGTTTTAGCATTTCACTATATTGACTTATGGCAATGATAATTAGTTCCAATAAAAATGGCAGCAGGCATGTTTGATTTCACAGTGAAATTTATGTAGGCTTCAGCTGTCTTAGAAGGGGGGCCCTGACACTGTAAAGGTATTCTGGAGAAATACTCGGAAGGGTTTTGAGCCTTCCCTGGACAATGCACAATTGTGTAGTTGTAGTCTTGTAATAATAGACCCCAAAGTTTGATTCGAGGAGGCATCTTGGCTTTTAGATTGCCAAAATGGTCAGCAGTGCTTGATGATCTGTCACAAGTATAAAGGGCTTTCCTTATAGGAACACGTGGAAATGTTCACAAACCCTCACCACTGCTAAACTCTCTCTTTCAGGTTGTGAATAAGCACATTCAGTCTGGGACAAACGTTTGCTTGCAAATGCCACAATGTCTTCAAGTAGTTGGGATTCTACTGTGCTGTGCAAAGATTGCACCTAACTCGACCAGGCTAGTGTCCACATCAACTCCAGTTTGGAGCTTGGGATCAAAGTACGCCATTTCAGTAGCGTTTTCAATAGCTTGTTTAATTCTCTTAACGCTTTGCTCGCATTGATGTTACCAGTGAAACAAAACATTCTTTTTAGTCAGCTCTTTCAATGGAACACTCACAGTGGCAAAGTCTCATATGTATCTGGAACAGTAACTGGCCAGACCAAGGAATGAGTGTAATGTGGAAACATCTTGTGGGGGACTGGCCGTTGACAAAGCCTGCACTTTAGCTTGAACTGGTTTCATGCCCCAATCAGAAAAGGTATGGCCAAAGAATTTTAGTTTTGTCTTATTGAATTCACATTTGTCAGCATTCAGCGCTAAACCTGCGTCAACAAAGAAATGACACACTTGCCTTAGAGCTTTGTCATGCTTCTTCTGTGTAGTTTTGAAAACTAATACTTCAACGCTATAGTTGAAAGCATCAATGACAGTCTGTATGATACGTCTAATGACATCTTGCAAAATCTTTGCAGCTGACAATACACCAAAACTTAATCTGTTATAGCGAAACAGATCAATGTGTATAGAAAAGGTTGTAATGTACGTGCAGCTGGTAATATCCTCTATTTAGATCAAGGCAAGAGAAGATTTTCACACCATTCAATAGCGTTATCATTTCAGCAGTGTGTGGACCTGGGTGTTGTTCTCTTTCAATTGTCTTATTCCCTTGATGCATATCCACCCACATGCGTACAGCTCCTTCACTGTCCTTTTTGGGTACCACCACTAAGAGGGAAACTCATTGCGTCTGACAAGTAGGACGTTCAATGATGTCGGGTTTAAGTAATGATTCGAGTTCCTTTTCAACAGCTTCTTGTAAATAAAATGCAAATCTTCTGTGGTCTTTGAGCAACAGAACAGACATCCTCATTAGAATGCAATTGTACTTTCATATTCTTAAATTTTCCTAACCCATGAAACAACAAAGGGAACTGACTTAATATTTAGTAGTGAGCATTCATGTTGGAGTTCCCTGAGAGAAGTTCCATATCAGCAGCTGTGCTGATTCTGAGTAAGCAGGCATTAAATGCCATACCTTGAAGCGTGTGAACGGGCGCTTGATCTTTTGTTTTCTTGTGTTTCATCGTCACTAAGAATGAACCTTTACTTTTCAACAGTGTTGGTGCAGGTCATGTGTACACTTTAGTTTTCGATTATGTCAATCGCAGCAGTGGAAAAAGTTCATTATTTATCTCCTCGGGCATAATATTTATCGACACACCACTGTTGGTAATGAAAGGTATTGAACAGTTGTTTATTTTCAGTGTAATCTTCAGACAGTGTTTGAATTACTTTGGTGCTTTTTCATGTCAGCCTTTCTTTGAATAATATTTTTCTTAACATGCACCCAGTCCAACAAGTGCACATTTTTCTGAGGCAAACATCAACATTGAGCAGTTATCTTCTTTGCTTTCATTTGGTATAGATACTGACAAACTATTTGACTGATTAAGATGACAATCAAGTTCATTTGGTGTCAGTTTCTCTCAACTGATGTTGTCGTTTGGCCTTGTGGTTGTGTGTCAAATGTCAATTCTGGAGTGTTCGGTCGCCCATTTTGTCTTCTCGCTGTGACTCACTTTTTTATTCGCTTTGAAAAATTTGTCTCCTTTCAACAGCCTCTACATATATGCCCACTGGCGGGACATTTACCTTTTTGTGGAAACTACTATCCACACCTGAAATACAACTTCTTTTTCTCAGACTTCATTTTGTGTCCTTTAATCTTGTGTTTCTGCTTGCTTTTACTGTCTGACTCATTTTCGGCACCCCCGGCTTCCATGTCAGCAGCCTGTCGATCAGCACGTTTTTCAGCTCTGGCAGCTATGAGAACTCACTCGAGACTAAAAGTTTCTTCAGCCTTTATTGTATGAATGAACCTGACAGACACCTGTCAATAACTCTGAGACATATTACTTCATCATCATTAAATGAATTGAACTTAGTGTTTGAGCGTATCCAGTCTCTCGTACAAATTAATCCATGGTTTCACCAACTCTTTAGTTCTTGACTGAAAATTTACCTTTCGTAATCTACGTTCATCATTGGATTGAATTTGAGATTCAAGGCTTCTTTAATTTGACAGTACATAACTTCATTAGCTCGCAGTATTTTCTTTGTCTTCTTTTACTCTATCACCAGCAATATTCTTCAGGTATTTGATAATCTTTTTGTTATCTGTTTCTTCTAGTGCATCAATTAAAGCATCATCTATTGCCAGTATTTTGGTTTTGGCTGTACCAAATGGTGGAGTTAGTGGTGGTTTCAGGAAGGCAGTGGCAGTGTAACTGTTCACAGGATTGGCTGACATTGTAACTGGTGTTGTCTCCAACTCTGCTTGGCAGTCTTGATGAATTTGTTCATGCACACCATCTCTGAGACCCTGTGATGTGGTGGCCTCCAAGTCATCTTGGATAGTCTGTGGAACTGTGACCACTTTCTTGGTCTCCATTGGAGCCCTTCACTTTCTAGGGACTTATGGAGTTGTGCCGAGCCAAAACCCTGCAGCTTTGGTGGTGTGCCATTTCAGGTATTGGACAGTTCAGTAAGCACAACCCTTGTACTTCTTCTTGGGTCTCCTTGCCTGCTGTTGAGGTTGTAGAGCTATCTGTTTGAGGCTATGATAAGTGTAGCAACAGTATGCTTTTTTAGCAATTGTTGTGTCAGCTAGCGCTCTTTTCGGTATCTGTCGGTGTTCACCTTTAGTGTTCTCATTCCATTCACTTTATAGCTTTATATTGCGTGGTAGCAGTACCTCTCTGATTGGCCTTGTTAGTCGGTTCCTGGCTAACAATGCATAGGCTTCTCAGGTGGAGTTGCTCTTTAACTCCACATATGCCAAACTTTGATTCTGCATTTCCACTGAGGCACACGTGGCACGGACAAGCACTTTGGTTGGACTACGGAAAACTCTCTGGGAGAGCACTATTGATCTTTGCGTTACTTATCCCCTATGTCGTCGCCAGCTATAGCGTACGTCACACACGGAGCTATGTATTGCTTGTCTTTATTCATCTGGGTGTAACCGAAAACTCAACATTCTAAACCTGCATTCACTTCACTACATTCTAAAAATTATGTCACAGCTCTACAGAGTTCTTCAGGAGCCAAAAGAGTTCTGTCATTCACACTCACACAATACTAGAGGAAGGAGCAGCAACAACAGACAGTGGGGGCCAGACAAGTAGGAGGGAGGGAGGAGCTGGAGACAGACAGCAGGCCTTTGAGAGAGAATATAAAAAAAAGAAGCATTTGCAATGCAATGGGTCTTGCATTTGTTCGAGTTAGAGCTATTTGCGTTGTAAATTCCGAACTGGATATTTCTTGCCACATAAATTTAAAATAACAAGTAAAAAAGAAGTTTGCTCGGAGTCAAAAGTATTAGCGGCAAAAATGCAATTATCCATGTAACAGGGTCGACTACTGCCCAGCGAGATCGCGCTGCGTAGGAAATAAATAGAAAAAAGTAGTCCATAAACCATACAGAAAATACAGAGCCTCGTATATTTTCAGTATTTGGCTGGTGCGTCTGAGGAGGGCTAAACACCAGAAAAGGCATGATGTATGCATGCCTTCCACTATTGAAAGCAAGCGAATTTTAAAAGGCAAGGCCACAAACCAACCAAACTTATGGCCGTGTGGTGGGTGTGGTTAGAAGCCCAAAGAGAGATTACAGCAGGGACAGTGCGCTATGTACGAGACCCTAAAAAGTACCTAGCAGGCAGAAAGCTGTACTAGGTTCATTCTCCTTGTCAGAACCCAACAGTGGAAGGAGGTGGAAGCTCTGACCAAACAGAAGCAAGGAAACGAGCATGAGGTGGAAGCCAACCAATGGTAAGTAATGGGCAGGCTCCAAGCCTACTTTTTAAGCTTATTTAAAATTTATTTACAAGAGATTTTGCAAGTACAATGCAAATGCTGTGCAGCTGAAACGTAAAAAGGGTGAGATTTAAAAAAACTCCATTATGCTGATCCAATAAGTGATTGAGTCAGGCTAATTGCTGAAGTTCCAGGGCAAAAGAAGCTAATGGCTGAAGGATACCAACCTAAAACACCCTCTAATTGTAGAATATAGTATTTCACCATGAATTGCACAAGTGACGTACATGTCGAGCCTAAGATTTAGTGTTCCCTGTGAATGGGCCTCTGGTGAACTAAGTGTACAGGGAGTGTGAAGCCTAATCGAGGACCTGGCAGAGCGATAGCCAATCAATGAGCATGTCAGTGGCCAACTTAGTTTGATAGGGAGCAAGCGAGTCAGTGCCTGACCGTTAGTAAGTGAACAAGAATAAACTTAGTTTGTTTGGCTAGTAAACACTTCCCAACTAGTTCACTTTGAGGTTTTTGATTGAATTGAATTGATTCATCGGATCTCAGAGGTGCGCGTTGTGGGCAAAATTGTGGCTAATGTAATCATTGTGGCCTGTCCTAACTATTCAGAGCAACCTGTCCAGGGACCCTAATATGGCCTAAGAGACCTCACATTGGGCAATAGCAGTCCCTCAGTGAAAATTGCCCACACCATTTGAGACACTTGTCCAGGAGCCCCAAAGTGTTTCACAAAATAGGACTACTCTATAAAACCAATAAGGATCCAAGGAACATACAGGATAACAAAAAACAGCAGAAATTGTATGATTTGCTGTGATTACAGGGCAATAGAGCACTTTTAGAGCAAACTTTATATTGCTTTGTATAGATATGCGAATCATGACATCTATTGAACTGTGGTTAATATGTGACAGGCGCCCAGAGTTATTAGAGCACCTTGCCTAGTTAGATTTCGAGGGCTGCTTTTTCAAAGAGACACCCAAAGAAGACTGCTCAGGGTTTCTGCCACCACAGGCTGCTCACTATTTCAACTGGTGCAGTCTGTCCAATGAGGCAAACAGAGCAGCCCACGGCCAAGGCCCCCAGATCTACTTGCTATGTCCTGTCTTGTATGCTGTGTATTTTGTATCTGGTGTCTGTGATGTTTTATAGAAACCCGGTTTTCATTGCATTCCACCAATAAGTTGGAAAAGCTCAAAAGGGCTCAAAGTGAGCTGGCATCAACATGCTCCTCATGGGGTGCTACATGTAACCACTAAATCTACATGCACCTACATTTACATTTGGACCTCTGTTTAACTTAACTTTGGCGATGAGTTGGCTGAAAGCTGAACCCTGCAGTGTACAAGAGATTTGGGCCTACGTGAAAGAGGGGAACTCTAGATGAAATAAGGTATTGGCAAGAAAGAAGGAAAAATAGAAGAAAAGTGCACCCCATCTAGTGCCAGGAGTCAAATGGCAATGCAGAAGAGCAGGTTCATGTAGCGCAGGTGAAGAGACTGCACTGGGAAGATGCTTAATGAGTGCTTTAAGCACCACCGAAGGTGCTGCTGTCTGCACACAGGCAGAGCCATTCATTGATCCTATTCTACTCTCCAAATCAGCTAAGGGCCCCATCCTCTAGTGCTTCAGAGCCACACTGCTGGTAGGAAATCCGGTTAGGGGAAGCCAGTTTGTGGTCTGAAAGTCCAGCTTGATTCCACCAGGAGGTATTTTATTGTACAAGATACTGGTGGTCAGGAGACTGCAAGGTACTGTTTATCTTTTTTTCCGGTTCTTTGAGGCGGATTTCTAACATGTTGTTTCATGTATAATTGTATCCAAAACCTCTCTTTGCCCGTGGGTGATTGCAAAATATATATTTTTTCCCACTTTGATAAAATAAGAACTTATAAAATATATATATATATATATATATATATATGTTCGATGGCATGTGTAGCTGCAGATACACATGCTGTGCATATCCCGCCATCTAGTGTTGGGCTCGGAGTGTTACAAGTTGTTTTTCTTTGAAGAAGTCTTTTCGAGTCACGAGATCGAGGGACTCCTCCCCTTTCGGCTCCATTGCACATGGGCGTCGACTCCATCTTAGATTGTTTTCTTTCCGCTATCGGGTTCGGAGGTGTTCCTCTTCGCTCTGTGTTTCGGTTCGGAAAGTTAGTTAAATCTCAGAAAATTTGACGGTATTGTTTGCGTTCAGTATCGGGTTAGTTAACGCAGATCGACACCGAATTTTGAAAAGCTCCGGTGGCCCTTCGGGGTTTCGATTCCCCAGCGGGGCCTGGTCGGCCCGACCACGTGCGTCTTCAAGGCTAATGGAACGGACCCCATTCCGCTTCTGCCCCGAATGCCACAACAAGTATCCTTACACAGATCAACATTTGGTCTGTAATTTGTGTTTGTCTCCCGAACACAGAGAGGATACCTGCGAGGCCTGTCGAGCGCTTCGGTCGAGGAAAACGCTGAGGGACCGGAGAGCAAGAAGGCTTCAAATGGCGTCGGCGCTGTCAGGACACCACAACTTGGAGGAAGAAGAAACCTTCTCCATTGCTGACTCAGACGAGGCCAAAACAGAACAGACGCCGAAAACCGTGAGTAAAACAGCCCTGGGGACGCCACCGCCGGCAGGCCATGGCTTAACCCGGAAAATCGGTGACCGTCCATCGGCACCGAAAAAGGGCACACATGTGTCGAAGTCATCCGACTCCGGTCGAGATACCGGCACACAACAGACTCGGCACTGAGACACTGGTTCAGAGCAATCTCGACATCGAGATACAGGCACCGAGATGAGTCGGCACCGAGATATCGGAACACCGAAACCCAAAAAATGGCTTCGGAGCCGAAAAAGACGGTTGAAAAGGCTTCGATACCGAAACATCCGGCTTCGGAGCCGAAAACAAGTTCCTACTCTGAGGAACAAGGCCTTTCCGCACAAATGCAAAGCCATACATTCGGACAAGAGCTAGAAGCAGGGGAGCCAGATTACACACAGAGAAGGCTCCACATTCAAAAGGAGACAGGAAAAATAAGAACTCTCCCTCCTATAAGGATGAAAAGGAATCTTGCTTTCCAAGCTAAAGAACAACCACAGGCAAAGGTGGCAAAACAAGTAACTCCGCCACCATCACCACAACGCTCACCACAACCATCACCAATGGCTACCCCACCTATGATGCAGTCTCCAACGCACACAGGGATGAGCCAAGATGACCCAGATGCATGGGATCTTTATGATGCGCCTGTGTCAGATAATAGTCCTGACTGTTACCCAGCAAGACCATCACCACCTGAAGACAGTACTGCTTACACACAGGTGGTGTCCAGAGCAGCTGCTTTTCACAATGTGACACTGCACGCTGAACCGATTGAAGATTACTTTTTGTTTAATACACTATCGTCAACACACAGTCAGTACCAAAGTCTTCCCATGTTACCAGGAATGTTGAAACACGCAAAGCAAGTATTTCAAGAGCCCGTAAAAGGCAGGGCCATCACTCCTAGGGTGGAGAAGAAGTACAAGCCTCCCCCAACAGACCCTATGTACATCACGCAGCAACTGACACCTGACTCAGTAGTAGTTTGCGCAGCTCGTAAAAGAGCAAATTCACACACCTCGGGAGATGCACCACCACCGACAAGGAAAGTCGCAAGTTCGACGCAGCGGGTAAAAGAGTTGCAGCACAAGCAGCCAATCAATGGCGCATTGCCAATTCACAGGCTTTGCTATCAAGATATGATAGAGCTCATTGGGACGAAATGCAACACTTCATAAAACATATACCCAAAGAGTTCCAAAAGCATGCACAACAAGTGGTGGAAGAGGGCCAAAGCATCTCGAAAAACCAGATACGATTGGCAATGGATGCAGCAGACACAGCTGCAAGAACTGTAAATACAGCGGTCACTATTTGGAGACACGCATGGCTATGCACCTCAGGATTCAAGCCCAAAATCCAACAGGCGGTGCTAAATATGCCTTTTAACGGACAGCAGTTGTTTGGGCCAGAAGTGGACACTGCTATAGAAAAGCTAAAAAAAGGACACAGATACGGCCAAAGCCATGGGCGCGCTCAACTCCCCAAAGAGCAGAGGCACATTTCGGAAAACACAATTTAGAGGGGGGTTTCGGGGCCAAACCACAGAACCCTCAACCTCACAAACCAGACCCACATACCGGAGCCAGTATCAGAGGGGAAGTTTTCAGGGACAATACAGAGGTGGACAGCTCCCCAAAACTCCAAAGACCCTTCAAAATAAACAGTGACTTCAGTGTCACAAATCCCCAACACATAACACCAGTGGGGGGGAGACTAACAGATTTTTACCAAAACTGGGAAGAAATAACAACAGAACCGTGGGTCCTAGCCATTATCCAACATGGTTATTGCATAGAATTCATACAATTCCCACCAAATGTGCCTCCAAGAACACACATGTCTGAACAACACATGGATCTATTACAAATAGAGGTCCAAGCCTTGCTGCAAAAAGATGCAATAGAACTAGTACCAAATCATCAGAAAGGAACAGGTGTTTACTCCCTGTACTTTCTCATACCCAAAAAGGACAAAACTCTAAGACCCATATTAGATCTCAGAACACTAAATCTTTACATCAAATCAGATAACTTTCACATGGTGACACTTCAAGACGTCATCCCCTTGCTCAAACAACAAGACTACATGACGACATTAGATCTCAAGGATGCGTATTTCCATATACCCATTCATCCTTCGCACAGAAAATACTTACGATTTGTAATCCAAGGGGTACATTACCAATTCAAAGTGTTGCCATTCGGGATAACAACAGCGCCAAGAGTCTTTACAAAATGCCTTGCAGTAGTGGCATCCCATATCAGAAGACAGCACATACATGTATTCCCGTATCTGGACGATTGGTTAATCAAAACCAATACGCAAGAACAGTTTTTTCAACACACAAAATACGTCATAGAAACCCTTCACAAACTAGGGTTTTCACTGAACTACCAAAAATCACAATTACAGCCGTGTCAAATACAACAGTACTTGGGAGCAACAATCAACACAAAAAAAAGGATTGCCACTCCAAGTCCACAAGGGTTCCAAAACGTAATACAAAGCATGCACCTAAACCAAAGGTTACAGGTAAAATTAGTAATGAAACTTCTAGGCATGATGTCCTCATGCATAGCCATTGTCCCAAACGCAAGATTACACATGCGGCCCTTACAACGGTGCCTAGCAACACAATGGTCACAAGTACAGGGTCAACTTCAAGATCTACTGTTGATAGACCGCCAAACATACACCTTGCTTCAATGGTGGAATACTATAAACTTAAAACCAAGGGCGGCCTTTCCAAGACCCAGTGCCTCAATATGTGATCACAACAGATGCTTCCATGGTAGGGTGGGGATCACACCTCAACCAACACAGCATCCAAGGACAATGGGACACTCAACAGAAACAACTTCATATAAATCAGTTAGAACTACTAGCAGTGTTTCTATCGTTGAAAGCATTTCAACCACTAATAGTCCACAAACACATTCTTGTCAAAACAGACAACATGACAACAATGTATTACTTGAACAAACAGGGAGGGACACACTCCACACAGTTGTGTCTCTTAGCACAAAAGATTTGGCACTGGGCTATTCACAACAACATTCGCCTAATAGCGCAATACATACTGGGAATTCAAAACCAGTTAGCCGACAATCTCAGTCGGGATCATCAACAGATCCACGAATGGGAAATTCATCCCCAAATACTACAAACTTACTTCCAAAGATGGGGAACACCGCAAATAGATCTATTCGCAACAAAAAACAATGCAAAATGCCAAAACTTCGCATCCAGTTACCCACAGCCTCACTCCCAAGGCAATGCGTTATGGATGAGTTGGTCAGGGATATTTGCATACGCTTTTCCCCCTCTCCCACTCCTTCCGTATCTAGTAAACAAATTGAGTCAAAACAAACTCAAACTAATACTAATAGCACCAACTTGGGCACGACAACCTTGGTACACAACACTACTAGACCTGTCAGTAGTGCCTCATGTCAAACTGCCAAACAGACCAGATCTGTTAACTCAACACAAACAACAGATCAGGCTCCCGAATCCAGCATCGCTCAATCTAGTAATTTGGCTCCTGAAATCTTAGAATTCGGACATCTAGACCTTACACAAGAGTGCATGGAGGTCATCAAACAGGCTAGGAAACCAACTACAAGACATTGCTACGCAAATAAGTGGAAAAGATTTGTTTATTACTGCCATAATAATCAAATCCAACCATTACACGCATCTGCAAAAAACATCGTAAGCTACCTACTACACTTAAAAAAGTCCAAGTTAGCTTTTTCATCCATTAAAATACATCTAACAGCAATTTCGGCTTATTTGCAAATTACACATTCAACTTCACTATTTAGAATCCCAGTCATAAAAGCATTTAAGGAGGGACTAATATAGCCTTAGAACCCGCCGTAGCGGGCTCTACCGGCTATTAAAGGCCCGCTCCCCTTGTTAAATGCCGGCGGGTTCTAAGGCTATTAGAACATTCTGCCACTGAGGGCAGAATGTTCTATTAAAAAAAAAATGTTCACGGAGCCCGAGGGGATTAAAATCCCCTCTGGCTCCGTGAGGCTTTGTTCACAGCTGTTGCTGTGAACAAAGCGAACATTGGAATGTTGGCGCTGCGGGCTTTTAACGGCCAGTAAAAGCCCG